>NC_026001.2:11340806-11382720 GCF_000442705.2 Elaeis guineensis
AGGTTTTGCTAAATTGAAACACGACTGTACACAGCTCCTGAACTGGAGTGGTCAATCCCATCTTGACACACGCACTGACAAGTCAAGTACTTGACTACCCCAGCAGCCTTCCGTCACTGAATTAAAAATTCAGGTAGTCCAGTACCTAAGTGCAGTAGTTGCTTGCAAGTCACTGTGGCAGTCTCAGATCGGAGGGACAGCTTATACCCATATCCCATCGGAGCAAATCTTGACAGCAGAAAAAGCTCCGGAGTAGGTCACATTCAATGCAGATGTACCCTTACATCTCACCTGTATGCCATACCAATATCTCCACACTCCTTGGTTAAGAGGATAACCAACCCATATGGCACACAACGACCTATGCTTGATAAATATGTTGTCTTGGTAACAACGTATCATTTGATCGCGAACAGGTTTAAGGACTAAACGATAAATCCTCCTTTGTCGAGTTTAAATAGTCCTAAAGACTTCACCACAACATAGGAGTTCATTAGAAGATGAAACAATTTTGATGAAAAATATCAAAATAACTTTTATTTATTTATAATTCATATACTAATACAGGAAAAGAGCACAACCGTCAACAGGCTGACGATTGGCTTTGGGATATATTTCCAACACAAACATAGGAGTCGAGCCAGCTGGCTCGATCCCATCTCCATCGTATGCTATGCTCCTCCTGAACTGAGACTTGCTAAGGGTATCATCCTGCGATAATAGAATCTCACCTTGCGATATCGCCTCTCATCCTTCCTCTCGAGCCTCGTATCTCATGTCCGATCCACCTCCACCTGGAGCTCTGCCTCGCTCAGGCTCCTCCTGGCTCCTAAACTCCACCTCACACTAGGCTCTCTACCAGGTAGTAATGTCCTCTTTCTTCTTCTTTCCCTCCAGAATAATCCTATCGCCGCATAGCACCTTCAGGATTCTTCCACCAGCTTATCCTATAGCCTCTAAATCCAGTTGCTCAGTGAGATAAGATTCTACCTGAAATTGGATATGTATCGGACCTCCCCAATCTCTTCACTGTACCATCATGTATCCTCCAGCTGACCGTCCCGATGCCTCTAATCATACAGCTCGATCCATTCGATAGATAAATAGTACCCTCACTATTCTCCAAGGAGTCAAACTGCTCCTCTCTGCAACATACATGATAGGTACATACAGAATCTAAAATCTACTACTAGAAAGAAGTAGATACCTCATCAGATATCTCCAGGACATCACCCTCTAATCATTACTGGCTATCGCTGTAGTAGTCCTCGTCCAATATCTGAGTTGAGAGTAATCTCTAACTAGATACCCAACTCGTCACACCGGTAACACCTAGTCTTGCTCAAGTCTCTCATTCTGGACTTGGACCGCCCTCGTCGCGATCTCCTGTTGCTCCGTCTATTGCCTCCTACTCCTCCAGAAACCACCAAAGCTAAGCTGCCGTCACCTGAGCTTGAAGTTGGATTATTCCTCCTGAGAATCTCATTTTGGAGAATCATCGTATGATCTGGTCCATCTTGATGGTGCTCTTCCCATTAAAAAGGCAGTCACCAAGGACTCATACAAAGGAGAAGCGACGCTAACAAGACCAGCGTCCTAGTCTTTCCTTAACTTTCTCGCCAATGCTGAGGAGGTCGGTAAGGATCTTCTGAAAATAGTTGAGATGCTCCTGCACACTCTATCCCTCAATCATCCTAGTTGGTAAAACTACCTCCAGAGAAAAAGATTGTGGGTGAGAGATTTCGCCATGTACAACTCTTCGAGCTTCGACCACAGCACTGTCGGAGAAGTCTCGCCAAGCACATGGATCACCACTTCATCCGCTAGATACATACAGATAGTACTCACTACCTACATTGGTAGTCATCTCCAATCCTACACCTCTATGGTGGTCGGCTTCTCCTCGCACAAGAGAGCATCGATAATCCTTGGTGGATGAGCACGTCCTTACCTTTGCCTGCCACAAGGAGAAATTGCTCTTTCTATCAACTTGTTGATCTCCATCTTGATTGATCCTATCTTTTTCATCTTCAATCTTGCTCACCACCGATGCAATCTACGTCTTGGTACCGTCTCGCTCTGATACCACTTGTTGGTGGATGTCTAGCCAGGACAACACCTTCCAGGACCTTTTGATACCACATGTCACAGCAGGAAAAAAGAAGAAATAAAACAGAAACAATCAAATACGTGGATCAGCTAAAAAAGAGCTTGCCTCTACGGGGCATGCAAGTTTCATTATGAGAAAAGAGAAAAATTACAAGAGAAGATCACACCCTCAACCCTCGTACATCCAATCTCTCCCTCACAGGAAGCTCTCCCTCATAAAAGCTCTCTTTAAGAAGACCTTCCTTAATCCCTGAAGCGACCGTTGTCCGCTGTCCAATAATATGTCTGAAGCTCCTGCTCTTGCTCCTATTGGCGCCATGCTTCTGTTCTCAAGATTTTCCACCGAATAGCCAATCCACGCCACGCCCTCTCAATTTGTGAATAGGGCCTTATAAAGGCTTAAAACCCAAGGTACGTCGGAATCCAAATCCTAATAGGACCAATGAAGATTCTCGGCCATCCAATCACGGCGCAGATCAGAAAATGGCCTTTGGATCGCATCCGATCGTATCAGATCACATGTGTATTCTCCCAGGGATGGCTCACAGCCATCCGATCGTGACCGCGAACTCCCTAAGCCACCCAATTGTGCACCGGTCCATGGAATAACCCGTAGACCGTGAAAATCGAGCGAGAAAAGCCATCCGGTCCTCCATCGCTTCGAATTTCGTGCCAACTTCAATCGAGTGTATCTCGTTCATCCAGACTCCGTTTGAGATGATCTTGAGCTCGTTGGACTCCATTCGTTGTCGTGAACCTCATTGTGGGCTTAATATAGATCAAATCTCAAAGCGTCAAATCTTAACATAAAGATCATGCTTCCCAAGTCAAGGCACTGCTTACTGGATTGGAACGCGTTTCATCATGCAAGTTTTGATGACCATGAGCATACCTGACTAATAAGTAATATTTAGATGACATTTATAATCATTTATACACTGTTTTTCAATCGAATATCTTCTTATATGCACCATCAATATCTAATGCTGGGACAAAGATGAACAATTTGATATCTAAGCTATAGTTCTGGAGGTTGAAATAGCAAAACGAAGGAGAAGACAGACTGGTTAAAAGAAGTAATCACTCAAGTGAAAGAACACTGCTACTTTTAGGTAAAAGCTATTTTAAATTGTACACTACCCACAGAAGAAAAATGACAGCGAGATGAGGATGCTTAAATGGTTGCGGGAAAATACATGGAGTAAGAAACAAGCAAATTGAAAGAAACCAAGAAGAATCAGCCAGGTAGAAAGTATGTTAAGTAGAAAATCTGAACATGAATTGAAGGATCTTGAATCTGAGCTATAGGATTGTGAAGGTAGATGCCTAAGACAATCAAAGTGAGAACAGGCAGAAAGCAAACTTGTTGAGTCCGTTAAAAATTGAGAAAAATATCCCCATGTGGGACCAAGGCCAACAAGCAAGAGGCACTTATCAGGCTACAAATAGCGAATAAATATTTAACATTTTACATGAACCATTGCATATGATCACCAGCCATTACTACATTGGAGGGTCTGGCATTGGATATTTGAACAAGTTATCATGAAACAGACCACTAATCAATATCCCATTTACTTAACAGTATGAAAGAGTTTATTTCACACAGGACATCCACAAACACGCACCAAACAAACCAAAAGAAAAAAACAAAAAAAAGGGTAAGAATTATATACTAGGAATTGACCAGGGAAAAAAGAGACAGCCCTATTTACAATAACATAGAAGCCAAATGCAAAAGACACAAGGGAACCATTATGTTAGAAGGAGATGGGTGGTATATCATGATTATAGCATATAAGCAGAACTGCAACAAAATCCATAAGAACATGCATAAGGAAACAATGAATGCCCAAGACAAATGATTTATTATTGTCATAGCACCTTAATCAGTAACAAACATATGGTAAGATATGCCATTTTTGCCATTCTCCCTCATGCCAAGTATTTAAGAAAGAAATGGGTAGTCTGTATATCCAACAACTGGATCTGGAATGTAAAAAGTATTCCTGTTATAGTCATTAAGTGGACCATCCAACTCAAACCTTCGAGGAAGATCAGGATTAGCCAAGAATAGGCGCCCATATGCAACCAGATCAGCATAGCCGCTAGAAACAGCTTTATTGCCTTCTTCTCTGTTATAGCCTCCAGCAACAATAAATGTTCCCTTGAATGCTTTCCTCATAGGAAGAAGAGAGTGAGGAGTTTCAACCTTTTCTCCTACTTTACCCATCCTTGGTTCCACCATATGGCAATACGAGATCCCAAATCTGTTCAGAGAATTGACCATATAGAGACCAAGTGCATCTGGGTCAGAATCACCTGCTTCCATGTAGTTAGCATAGGGGGAAAGCCTTATTCCAACCCTGTCAGGTCCAATCTCATCAACCACAGCCTGTACTATTTCTAGTGCAAAGCGGCAACGATTCTCTAGGCTCCCACCATATTGGTCTGTCCGATCGTTGACTTGGTCCTTCAGAAACTGATCGATCAAATATCCATGGGCTCCATGGATCTCAACTCCATCAAAACCTATGAATCATGGAATAACAATGATGATAAGTCGCAGAAAAAACTTAACGGACGAAGACCAATTTCTTTTTTCTTTTTTTCACTTTTTCTGATAATATGAATGGTGGCATAACATCAGATTGATGCCAATAAGTCTAGCTATTTAAACTAGTCTAAAGACAGTGTTGGTACCATGTGAATGATGAACAATTGAAGGCTTATAGCATGCTGCATAAATTATCATCGCAAAAAGACATCTAAAGCATGCAGGAAATGTCCAGGGCAATACCAGTACAGCGAACATAGATGGGAAGAAAATTAATTAAGAAGCAATAAGATCCCAAAGAATCCCTGCATGGCATGCACTAAAGTTGGCAAAATGAATATAGAAAGATCGCATTATTTACTTGATCCAAAGAATAATTCTGTAAAGTAACTATTCTTTATCAGGTGAAATAGCTAAATTTTGAATTAAGACTGTCTTCGTATACTCCATTGACAACTCTTCAAGCCCTCCCCCCCGAACACCCCTACCCCCGCGCCAAAAGGAAAAAAAAACTCTTCTACCAAATTTAGCAAATATGTGGAACACCCCCGCAATATATGTGCAACTTAAAAAAATCATGATAAAGTAACAGTCACTATAGGGTTAGAAAGCTTGCTTTGTTCTGAATTTTGATTACTGGGTTCTCAGATGTACTCAATACAAGTGGGACAGATAACTTTATATTTATTACCAGTGCTCTCAGATGTACTAAATGCAAGACTTCAGGCTGGGAGACAGAAACTACAGGGTCGCTTGTCGATCTTCCTTTCCGAAAGGGTGGGATTGGATCACAAACATGCTAACAATGCGACGATGGCTCCATACTGCTATACATTTAGTATTGGAACCTGCCCATTTTTCTTTTTCTTTTTTTTCTTTGGTGCTTAACACCTGCCAAAGAGAACTTTATGCTTAGATCATGTGTTGCAGTGATTTTGTAAACTGAACCTAACTGCTTAATGGGAGCCTGCAGGAAATAATGCTCCTTCATGGTCCACCAATTAGGAAACTGAATAGCACTTCTTATATTAACATTTACATGTTTTAAATTATTTTTCGTGTACACATATCACTTGTCAACAATTACCTAGGTATCTTAGGCTTCCCAGCTGCTACTTCTGCTATTCATGGAAAAGTCCAGCTTTTTCCAATATGCAGATGAAGGAAGAATTAGGTAGCCTTAAGGGGGAATGGACCAACAGACTGCAGATGCATATTTTAGGAATGACTAGCTGTACTAATTTCTTGATCTGGGGGATGAACCCAAGGTTGGAACCTGGCTTAGGTTGGGCACAGTGGGTTTTGGCAAAAGCCTCCATCTCCATTCACAATGCTTGCTCTCCTATCTAGCAGTAACTTGATCACCACCTTAAGCTGAAAGGAGTACATGACTCTTACCAGCTTCTATCGCATTCTTAGCAGCAGTTCTGAAATCATCGACAATCAAAGGGATCTCTTCTGCAGCCAACCGCCGAGGAGGTGAGAACCGTGCAACATCAACACCATTAGCTCGCACTTGAGGTGCTAGTGGCTTGTCGGTACATGAGATTGGAGCTTGCCCATCAGGCTGAAAATCTACAGCATATCATATAAGCGCATCAGATGAAAACTGGACCTCATCAAAAGTAACTAATGAAGAAGTACAGCAAAATAACTCCATAAGACAATTTTCTCTGCATTTTCTCTGCATTCATATAACCTGTTGCAGGTGCTTATGACTAATGTTTTGGGAGAGCATGCAGGAGGGATACCATAAATTATTTATCATTCAGTGAAATATAAGGTAATGGTATGTATCAATTTTCTGAAAGGTACAATACTTGAAGTGTCCATAAAATGCCATGGGTTCACATACACTTAATCAAGGTTTTAAAAGCCGGTATCGGTGTCTATGTTGGTAACTAGTTGGCTCGGTACTGCTGCACAGCCCCTGCATGCAATGACAGATGGCACATGACAGCATCCACCTGGCACAGCCGCACAGCTAGCACCGATCAGCATGCAGCTGATCATGCTGATTCATGGCGTGATAACATTAAAGAATGGAAGAATGAGGGAGGACACAACAGCTTCTGGATTTGGGAAGCGAATCAATATGAGTGCCCATAGCATAAAGCATTGAATTTATTCATGCAGGTATGCTTTTATGAGAAACATAAGAGGGTCTGCAGCTTGCATGTGGAGTTTATTTAACAATATTTTTGAAAATAGAAGAGCTGCTTAAAGAACAGAGGACCTCATGAGTTCCGATTGTATATCAGAAGATATGATCATTTATGATTAACAGGTATAGGCTGACTTCCAATTTCACATTTTGCACTAGAAAGCGATATCGACGCAATAACTACATTGTTGTCAATATACTTTTGGATTTTTTCAGACATTTGTAACTTGCAAGACAAAGTGATTGAATCAATAAGTACTTCATAATTACACAAACATATGACATAAGGTGTTTGACATTCAGCCTATAAGTTTGCATCAATTCAATAGAATATGTACAAGATAAATGATGAAGGTAAAAGGGTCAGATGGATATACCATAATTTGAAACTCTCCCCACATGCCAAATCTGGCAAAAGAAGATGCCACCCTTCTCATGAACTGCATCCACAATAGGTTTCCATGCTTCCACCAGCTGTTTTGTCCAAATGCCGGGCGTGTTTGGGTACCTAGTGTTCAAAAATAGATTGTAGTCTCAGCCAATAAAAAAAAAAAAAAATTCAAGAAGTATTATCTTGAAATAAAAGACAGAGATAAAAAATTAACCGATTTTGGGACTGAAATATATTACCCTTGAGCAGTGTCGGAAACTCCAGTGGCCTCGGCTATAAGAAGGCCACCTTTGGAGGCCCGCTGAGAGTAATACAAGATGGCATGAGATTGGGGAACGTTGCCAAAGGACCTCTGCCTTGTCAATGGTGCCAACACTATCCTAAATAATTTCAAATTGAGAAAAATAAAAGCATCAAAAAAGTCGCAGCAACTTGGGTTAAACTACTCTTCCAAGCATCATATGCCCGTGGTCAACTAAACATGCAAAAAACTACTTTCCCAATGCATCAGCTTCCCACGAAAAACATTCTAGTGAGGGACAATTTTTCCCGCAAACCACACGAGCGCATAGAGTAAACAAAAAACTAACAACGCATAATGGATAGAATTATAATTTGGAGATGCTTTTAGCTGTAATAGCATTCCAGTAAGTAGTTCATCATTTCTTTTAATCAATTTCTTGATGGATTTTGTTAGCAGTTTTTTCATTTGGATAAATACTTCTTAGACAAGGTAAATTAACTTTTTTACCCTTCGGGTTTCTTTCTTCCTTTTTTTTTTTTTGCCTTTAGAAGAATAGAGGATCAAATCATATTTAAAAGATAAAATGCTAAAATTTGACTATAGTTTTTTTGCTCAAACAAATTTGATGGTTGTTAACACGAGAAAAGTGAACCCAAAAGTAGAGATTAAAAACAGAGAACAGAAAGGCTTCCGACTTAACATGGATCGACATGCCCAAAAAAACCCCACATATCAAGTGATGAGACTGCTGGAGCCGTGGAGTTGTTCTAGTCTCCCACTTGCTTAACAAAAAACGCTCAAATCTTAGGGGTCAAACAAAAAAAAAAAAAAAAAAAGAGAGAGAGAGCTTGGAGTAGATGATCGCTAACCTGTGGGGGAGATGGAATCTACCCATCTTGTAAGGAGTGAGAAGAGGAATCGGAGCCATCTCTCGTTGACCAAGAAAAAAAAACTAAAACAATAACAGGAAGGAGAAAATAAAGAAAACGGCCTTCTTCTCCTCCTTTATCATCGAGGCCTTATTTTATTCTGCTTCCTTCTCTTCTCCAGTCGTCGCGCGGACGTTCCCACTGCCCGTACAGCGTGCCGCCGTGGGCAGCGTGGCGCGTAGACGTCGGAGGGGTCGGTACTCAGCCTGGGCCTGGGTATGGTAGCACTCAGTTTTCTGGGCGCCGTTCCGGCCCTGTCCGGCCCGAGGTTGGAACTGAAACCATGGGTTAAAAAAGTAATTTTTTATAGACCGCATATGGATATAGTAAAAAAAATATATTATTAAAATAATTATTATTTTTTGATATATATTTTATATTTATAATTTTATTTTTTTAAAAAAAATTAAATAATAAAAATATTTTTTAAAAAAAATTATGATATTATATGATCATATTATAACATCCTGTTGTCAAATTATAATTTTTTGTTCATAATTTAATCATTTAATATCATAAAAAAATAAAAATATTTTTACTATTAAAAATTTATAAAATTTTTAATAATAAAAATATTTTTATTTTTTTATAATTTAAAAAAAAATTATAAATTTTTGTAAAACCACAAGATGTCGTGATATAGCCACGTGATGCCATAATTTTTTTGAAATAGAAAGAATATTTTTATCATTTAAAATTTTAAATAAAAAATAAAATTACAGGTATTAAATGGATTATTAAATATGTATTAAAAAATAGTGGCTACATGCTTCAAAGTAATTTGGTGGCGTGCTCCACGTCATTTTTATTGCATCGCATGGAGTACATAAAGATTTTCTCTAGATTAAATTGGAGGGGTCCTGCTCAAAATCATAGGTTGTCATATATATATGTTTCCTAAATAGATAGTTTTGCTTAATCATGGACCGTCCAGTCTCTGATATAGGACTGGATCACTCCAACTCAAGCTTAAAAGTATCGTATATTCCATATCTTATGAAAATTGATGGTTTTGGTTAATCAAAAAAAAAAATCATTCTTTTAGGACCGGCCCTCACCAGCTCAACCTTGAGCCATGCATGTATATGTCGTCAATAAATGGCGTTAGAAAATATGTTCAGTAGAAACTCTGGACATGAATTGAAGGATCTTGAATCTGAGCGACAGGATTGTGAAGGTAGATACCCAAGACAATCAAAGTGAGAATGAGCAGAAAGCAGACTCGTTGAGTTTGCCAAAAATTGAGAAAAAATATCCCTCGTGCGGGACCAACGCCAACAAGCAAGAGGCACTTATCAGGCTACAAACAGCGATTCAATGTTTAACATTTTACATGAACCATTGTCCATATGATCACCAGTTATTGCTACACTGGAAGGTCTGGCATTGGATATTTGAACAAGTCATCATGAAACAGACCCCTAATCAATATAGCTGGTGATCATATGAAAGAGTTTGTTCCACACAGGACGTCCACAAACAGAAAAACATGCACAAAACAAACCAAAAGAAAAGAGAAGGAATTAGATACTATGAATTGACAGGGAAAACAAGAGGCAGCCCTCTTTACGGTAACATAGAAGCCAAATGCAAAAGACACAAGGGAACCATTATGTTAGAAGATGATGGGTGGTAAATCATTATTATAGCACATAAGCAGAACTGCAACAAAATCCATAAGAACATGCATAATGAAACAAAGAATGCTCAAGACAAATGATCCATAATTGTCATAGCACCTTAATCAGTAACAAACATATGTTAAGACATGTCATATTTGCTGTTCTTATTCACACTAAGTATTTAACAAAGAAATGGATAGTCTGTATATCCAACAACTGGATCCGGAATGTAAAACGTACTCCGGTTATAGTCGTTAAGTGGACCATCCAACTCAAATCTTTGAGGAAGATCAGGATTAGCCAAGAATAGGCGCCCATATGCAACCAGATCAGCATAGCCACTAGAAACAGCTTTATTGCCTTCTTCTCTGTTATAGCCTCCAGCAACAATAAATGTTCCCTTGAATGCTTTCCTCATAGGAAGAAGAGAGTGAGGAGTTTCAACCCTTTCTCCTAATTTAACCATCCTCGGTTCCACCATATGGCAATACGAGATCCCAAATTTGTTCAAAGAATTGACCATATAGAGACCAAGTGCATCTGGGTCGGAATCGCCTGCTTCCATGTAGTTAGCATAGGGGGAAAGCCTTATTCCAACTCTGTCAGCTCCAATCTCATCAACCACAGCCTGTACTATTTCTAGTGCAAAGCGGCAACGATTTTCCAGGCTGCCACCATATTGGTCTGTCCGATCGTTAACTTGGTCCTTCAGGAACTGATCAACCAAATATCCATGGGCTCCATGGATCTCCACTCCATCGAAACCTATGCATCAAGGAATAACAATAATGATAAGCTGGAGAAAACTTTTTGGATGAAGACCCATTTCTTTTCTTTTCTTTTCTTTTTTCTGATAATATGAATGGTGAAATACCATCAGATTGATGCCCAATCAGTTTAGCTATTTAAACTAGTCTAGAGGCAGTGTACCTACCATGTGAATGATGATCAATTGAAGGCTTATAGCATGCTGCATAAATTACCATCTTAGATAGGCAAAGAGACATCCAAAGCATTCAGGAAATGCCCAGGGCAATACCAATACGAGAACATAGATGGGTTCAGTAAGTTTATTAAGAAGCAATAAGATCCAAAAAAATCCCTGCAGGGCATGTACTAGAGTTGGCCAAAGGAACATAGAAAGATGGCATTGTTTACATGATCCGAAGAATAATTCTCTAGAGTAATTATTTCTTTTTTGGGTGAAATAGCTAAATTTCAAATTAAGACTGTCTCCATCTACTCCATTAATAACTCTTCAAGCTCTTTAACCCCCCACATCCCCCTCCCCTCAAAACCCCCCAAAAAAAGGGAAAGGAAAAAAACTCTTCCACCAAATTTAGCCAATATGTGGAACACCCCTTCAATATATGTGCAACTTAAAAATCATGATAAAGTGACAGTCACTACAGGGTTACAAAGCTTGCTTGGTTCTGAAGTTTGATTATTGGGGCTCTTAGATGTGCTCAATGCAGGTGGGATAGAGAACTTTATATTTATTGCCTGAGCTCTCAGATGTACTAAATGCAAGTGTCACAGAGAACTTTATGCATAAATCATGTGTTGCAGTGATTTTGTTAACTGAACCTAACTGCTTAAGGGAAACCTGCATGAGATAATGCTCCTTCATGGTCCACTGACTAGGGAAACTGAATAACACTTCTTATTTGAGCATTTATGTGTTTTAAATTCTTTTTCGCATATACATATTAATTGTCAACAATTTCCTAGGTATCTCAGGCTTCTCAGCTGCTACTTCTGATATTCATAGGAAAGTCCAGCTTTTCCCAATGAGCAGATGAAAGAAGAATTAGGTAGCCTTTAGGGGGAAAGGACCAACAGACTGCAGATGCATATCTTACCAATGACTAGCTGTACTAATTTCTTGATCTGAGGTACAAGGTCAGAACTTGGCTTAGGTTGGGCATAGTAGGCTTTGGCAAAAGACTTCATGTCCATTCACAATACTGGCTCTCCTATGTGGCGGTAACTTGATCGCCTACTAAAACTGATAGAATACATGATTCTTACCAGCTTCTATCGCATTCTTAGCAGCAATTCTGAAATCATTGACAATCAAAGGGATCTCTTCTGTAGCCAACTGCCGAGGACGTGCAAACCGTGCAATGTCGCCATTAGTTCGCACTTGAGGTGCTAGTGGCTTGTCAGTACATGATATTGGAGCTTGTCCATTAGGCTGAAAATCTACAACAAAGCAAATGAGTGTATCAGATGAAAACTGCACCTTATCAAAAGTAACTTATGAAGAAGTACAGTAGAAGAACTCCACCAAGACAACTTTCTTCGTATTTTTTCTGCATTCATATAACCTCTTGCAGGTGCTTATGATTAATGTTTTGGGAGTGCATGCAACAGGGATACAACAAATTATTTATCATTCCATGACATATAGGTTATCAGTATGTATCAATTTTATGAATGGTGTAATATTGGAAGTGTTCATAAAATGCCATGTGTTGACAAACACTTAATCAAGGTTTAAACGCCAGCACCAGCATCCATGCTGGTGAGTAGTTTGCTCCGTACTGCTGCATGGCCCCCGCATTTGATGACAGATGACACATGACAGCATGCACCTGGCAAGGCATGGCACGGCCAGCATGGACAAGCATGCAGCTGATCATGCTGATTCATGGTGTGATACCATTAAACAATGGAAGAATGAGGGAGGAAACAACAGCTTCTGAATTCGGGAGGAGGACCAATACGAGTACCCATAGCAGAAAACATTGAATTTATTCATGGGAGATATGCTTTTGCGAGAGGCTCTGCAGCTGGCATCTGGAGTTTATTTAACAATACTTTCGAAAACAGAAGAGCTGCTTAGAGGGCAAAGGAACTCATGAGTTCTGGTTATATATCAAAGAGATAATCATTTATTATTAAAGGGTATTGGTTGAGTTCCGACTTCACATTTTGTACAGGAAAGAGATATAGAAGCAATAACCACATTGTCGTCAATATCTCTTTTTGATTTTTTCCAGACATTTGGAACTTGCCAGACCAAGTGATTGAATCAATAAGTATTTCATAATCACACAAACATATAGTATAAGGTGTTTGAGGTTAAGCCTATGAGTTTGCATCAACTCAATAGAAGATGTACAAGATAAATGATGAAGGTAAAAGAGTCAGATAGATGTACCATAATTTGAAACTCTCCCCGCATGCCAAATCTGGCAAAAGAAGATGCCACCCTTCTCATGAACTGCATCCACAATAGGTCTCCATGCTTTCACCTGCTCTTTTGTCCAAATGCCGGGCGTGTTTGGGTACCTAGTGTTGAAAAATAGATTATAGCCTCAGCCATCCAAAAAAGAAAAAAAAAATTACAAGAAGTATTATCTTGAATTAAAAAAGACATAGATATATAATTAACGAGTTTGGGACTGAAGTATTTTACCCTTGAGCAGTGTCCGAAACTCCTGTGGCCTCAGCTATAAGAAGGCCACCTTTGGAGGCCCGCTGAGAGTAATACAAGATGGCATGAGGCTGGGGAACGTTGCTAAAGGACCTCTGCCTTGTCAATGGTGCCAAAACTATCCTAAATAGTTTCAAAATGAAAAACAAATAAAAGCATCAAAAATATCATAGCGACCCTGGTTAAACTACTTTTCCAAGCATCATATACCTGTTGTCAACGAAACATCCTAGTGAGGGAAAATTTTTCCCGCAAACCGCACGAGTCCATAGAGTCAACAAAAAACTAATAACACATAATAGATAGGATTATAATTTGAAGATGCTTTTAGCTGTAATAGCATTCCAGTGAGTAATTCATCATTTTTTTAATCAAGTTCTTGATGGATTTTGCAGCAGCATTTTCATTTGGATAAATGCTTCTCAGACAAGGTAAGTTAACTACTTTTCCCCTTGTTTCCTTTTCATTGTTTGAATGTGTTGTTTGGTTTCTTTCTTCCTTTTTTTTCCTTAAGAAGAAAAGAGGATCAAATCACATTTCAAAGATAAAAAGCTAAAATTTGATTACTGTTAACACGAGGAAAGTGAACCCATAAGTAGAGATCAAAAATAGTGAACAAAAAGGCTTCCGACCTTATATGGATCGAAATGCCCAAAAAACCCCAGACATCAAATGATGAAACAGCTGGAGCCATGGACTTGGTCTAGTTTCCCCCTTGCTTAATAAAAAACGCTCAAATCCTAGGGGGAAAAAAATGAGAGCAGGAAAAGATGGTCACTGACCTGTGGGAGAGATCGAATCTACCCATCTTGTAAGGAGTGAGAAGAGGAATTCGAGCCATCTCTCCTTGACCAAGAAAAAGAAACTAAAACAAGAACAGGAAGGAGAAAATAAAGAAAACCGGCCTCTTCTCCTCCCTCTATTACCGAGGCCTTTTGTCCACCTGCCTTCCCTTCTCCAGTCATAGCAGGGAGCCAGGGACGTTTTCCCACCGCCAATGCACCGTGCCGCCGTGGGCAACGTGGCGCATAAACCTCTGCGTCCAAGGGGTCGGTACTCGGGCCGGGCTCAGGCCCCACCTGGGTATGGTATCGATGATATGTTCTTGGGCTCCGTTCCGGCCCTGTCTGGCCCGGTCTTACAACTGAAACCATAGGTTAAAATTCTTTGTGCACCGGTGTACAAAATCCAATGTAAAACGTGCCATCTTATTCGATTAAATTATATAGTTATTATTTTTTAATATATATTAAATATTTATAATTTTATTTTTTATTTAAATTTTAAATAATAAAAATATTTTTATTTTTTAAAAAAATTATGATATCCTACGTCCATATTATGACATTCTGCATCCAAAAAGTCATAATTTTTGTCCACAAGATGTTATAATATAATGCAGGATGTCGTAATATGTACAGGATGTCATAATTTTTTTCAAAAAATAAGAATATTTTCGTCATTCAAAATTTTTAAATAAAAAAATAAAACTGCAGACATTAAATGCTCATTGGAAAGTGGTTGAACAAAAATATCCCTTTTATATTATGATATACTGAATTATATTATGACATCATATATGCAGAAAGTCATAATTTGACATAGGATGTCATAATATGCATAAGATGTCATAATTTTCTGAACCATATTATGATATCCTGTATATAGGAAATCACAATATGCCACAGGTTGTCATAATTTTTTTTCAAATGATAGGATTATTTTCATTATATAAAATTTTTAAATGAAAAGGTGGTACTGTAAACATTAAATATGCATTAAAAAGTGATGGCTACATAGACCAATCACATAAAATGATATACTCTATATTGGACTTTCTACACCACATGCGGTGCACAAAAAATTTTCCTAGGTTAAGAGAAATTGGAGTGGTCCTGCTCAAAACCAAAGGTTGTCGTTCCTAATTTAGCATCTAACCTATAGTTCTGGAGGTTGAAATAGCGAAACAAAGGAGAAGACGGACTCGTTATAAGAAGTACTCACTCTAACCGGAAGAACACTGATACATTTAGGAAAAGTTATTTTCAATCGTACACTACCCATAGAAGAACAATGACAGAGAGAGATGAGGATGCCTGAATGGTTGCGGCAAAATAAATGGAGTCAGAAACAAGTAAATTGAAAGAAACCAAGAAGAATCAGCAAGATAGAAAGCATGTTAAGTAGAAAATCTGAGCATGAATCGAAGGATCTTGAATCTGGGCTACAAGATTTGTGAAGGTAGATATCTAAGACAATCAAAATGAGGATAAGCAGAAAGAAGACTTGTCAAATTTGTCAAAAATTGATTGAAATATTCGTTAGGGCTCAGCAAATAATCAAAATTCGAAGAAACTCATCTAATCCGATCCAATAAACATTAATTTCGATCGATTGAATCAGGTTGAATCATATTATAATTCATAAAAAATTCAATTAATTACGATTAGATTCGGATTCTGCATTTTTAATCTGAAACTGAATCTGACCGATCGATATAGTATTTTCAATTCTTAAGCTATTTAGAGAATTAGAAATTGACAACTATGACATATTATGTACTGACTTATGGATGTTATAAAATTATTATATTTTATTTTCTATATAAATTAAATAATATATTAATTTGTGATGTTTAAAATTAATATTGGATCAACATTGAAATCCAAATCGATACAATCCATCCGAATTCGCTACAAACTATTAACTTCGATTTCAAATGGTTTATATAAGATAAATGGTCGGCAGTAGATTGAATTTTTTTCAATTCGATTGGATTCGGTAGGATCAAATTTTTTTGTAATCCGATCCAATCTAATTCATGCTCAGTCCTAATATCTATGATGTGGGACCAAAGCCAACGAGCAAGAGGCACCTGTCGGGCTACAAAAATCGATTAAATATTTAACATTTTACATGAGCCATTGTCCTGGAGGGTCTGGCTTTGGATATTTGAACAAGTTATCATGAAACAGCCCACTAATCAATATTCCATTTATTTAACATTATGAAAGAGTTTATTTCACACAGGACAGCCACTGTTAGAGCACTACTACCTAAGTCGTACAAACCCATCGCCCCTCACCAATCGTGAGGTATTGTCCGCTCTGGAGCGGGGCCCGGGCCTTTGACCCGGTAAACACCCCGCCCCTCACGGTTTTGCCCCGCAAAAGGCGCCTCACGTGGGAGAGGGAGGCTGGCAATACTTAAGCAGTAGCCTCTTTTGTAAACTTCCGGTATGGGACTTTCGGGCTCGAAGCCCCCGATGCCCATCCACAACAGAAGCCCCCCTGCAAAGGAGGCTACTGCGCGGATAGGGGACGGGTTCCCACAGACGGCGCCACTGTTAGAGCACTACTACCCAAGTCGTACCAACCCATCGCCCCTCGCCAATCGTGAGGTATTGTCCGCTCTGGAGCGGGGCCCGGGCCTTTGACCCGGTAAACACCCCGCCCCTCACGGTTTTGCCCCGCAAAAGGCGCCTTACGTGGGAGAGGGAGGCTGGCAATACTTAAGCAGTAGCCTCTTTTGTAAACTTCCGGTATGGGACTTTCGGGCTCGAAGCCCCCGATGCCCATCCACAACAGAAGCCCTGTTGGGGAATACCCACCGACCGACTTACGGTCGAAGGGGCCGACCCCGACTGGCCGACTCCGACCGACCGACTGGCCGACTCCGGCCAGGAAGTCTGATGGCCGACCCCGACTGGCCGACCCCGACGGCCGACTGGCCGACTGGCCGACCCCGACTGGCCGACTGGCCGACCCCGACGGCCGACCCTGACTGGCCGACCCCGACTGGCCGACTGGCCGACCCCGACGGCCGACCCTGACTGGCCGACCGACCGACTGGCCGACCCCGACGGACGACTGGCCGACCCCGACGGCCGACCCTGACTGGCCGACCGACCGACTGGCCGACCCCGACGGACGACTCCGACCGACCGACTGGCCGACTCCGGCCAGGAAGTCTGATGGCCGACCCCGACTGGCCGACCCCGACGGCCGACTGGCCGACTGGCCGACCCCGATGGCCGACCCCGACTGGCCGACTGGCCGACCCCGACGGCCGACCCTGACTGGCCGACCGACCGACTGGCCGACCCCGACGGACGACCCCGACGGACGACTGGCCGACCCCGACGGCCGACTCCGACGGCCGACCCTGACTGGCCGACCGACCGACTGGCCGACTCCGACCGACCGACTGGCCGACTCCGGCCAGAAAGTCTGATGGCCGACCCCGACTGGCCGACTCCGACGGCCGACCGACCGACTGGCCGACCCCGACGGCCGACCGACCGACTGGCCGACCCCGACTGGCCGACTCCGACTGGCCGACTCCGGCCAGGAAGTCTGATGGCCGACTCTCGCAACATGATGCTCGCCGACCAATGGAGGGGCCCGACACCACTCAGCTGGCCACCGACCTAGGGTCGGTCGACTCCTCCAACCGCCGTACAGCCGCCAGACATTGTCAGCTCTGACACGGACATGCGGCGCAGTTACCTAGGGACATGGTCCCGCCGAGAGTCGGGTCAACCCTGGTGATTGGACGGCCACACGGCGACATGACGTTTTTACGGCGGCTCTGACAGTCTACAGTGAGTTGACAGTTCCTCACTTGTCCGCGCCATTAATGACGGCGCCATACCGTGCTCCACTATATAAACCGGGGAAGGCAACAGTGCAAGGGGTGGATCCGCCCGTCTCTCCCACATACGCAGGCTCGCTCCTCTCTCTCTCTCCCACTCTCTTTCTCAGAGCTCTCTGTCTGCATTTCACTGTTGCCCAGTCACCTCTCTGACTTGACCGTCGGAGGGTCCCCGCCGGAGCCGCCTCCGGTCAGTGCGGACTTCCTTTTGCAGGTGCACGCTTCCCGGCGATCGGGCGACGAGGCGATTGGCCGCAACAGATTGGCGCGCCAGGAAGGGGACAGCATGACAAAGACAAGAGCTCAACGATCGAGAGTCACTGGGTCGGCAAGGCGCTCTTCCCGCCGGGAAGAGGCCTCCCCGCCACCACCGGCGGCGGAGCCTAGCTCTCCGCGCCCTGCAGTGACCACGGAGGCCCGGATTGTGGCCATCGTACGGCAGATGACCGTACTGACCGACGCAGTCAAAAGCCTCCAGCAACAACCAGCGGCCCGACCTATGCCTTCCAGGAGCAGCCGCCGACGGCCGCGCCGACCCCTGTCGCCTCCATGTGAGCGCTCCCAACAGCGCTCCCACGGAGAGGAGGAGGGGCGACCACGGCGCGACGACCGACGGTCCCAGCGGCCCTCTCCTTCCCCGTTGGAACGGGCGAGGAAGGAAAAGCGGCCGCGCACACCGTCGGCCTCTCTTTCAGAATCCTCCGGAGGCTCCACCCCTGGGGTCTCCCAGCATCGACGAGCGGACGACTACGAGCGACGGTTCGAGGAGATCGACCGCCGACTCGCCCAACTGCAGATGGACGGCCAGAAGTCTTCGAACGACGTCGACTTCCAGACCGCCCAACCTCTCTCCCGACTGGTCCTCGACGAGCCGATTCCCAGTCGGTTCAAGATGCCGTACGTGGAGCCCTACGACGGCTCCACCGACCCAGTCGACCACCTCGAGAGCTACAAAGCTCTCATGACGATTCAAGGGGCAACCGACGCTCTTTTCTGCATCGACTTCCCCGCGACGCTCCGCAAGGCTGCCAGGGCTTGGTACTCCGGTCTTCGATCGGGCAGTATCCATTCCTTTGCGCAGCTCGAGCACTCGTTCGTGGCCCATTTCAGCACCAGCCGAAAGCCGCCGCGAACGTCGGATAGCCTTTTCTCCCTCAAGCAGGGGGAAAACGGGACGCTCCGACACTTCGTGGCACGATTCAACGCGGCCACGCTCGAGGTCCGGGATCTCAACGAAGACATGGCTGTTTCAGCCATGAAGCGGGGCCTGAGGTCGTCCCGATTTACTTATTCTCTGGATAAGACCCTCCCCCGAACATATGCCGAGCTACTGAAGCGCGCATACAAGTATATGCGCGCGGACAAAGGAGCGTCCGACCGACGCTTGGCCGAGCCCAGAGGCCCGAAGGAGAAGCGGAGGAAAGGTCGGGAACCCGCCGAACCAAGCAGGCTCCCGACAGATAGTCGGGTCTCGCCACCCCGACGAATCCAAAAGTCACCCTGACGATGGAGTCCGAGACTGACGCATCGCAGGTATGACTCCTACTCCCCTCTCCACTCCTCGTGCGCAGATCCTGATAGAGATCGAAGGAGCAGAGAATCTACGACGGCCTCGGCCTCTGAAGGCAAAAGGCTCCGACCAACACGGCCGATCATCGATCGTCGAAATCGACGGCCTCGGCCTCTGAAGGCAAAAGGCTCCGACCAACACGGCCGATCATCGATCGCCGAATCAACGGCTCGATCATCGATCGCCGAAACCGACGGCCTCGGCCTCTGAAGGCAAAAGGCTCCGACCAACACGGCCGATCATCGATCGCCGAATCAACGGCTCGATCATCGATCGCCGAAATCGACGGCCTCGGCCTCTGAAGGCAAAAGGCTCCGACCAACACGGCCGATCATCGATCGCCGAATCAACGGCTCGATCATCGATCGCCGAAATCGACGGCCTCGGCCTCTGAAGGCAAAAGGCTCCGACCAACACGGCCGATCATCGATCGCCGAATCAACGGCTCGATCATCGATCGTCGAAACCGACGGCCTCGGCCTCTGAAGGCAAAAGGCTCCGACCAACACGGCCGATCATCGATCGCCGAATCAACGGCTCGATCATCGATCGCCGAAATCGACGGCCTCGGCCTCTGAAGGCAAAAGGCTCCGACCAACATGGCTGATCGTCGATCACCGAATCAACGGCTCGATCATCGATCGTCGAAATCGACGGCCTCGGCCTCTGAAGGCAAAAGGCTCCGACCAACATGGCCGATCGTCGATCGCCGAATCAACGGCTCGATCACTGATCGCCGAACCGACGGCCTCGCCTCTGAAGGCAAAAGGCTTCGACCAGCATGGCCGATCGTCGATCGCCGAATCAACGGCTGGATCATCGATCGTCGAAATCGACGGCCTCGGCCTCTAAAGGCAAAGGGCTTCGACTAATGCGGCTGGTTAACTTGCCGACTTAGCTTCGACTAAGAAGGGCAAAACGCCAAGATGACCGCAGTCGCATTCGCGACATACCGATCTGGTCACGACCGATCGAAGGATATTCGGCTTGCCACCGTTTATCATACATCCCGACGCATACGTCCGACCAAGGGCTGGACAATGGATATTCGACTTGCCATCGCTATCCTATCCGAATACGTCGGATGCTACTCGACTATCAGATTCTGCAGAATGATCGTGTCGACGAGCAACGTTCGGAGGTTGGCCGACCTCCGACCCGACGTGCATGCTCGACCTACAGTCGGGACGATCGATATTGGATCGTTCGTTGATATGATCGCCAGAGTCGGGGCAGGAAAAGATGGAACACCACTCCTTTCGTCCGAAGCCGTCGCCCACGTGTTCACGCGAGCCAACACGACATCGGGCTCAGGAGTGGAGGGGGGCAACTGTTGGGGAATACCCACCGACCGACTTACGGTCGAAGGGGCCGACCCCGACTGGCCGACTCCGACCGACCGACTGGCCGACTCCGGCCAGGAAGTCTGATGGCCGACCCCGACTGGCCGACCCCGACGGCCGACTGGCCGACTGGCCGACCCCGACGGCCGACCCTGACTGGCCGACCGACCGACTGGCCGACCCCGACTGGCCGACTGGCCGACCCCGACGGCCGACCCTGACTGGCCGACCGACCGACTGGCCGACCCCGACGGACGACCCCGACGGACGACTGGCCGACCCCGACGGCCGACCCTGACTGGCCGACCGACCGACTGGCCGACCCCGACGGACGACTCCGACCGACCGACTGGCCGACTCCGGCCAGGAAGTCTGATGGCCGACCCCGACTGGCCGACCCCGACGGCCGACTGGCCGACTGGCCGACCCCGATGGCCGACCCCGACTGGCCGACTGGCCGACCCCGACGGCCGACCCTGACTGGCCGACCGACCGACTGGCCGACCCCGACGGACGACCCCGACGGACGACTGGCCGACCCCGACGGCCGACTCCGACGGCCGACCCTGACTGGCCGACCGACCGACTGGCCGACTCCGACCGACCGACTGGCCGACTCCGGCCAGGAAGTCTGATGGCCGACCCCGACTGGCCGACTCCGACGGCCGACCGACCGACTGGCCGACCCCGACGGCCGACCGACCGACTGGCCGACCCCGACTGGCCGACTCCGACCGACCGACTGGCCGACTCCGGCCAGGAAGTCTGATGGCCGACTCTCGCAACATGATGCTCGCCGACCAATGGAGGGGCCCGACACCACTCAGCTGGCCACCGACCTAGGGTCGGTCGACTCCTCCAACCGCCGTACAGCCGCCAGACGTTGTCAGCTCTGACACGGACATGCGGCGCAGTTACCTAGGGACATGGTCCCGCCGAGAGTCGGGTCAACCCTGGTGATTGGACGGCCACACGGCGACATGACGTTTTTACGGCGGCTCTGACAGTCTACAGTGAGTTGACAGTTCCTCACTTGTCCGCGCCATTAATGACGGCGCCATACCGTGCTCCACTATATAAACCGGGGAAGGCAACAGTGCAAGGGGTGGATCCGCCCGTCTCTCCCACATACGCAGGCTCGCTCCTCTCTCTCTCTCCCACTCTCTTTCTCAGAGCTCTCTGTCTGCATTTCACTGTTGCCCAGTCACCTCTCTGACTTGACCGTCGGAGGGTCCCCGCCGGAGCCGCCTCCGGTCAGTGCGAACTTCCTTTTGCAGGTGCACGCTTCCCGGCAATCGGGCGACGAGACGATTGGCCGCAACAGCCACAAACACCAACATGAACAAAACAAAACAAAAGAATAAAAACCAAAACAAAAAACAAAAGAAAGAAAGTAGGAATTATATATACACGAGGAATTGACCGAGGAAAAGGAAGGCAGCCCTCTTTACAATAACATAGAAGCCAAATGCAAAAGACACCAGGGAACCATTATGTTAGAAGGTGACGGGTTATCAGTATTACATCATATAAGCGGAACTGCAACAAAATCCATAAGAACATGCATAATGAAACAATGAATGCTGAAGACAAATGATTTATTATTGTCATAGCACAAATGGTAGGATATATTATATTTGCTATTCTCCCCCACACCAAGTATTTAACAAAGGAATGGGTAGTCTGTATATCCAACAACTAGATCAGGAGTGTAAAAAGTAGAACTGTTATAGTTGTTAAGTGGAGCATCCAACTCAAATCTTTGAGGAAGATCAGGATTAGCCAAGAACAGGCGCCCATATGCAACCAGATCAGCATAGCCACTAGAAACAGCTTTGTTGCCTTCTTCTTTATTATAGCCTCTAGCAGCAATAAATGTTCCCTTGAATGCTTTCCTCATAGGAAGAAGAGAGCGAGGAGTTTCAACCTTTTCTCCTTCTTTGGCCATACTTGGTTCCACCATATGGCAATACGAGATCCCAAATTTGTTCAGAGAATTGACCATATAGAGACCAAGAGCATCTGGGTCAGAATCACCTGCAGTATAGGGGGAAAGCCTTATTCCAACTCTGTCAGCTCCAATCTCATCAACCACAGCCTGTACTATTTCGAGTGCAAAGCGGCAACGATTCTCCATGCTGCCACCATATTGATCTGTCCGATCGTTGATTTGGTCCTTCAGAAACTGATCAATCAAATATCCATGGGCTCCATGGATCTCAACTCCATCGAAACCTACGTATCAAGGAATAACAATAATGATAAGTTGGAGAAAACTTTATGGATGAAGACTAATTTCTTTTTTTTTTTTTTCTGATAATATAAACGGTGGAATACCATCAGATTGATGCCCAATCAGTGTAGCTATTTAAACTAGTCTGAAGGCAGTGTAGCTACCATATGAATGATGATCAATTGAAGGCTTATAGCATGCTGCATAACTTGCCATCCTAGATAGGCAAAGAGACATCTAAAACATTCAGGAAATGTCCCGGGATCAATGCCAGCACAAAGAACATAGATGGGAACAATAAATTTATTAGGAAGCAATAAGATCCCAAAAAATCTATGCAGGGCATGTAGTAAAGTTGGCAAAAGGAATATAGAAAGCTGGCATTATTTACTTGATCCAAAAATGAATTCTCTAAAGTAATTATTTTTATCGGTGACATTGCTAAATTTCGAACTGTAACAGACTTCTTCTACTCCATTAATAACTCTTCAAGCTCTATAACCCCCCACATCCCCCTCCCCTAAAAAAAAAAAAGAAAAAAAAAAAAAAAAAACTTTCCACCAAACTTATCCAATATGTGGAACACTCCTTCCATATATGTGCAACTTAAAAATCATGATAAAGTTACAGTCACTATAGGGTTAGAAAGCTTGCTTGGTTCTGAATTTTGATTACTAAGGCTCTCAGATGTACTCAATGCAAGTGGGACAGAAAACTTTATGCTTAAAGCATGTGTTGCAGTGATTTTATAATCTGAACCTAATTGCTTAAGGGGAACCTGCATGGCATAATGCTCCTTCCATGGTCCACTGACTAGGGAACTGAATGACACTTCTTATATGAAACATTTATGTGTTTTAAATTCTTTTGCTTGCATACATATCAATTGTCAACAATTTCCTAGGTATCTCAGGCTTCTCAGATGCTACTTCTGATACTCATGGAAAAGTCCAGCTTTTCCCAATGTGCAGATGAAAGAAGAACTAGGTAGCCTTTAAGGGCGAACGGACTGACAAACTGCAGATACATATTTTACCTATGAACTAGATGTACTAATTTCTTGATCTGAGGGATGACCAAAGGTTGGAACCTGGCTTAGGTTGGGCACAGTGGGTCTTGGCAAAAGACTCCATGTCCATTCACAATAGTACTGGCTCTCTTATCTAGCAGTATCTTGATCACCAACTTAAATTGAAAGGAGTACATGACTCTTACCAGCTTCTATCGCATTCTTAGCAGCAATTCTGAAATCATTGACAATCAAAGGGATCTCTTCGGTAGCCAACCGCCGAGGAGGTGAGAACCGTGGAACATCAACACCATTAGCTCGCACTTTAGATACTATTGGCTTGTCGGTACATGAGATTGGAGCTTGCCCATTAGGCTGAAAAGCTACAACAAAGCAAATGAGCGCATCAGATGAAAACTGGACCTTATCAAATGCAAATTTATGAAGGAGTACCGCAGAAGAACTCCACCAAGACAATTTTCTCTGTATTTTTTCTGCATTCATATAACCTCTTGCAGGTGCTTATGATTAATGTTTTGGGAGTGCATGCAGCACGGATACAACAAATTATTTATCATTCCATGAAATATAAGTTATCAGTATGTATCAATTTTCTGAATGGTGTTAAGTGTTCATAAAATGCCACAGGTTGACATGCATTTAATCAAGGTTTTGAAAGCTGGCACCAGTGTCCATGCTGGTGAATATATAGTTGGCTCGGTACTGCTGCATATAGCCCCTGCATGCAATGACAGATGGCACATGACAACATGCACCTCGCATCACATGCATGGCATGGCACGGCCAGCATGGACCAGCATGCAGCTGATCATGTTGATCCATGGTGTGATACCATTAAACAATGGAAGAATGAGGGAGGAAATAACAGATTCTGGATTTGGGAAGAGAAATATAAGAACCTCTGCAGCTTGCATCTGGAGTTTATTTAACAATATTTTTGAAAACAGAAGAGCTGCTTACAAGGCAAAAGAACTCATGAGTTCTGGTTGTATATGAAAAGAGATGATCACTTATTATTAAAGGGTATTGGCTGAGTTCTGATTGTCGTCAACATATATATATTTTTTAAATTTTTTACAGACATTTGGAACTTGCTAGACAAAGTGACTGAATCAATAAGTGTTGCATAATTATGCAATTATTACATAAGAAGGTGTTTGACATTAAGCCTATGAGTTTGCATCAACTCAATGAAAGATGTGCGAGATAAATGATGAAGGTAAAAGGGTCAGATAGATATATATACTATAATTTGAAACTCTCCCCACATGCCAAATCTGGCAAAAGAAGATGCCACCCTTCTTATGAACCGCATCCACGATAGGTCTCCATGCTTCCACCTGCTCTTTTGTCCAAATGCCGGGCGTGTTTGGGTACCTAATGTTGAAAAATATGTTATAGTCTCAGCCAGTAGAAAAAAAAAAAATCAAGAAATATTATCTTGAATTAAAAGACATAGATACATAATTAACCGAGTTTGGGACTGAAGGATATTACCCTTGAGCAGTGTCCGAAACTCCAGTAGCCTCAGCTATAAGAAGGCCACCTTTGGAGGCCCGCTGAGAGTAATACAAGATGGCATGAGGTTGGGGAACGTTGCCAAAGGACCTCTGTCTTGTTAATGGTGCCAAAACTATCCTAAAGAGTTTCAAAATGAAAAATAAAAGCATTAAAAAATCATAGCAATCTGGGTTAAGCTGTTCTTTCAAGCACCACACACACTGCACACATTCATAGTCAGCCAAATATGCAAAAATTATTTTTTCAGATATCATATATCCAGACATCAGCATTTTAGATAAAACATTCTGTAGAGAGAAAATTCTATTTTCTCACCACAAACCAAACAAGTCCATAGAGTATAAAAAAGAAAAAAGAAAAAAAAAAAACAACACATCATGGATAGGATTATAATTTGGAGATGCTTTTTAGTTACAATAGAATTCCAATGAGCAATTCATCATTTTTTAATTAAGTTCCTAATGGATTTTGTTGGCACTATTTTCATGTGGATAGATGCTTCTCAGAGAAGGTAATTAACCTTTGTTTTTCCCTTCTTCCCTTTTTATTGTTTGGCGGAGATTTTGCTTATTTACAACGTTTTTAGCTTGAATTTGTTTTTTTTTTTTTCTGAATTGAAGGGGAGGCAAAGGCCACCCATAAAATTATTTTTTCAGATATCATATATCCAGACATCAGCATTTTAGATAAAACATTCTGTAGAGAGAAAATTCTATTTTCTCACCACAAACCAAACAAGTCCATAGAGTATAAAAAAGAAAAAAAAAAAAAAAAAAAAACAACACATCATGGATATGGATAGGATTATAATTTGGAGATGCTTTTTAGTTACAATAGAATTCCAATGAGCAATTCATCATTTTTTAATTAAGTTCCTAATGGATTTTGTTGGCACTATTTTCATGTGGATAGATGCTTCTCAGAGAAGGTAATTAACCTTTGTTTTTCCCTTCTTCCCTTTTTATTGTTTGACGGAGATTTTGCTTATTTACAACATTTTTAGCTTGAATTTGTTTTTTTTTTTTTCTGAATTGAAGGGGAGGCAAAGGCCACCCATAAAATTTAAAAAGGAAAATTGAATTTGTGTTCTTTGGTAAAAAAAAAAAAAAAAAAAAAAAAAGATAAAAAGCTGGAAAGAGCTCAGGAGCGCTGTCATTGTCCGATGATCAGACGGTTGTTGTGATGCCCCCAGCATCACTCCCAGAGAGGCTCGAACCCTCGACCTCAGGATAGGTATAAGGCTTACACGCCGGCCAACTGCGCCACCTTCCTATGGTGCTGTGGTTCGATTTTCTTTCTTCCTTTTTTTTCCTCAAAAAGAAAAGTGAAATAAAGCATACTTATAAGATAAAAAGCTTTTCTTTTTTTTTTTTTTTCGCAAAAACTCTTAATTATTGTTAACACGAGAAAAGTGAACCCATAAGTAGAGATTAAAAATAGAGAACAAAAAGGCTTCCCACCAAACATGGATCGAAATTCCCAACAACCCCAGACATCAAATGATGAGACTGCTGGAGCCGTGGAGTTGTTCTAGTCTCCCACTTGCTTAACAAAAAAACGCTCAAATCCTAGTGGGGAAAAAATGAGAGCTTGGAGTAGATGGTCACTGACCTGTGGGAGAGATGGAATCTACCCATTTTGTAAGGAGTGAGAAGAGGAATTGGAGCCATCTATCGTTCCCCAGGAAGAAAAACTAAAACAATAACAGAAAGGAGGAAATAAAGAAAATTGGCCTCTACTGCTTTGCTCCCGAGGCCGGCCTTAATTTGCCCTGCTTCCGTCTCTTCTTTTTGTCGTAGCACGGCGCTTTCCCACTTCCCATTGCCCATGGGCAACGTCGCGCACGGAGGTTGACGTCCGGGGTTTTGGTACTCGGGCCTGGGTATGGGGTAAATGAAATTTTCTTGGCTCCGTTCCGGCCCGGCCAAGTCTCAGATCTGATACCATAGGTTAAATTGTGGGGAAAATTCTTTGTGCACCGTGGGCATATAGAAAATCTGATGTGAAGCACACTATTTTATCCATTGATCTATATAATTATTATTTTTTATTATATTTAATATCTATAATTTTATTTTTTTATTTAAAATTTTAAATGATAAAAATATTTTTATTTTTTAAAAAAATTATGACATTCTATATTCATATTATAACATCCTGCATTCAGAAAATCATAATTTTTATTTATATAATATCATATTATAATACAGGATGTCATAATATGTACAGAATATCATAATTTTTTTTAAAGAATGGAAATATTTTCATCATTCAAAATTTTCAAACGAAAATATAAAGCTGCAATAATTAAATGCGCATTTGAAAATGGTTGGATAAAAATACTCTTTCCATATTATGATATCTTAGATCATATTATAATCTTCTGAGTCATATTATGACATCCTGCATGCAGAAAATCATAATTTGATGCAGAATATCATAATATGCACAAGATGTCATAATTTTCTAGATCATATTATGACATCCAGTATAAGAAGTCATAATATGCTATAGAATGTCATAAATTTTTTGACCTTTGTTAGATAATTATCTGGAGTAGTATCTTTTGAGATTGGTTCTTATCCATTTTGACAGGATTGTTAGAATATAAGAATAGCTCTAAAATCTTTTGCAGGCACACATGTTTATGGAGAAGCAAACTATAAATTGGATGATGTCATATGTCACTAACCATACTAGATTTACTCAATAGATGACTTTATCAGATGTTCCAATTAAATTTTTGAATATTTTATTTGTTAATTCCCATAGGTGTATTTTAGATTGATTTAATATATATAATTTATTAAAAAATTAAATTGGATGACATCATATATGGCTGATCATATTAGATCTACTCTATAGATGATTTTTTCAAATATTCCTACTAAATTTTTTAATATTTTATTTGCTTATTCCCTCGTATCTATTTATTCTAGATTGGTTTAATATATCCAATTTATCAAATAAAATAAAGAGGATCTTGACTTAATCTTGACGAGTACATCTAGCTCTGATGTCACTAGATTGAAAGGGTTTAGTTTAGTCAATCCACTATAAACCGATCTTAGAATACTAGACTATTGGATAAAGCAGAATATGCAGGGTCATTATCATTACATAGACGACGTAGAGTTAAACATTTCTAATTTAAACACATCCACGATAGATGGCAACTTCTGGAACCTATCCAATTTAAAAATAACTCCAATAGAAGCTAACTTAGGAGCGATAAAAGAAGTCCATCAATCAACACAAAAAACTTGAAAATAAAATAATATATTAATTTCACTAGGCTTCAACATGTAATGCGTGCATGGTTATTGCAATAATATATTCTTATGCACGATATATGTGATTAATAATTTTTTATTAGTCATATATTTGATACATTTGTTTATAATCTTGGAAAAATATATTTCTCTTGTTTCTCTTTAAATAACAAAATAATTGTAAATGTTTTGCATAATTCATGAATGCCCGAGGATTTCAATTTACATTTGGTAGGCCTCTCTCATCAGAAAAAGAAATAAAAATACTATTAAAATGCTTAAATAACTCACATTGTCGCTTTAAAAAAAAAAATCACTCAGTTGATGATTTGGTTGAATGCCGTTGCTTTATTTGAATCATCATTGTGAATTGTGCCACAAAATGGAGCAAAGTAATAGGTGAAAGATTGCTGAATGCTTATTTTGCAGTAAGATTTCTCGGTTACTGCAGCAATTCTGAAGTACCATACCACTCTCCAAAGACCACCATACTACATTTTTTTTTTTATTGCCAGAAACATAACCACCTCAATGGTAGAGGAAACACACCTTACGAGTACAATAAATTATGTGGAGAAACCATTGCAGAAGATATAGGCTCAAGATTTTATGCAGTAGACCCGAGAAATGGATAGTCTGTATACCCAACAACAGGATCTGGTGTATAAAAAGTAGATCTATCATATTTGTTCACAGAAGTATTGAGCTCAAATCTTTTAGGCAAGTCAGGATTAGCCAAGAACAAACGACCGTAGGCCACCAAATCCGTGTAACCTTCAGTCACGACTTTGTTCCCTTCCTCTCTATCGTATCCTCCGGCAGCAATAAAAGTTTTCTTGAAAGCCTTCCTCATTGGAAGCAATCTGTGAGGTATTTGACGCCTCCCATCCACAATGGACATTCTGGGCTCAATCACATGACAATAAAGAATACCATATTTGTTCAATGCCTCCATCATGTAGAGCCCAAGGGCTTCTGGATTTGAGTCCCAACACTCCATGTAGTCGGCGAAAGGTGAAAGTCGCATTCCAACTTTATCAGCTCCAATCTCATTAACGATCGCTTCAACTATCTCTAAGGCAAAGCGACATCGATTTTCTAAGCTTCCACCATACTCGTCAATTCGATCATTGACGCTATCTTTCATGAATTGTTCGATAATATAGCCATTTGCACCATGGATTTCTACTCCATCGAAGCCTACCAATCATAAAAGATGTACATCAAATATTCGTTATGTTGGTAGCATCATGCGCATGCAACATGCTTGTGGTTTTTCTCCCTTTTGCTTATAGAATTGAATGAAGAAAAACTTCAGGACTAGAGAGTGTGGATAAGATCTCTGAAAATAAAAAAGTGCATAAGGAGATAAATTACCAGCTTCGATCGCATTCCTAGCAGCAAGTCTGAAATCATTGATAATGTGAGGGATTTCATCGATTCTTAATCTGCGGGGAGGAGAATACTCTTCGACACTACCGTCATGATGGGTAATAGGTGCAATCCCTTTGTTTGTGCTAGAGACTGGTGCTTGTCCATTAGGTTGGAAACCTATGTGACCCACAAATATGTTAGGAGCATATAGGTAGCATATTATTGGATAGATTTCTCCAAATAAACAAAATGGTTTTTTGATTATCATTAACTGATGCCTAGAGATGCAGACATTATGTGTCCAAGAATCTCCAAGCACAAATGAATGATAAATGAGCATGGCCCAGATGTAGCCACATGCATAGGACTTTAATCCCTTTGATTGCATATAGTTTGTACTAAGAATAATCTAAATATATGTCATAGGGGACTACTACTGCAGAGAACAATACCATAATTTGAAACCCTCCCCACATGCCAAAGCTGGCAAAAAAAGAGCCCACCCTTGGCATGGACAGCATCCACAATTGGCTTCCAAGCTTCCACCTGCTCCTTTGTCCATATCCCAGGAGTGGCCGGATATCTAAAAAGGCAGAGAAATAGTGAGACTTTGAGAGCTGTTTGCCTTCAAACATAGAAGATGAACAGAAGAATTTTTAACTATTTAACAGGATCTCATGAACATCTCCTGAAAGCAGCATCAAGTTTACTGTAGAACAGACATGGCATATAGAATGGACTACATCTTCTAAGTGGTCATACCCTTGGGCTGTATCCGAGACCCCAGTGGCTTCAGTTATAAGAAGGCCTCCTTTAGTTGTCCTCTGAGAGTAGTACAAGATAGCATGTGGTTGTGGAACATTGCCATAGGATCTTGTTCTCGTCAGTGGTGCCAAAACAATCCTGAGCAACAAAAACAAAAATTATATTTCTAGAACAAAAACAAAAATTATATTTTATATGCCATAATTGAAAATAGGCTAGGGTTTAGTTTCTATGCTAAGAACTCAAGAAGGTTTTTGTACTTATGAATTTTCTACACACACATACATACATACATATGTGTGTGCATAGGATTTCTCACCAATATTACCCTTAAAAAAATTTCTCACCATTAGAACAACACTTTGATAACATAATATAATAATTTATTAATATAAGAATGTAACATTGCTATCTAGATTTCTTTAGCTAATAACAATTACTAAAATGATAGATTACTCTAAGTAATAACCAATGCAAAACATATGGCTTTAATTGGGTGCAGTGCCCCGACGTGGACCTGGGAGAGTTTTTGATATGCTTGTAGCGTTGCTCTTCCCCATAGTATGGCACCACATGTACCCACGTGGTTGTCTTGTTCTAGGTCAAATTTGGTGACTGAGAGAGAAACGGAAGGCTATCATTGTATTCGAGCAAGAAGAAGGCACATTAAATCCTGCATTGAGAACTACCATCGCCAATTTTCCAGTACTTCCACGCCAAATCTCCAACTGGATTGCATCAATGACTTAGCCTTTTTCTTTTCTTTCTCCGAGGGTCAATGGATCAAATCAAAGCAATGAGGATGCACAAAAAGAAATCACTTGGACAGTCTATCAAATATATGTGAATAAACTTGATAGATCTTGCGCATGGTTCATGATAATGGCTAGAATAATCCTAAAGAGCTACATATATTTACTACCGTTAGAAGAGAAATGAAGAAGGTGCTGACCTGTGAGAAAGATCAAACTTTCCCATCTTGTGTGGAGTCAGAAGAGGGATGGCTGCCATCTCACGGACAAAATGTACGCAGACGAGACTCTTGGAATTAATTGGTTGTTGGTGGAATCTCTTCTTTTGCTTTCCTCGTTCTCTCGTTCTTTTGCCTCCCACTGAGTGCTGCGTGGTATTTATAGAGAAGCAGGGTGGATGCTAGCGGATATTTGAACGAAAAGGGAAGGGCAAAGTTTCCTTTCCCCACTCTTTTGAGTATTTAAATCGCCATTATTGAATACTCGTGGGGATAGCTGGTCCAAGTCAAACATAAACAGCGAGGCAGGCCATGTTCGGTAGGTCAACCGTGAAACCTCCAAGAAAAGCATGATGCATAATAGAAAAAATGTTTTTTTTTTTTGCTTGGCCAAATGAAACCTCTAGTGTAACAGTGCAATCGATGCGAAATGTCCATCTCCATAAGCATGAATAGATGTTTGCATTTCAATAAATATAGAAAGAAATGATGAGAATATAGAAGTATATCTATGTATGTAAGAAGATAAAATTCAATTATAAGAATATAGGAGTTTCCCACAATGCTCACGCGGTTTCTCCCATCAGCCATGCCCAGGAGACATGATAGATATTTGGGCCCTGAAGAGCTCTTTAATTCGTTCAACTGCTGCTCAAATAAAAAAGAATGTACCAAGCTACCTCTTTTTAAGTACTTGGTATACATGCAGTAATGATCAAGGCATGTATCTAACATTTTTTAATGAAATAATGTCATCATCCAAATCTGAACTAGCGTATAACTAGCATGATGTGCATGATAATTTTTTTTTAAAAAAAAAATCTGACTATTTTTGAAATATAATAAATAATATAATAAATTATAATAAATATAAAACTTCATAATCAAATTTCTTTTACATATTAAACAATAAATTTTAACAATGGTCGAGCAAAAATTTCTGTCATCAATATTGATATCATTTACACTAGTATTCATATGGCAAATAGAGTACTGTGTACCAATTGAGGATCTATAAGAAAAAGCTCATGATTAATATTAGCATCATTGTTATTGGCCTTGTACAATACATGGGATGTAATTTTTTACTTTTCTTTCGGTTTACTCTTGAAATATAATAAAATAAAATAAATGGTTGATAAAAATAAGGCTTCAACACTTGAATGTTTGTTGTATATTAAGTAAAATACACTTTAATAATAATTGAGTAGAAACTCTTGTTAGTTATACTAGCACTAATAATGCTAATCCAGTATGACATGCAATATATTAATTTTTCTTTTTTTTCAATTATTCTTAAAATATAATACAATAAAATAATAAATTATAATAAATAAAATAATTTAATTATCAAATTTTTATTACAAACTAAGTATTGAACTTCAATGATAGCCAAGCACATTAATACTAGTGTCATTAATATTTGCTTCTCAAGTGATGAATTTTAATAATAACCTATAATATTAATACTGACATCCATATATTGGATAAAAACCTCTATCTTAACTGTCTTTAGTTTAGATATATACTAGCACAATTGCTATACAATGCGTAAGATAATTTTTTCTCCTTCTTCCAATAGTTCTTGAAATACAATATTATAATATAACAATATAACAAATAGATAGCTTAAATAGCTAATTTATGATGAATATTAATTAATAAATATTAATAATGATCTAGCAAAAATTTCTATCATTGATACTAAGATCATTAATATTGGCTCTATGATTATTTCTTTTTTTCCAGCTATTAATATAATAATATAATAAATTATAATAAATAAAAAATTTTAATAACTAAATTTTTATGATGTATTAAGTAATGAATTTAATGATAATCAAATAAAAATTTCTATCTTCACTATTGATATCCATATAACGAACAAAACACTTTATACAAGGACGTCCATGCAGAAACACCCATCATTGTTAGGAGTAACAATAATATTACCCCCATGTTGCATAGGGTGCATTGTCTTTCTCCCTTTTCCAATTACTTTTAAAATACACTATAATAATTTGATAAATTATAATAAATAAAAAATTTTAATAATCAAATTTTTTTGACATATTAGGCAATAGTAAGCTTTAATAATGTTTAAGCACGTTAGTACTGACATCATTAATATCTATTATATATTAAATAATAAATTTAATAATTATCAAGCAAAAATTTTGATCATTAGTAACAATGATCTATATGATAAACCAAAAACTTTACATACGGAGCTCCATGTAGAAACTTCTATTATTAAAATAATATCAGCCTCTAAGGTATATGTTGTGGTCAATCTCCTCGTCGTCTGGTCGCCGAGAACGAGCGTCTGCGAAAGAAAGTCCACACTGATCGGAGGAGGCTCCGGCGGGGACCCTCCGACGGTCAAGTCAGAAAGGAGACTAGGCAACAGTGAGAAGAAAACAAGGAGCTCAGCGAGAGAGGGAGAGAGAGAGAGCAAACCTAAGAGTTTTTCGAAGGGACCTCTAGCACTGTTACCTTCCCCGATATATATAGTGGAGCATGGTATGGCACCGTCATTAATGACGCAGACAATTGAAGAATTGTCAACTCACTGAAGGCTGTCAGAGTCGCCCTAAAGGTATCAAATCGCCGTGGGGCTGTCAAATCGCTAGGGTTGACCATGCCTTAGGTGGAATAATGCCCCTAGGCGGCAGTGCCGCATGCCATTGTCAGGACTGACAGTCTCTGGCAGTAGTACGGCGATTGGAGGAGCCGACCGACCATAGGTCGGCGGCCAGCTGAGGGGCGTCGGGTGAAAATTTGGGCCCCTCCGACAGTCAGTCGGGCACATTGCAGGAGTCGGGCATCGGACTCCATAGTGCAGTCGGTTGGGAGAGCGGAAAAGATCTGCCCGACCGACATATCCTCGATCGGTCGATAGCCGTCGATCGGTCGGTAATGGCACCTGTCGGAGTCATCCGTCGGGGTCGGTCGGGGTCGTCCGTCGGAGTCGTCCGTCGGGATCGTCAGTCGGAGTCATCCGTCGGGGTCGGTCAGGGTCGTCCGTCGGGGTCATCCGTCGGAGTCGTCCGTCGGGGTCGGTCGGGGTCGTCCGTCGGAGTCATCCATCAGTCGTCGGTCGGGGTCGTCCGTCGGAGTCGTCCGTCGGGGTCGTCCGTCGGAGTCGTCCGTCGCGGTCGGTCGAGGTCGTCCGTCGGAGTCGTCGGTCGGGGTCGTCTGTCAAGGTCGTCCGTCGGAGTCGTCCGTCGGGGTCGGTCGGGGTCGTCCGTCGGGGTCGTCCGTTGGTATATCCCAACAGTTGCCCCCCCCACTCCTGAGTCCGATGTCGTGTTGGCTCGCGTGAACATGTAGGCGACGGCTTCGGACGAAAGGAGTGGTTTTCCGTCACGTCTTGCCCCGACTCTGGAGATTACATCAACGAACGATCCGATGTCGGTCGTCTCGACAGTAGGTCGAGCATGCACGTCGGGTCGGAGGTTGGCCAACCTCCGAACGTTGCTCGTTGACACGATCATTCCACAGAGTCTGATAGTCGAGTAGCGTCCGACGTATTCGGATAGGATAATGATGGCAAATCGAATATCCATTGTCCGGCCTTTGGTTGGGCATGCACGTCGAGATGTATGATAAACGGTGGCAAGCCGAATATCCTTTGATCGGTCGTGACTGGGTTGGTATGTCGCAAGTCGAATATCCATCGACGTAGCATGTCGAGTCGTATGATAGATGGTGGCAAGCCGAATATCCTTCGACCGGTCGTGACCGGGTCGGCATGTCGCAAGTCGAATATCCATCGACGTAGCATGTCGAGTCGTATGATAGACGGTGGCAAGCCGAATATCCTTCGACCGGTCGTGACTGGGTCGGCATGTCGCAAGTCGAATATCCATCGACGTAGCATGTCGAGTCGTATGATAGACGGTGGCAAGCCGAATATCCTTCAACCGGTCGTGACCGGGTCGGTATGTCACAAGTCGAATACCTGTTGCCCAGATCTTGGTCGGGCGGGTACGTTGCGGTTGTCTTGGCATTTTGCCCTTTCTTAGTCGAAGCTAAGTTGGCAAGTTAGCCAGCCGCATTGGTCGAAGCCCTTTGCCTTCAGAGGTGGGGGCCATTGTAGATATTCCGTCCCTTCGATCTCCGTCGTAGAATCCGATGTGTCCTCGACGATTGAGACGTAGATTGAGCCGTTGGTTCGGCGATTCGATGATCAGGCCGACGACGGAGTCGTAGATTCGGCGATTGGCAATCGAGCCATGTTGGTCGGGGCCTTTTGCCTTCAGAGGCTGAGGCCGTCGGTTCGACGATCGGTGATCGAGCCGTTGATTCGACGATCGGTGATCGAGCCATGTTGGTCGGGGCCTTTTGCCTTCAGAGGCTGAGGCCGTCGGTTCGGCGATCGGTGATCGAGCTGTTGATTCGGCGATCGATGATCGAGCCATGTTGGTCGGGGCCTTTTGCCTTCAGAGGCTGAGGCCGTTGGTTCGGCGATCGATGATCGAGCCGTTGATTCGACGATCGGTGATCGAGCCATGTTGGTCGGGGCCTTTTGCCTTCAGAGGCTGAGGCCGTCGGTTTGGCGATCGGTGATCGAGCCGTTGATTCGGCGATCGGTGATCGAGCCATGTTGGTCGGGGCCTTTTGCCTTCAGAGGCCGAGGTCGTTGTAGATTCTCCGCTCCTTCGATCTCTATCAGGATCTACGCACGAGGAGCGGGGAGAGGGGTGTAGGAGTCATACCTGCGATGCATCGGTCTCGGACTCCGTCGTCGGGGCAAGACCCGTCTATCGGTGGAGGGCCTGCTGGGTTCAGCATGGGCCCGACCTTTCTTCCATTTTTCCTTTCGGCCCATGCCTTAAGTCAGGCGCCGGTCGGAAGCTCCTTCGTCCGCGCGCATGTACTTGTACACGCGCTCCAGCAGTTCGGCGTATGTCCGGGGGAGGGTCTTGTCCAGAGAGTATGTGAAACGGAACCCCCTTAGCCCCCGTTTCATGGCCGAGATGGCCATGTCTTCGTTGAAGTCCCGGACCTCAAGCGTGGCCGCGTTGAATCGTGTCACGAAGTGTTGTAGAGTCTCATTTTCTCTATGCTTGAGGAAGAAAAGACTATCTGAGGTTCGTGGCGGCTTCCGACTGGTGCTGAAATGGACCACGAAGAAATGTTCGAGCTGCCCGAAGGAGTGAACACTTCCCGAGCGGAGGCCGGAGTACCAGGCCCTGACAGCTTTGCGGAGTGTGACGGGGAAGCCGATGCAAAGAAGAGCGTCGGTTGTCCCTTGAATCGTCATGAGAGCTTTGTAGCTCTCCAAATGGTCGATCGGATCGACGGAGCCGTCGTAAGGCTCCATGTGTGGCATCTTGAACCGATTGGGGATCGGTTCGTCGAGGATGAGTCGGGAGAGAGGTTGGGCGGTCTGGAAGTCAACGTCGTTTGAAGACTTCTGTCCATCCACCTGCAGCTGGGCAAGCCGACGGTCGATTTTCTCGAACTTGCGCTCGTAGTCGTCGATCCGTCGGTGCTGGGAGACCCCGGGGGTGGAGTCTCCGGAAGAGTCCGAGAGAGAGGCGGACGGCATTCGCGATCGCTTCTCCTTCCTTGCTCGTTCCAGCTGGGAAGGAGAAGGCCATCGAGACCGACGGGTGTCGCGCCGCGGGTGCCCCTCCTCCTCTCGGTGGGAGCGCTGAGATAGGTGCTCTGGAGGGGGCGACGGAGATCGATGCGGACGTCGGTGGCTGCTCCTGGAGGACATCGGGCGCACCGCCAGTTGCTCGGTCGGTGAAGGCGGCTGCCGAACCGGTTGCTGTTGAAGGCTTTTGACCGTGTCTGTCAGCACGGTCATCTGCCGCATGATTGCCGCGATCTGTGCCTCCGTGGTCACTGCGGGATGCGGAGAGCTAGATTCCGCCATGGAGGGTGAAGGAGAGACCTCTTTCCGGCGGGAAGAGTGTCTTGCCGATCCAGTGACCCTCGATCGCTGAGCTCTTATCTTTGCCATCTTGAAAGATGTTTCAAGTTCCACGGGGGTCGCAATCCCTGGTGCTGTCAATGAAGCACCAACTTGTCACTGTGAGATCCTCAGCCCCCCTACCTGGCGCGCCAATCTGTTGCGGCCAATCCCCTCGTCGTCTGATCGTCGGGAACGAGCGCCTGCGAAAGAAAGTCCACACTGACCGGAGGGGGCTCCGGCGGGGACCCTCCGACGGTCAAGTCAGAGAGGAGACTAGGCAACAGTGAGAAGAAAACAAGGAGCTCAGCGAGAGAGGGAGAGAGAGAGAGCAAGCCTAAGAGTTTTTCGAAGGGACCTCTAGCACTGTTACCTTCTCCGATATATATAGTGGAGCATGGTATGGCGCCGTCATTAATGGCGCGGACAATTGAAGAATTGTCAACTCACTGAAGGCTGTCAGAGTCGCCCTAAAGGTGTCAAATCACCGTGGGGCTGTCAAATCGCTAGGGTTGACCATGCCTTAGGTGGAATAATGCTCCTAGGCGGCAGTGGCGCATGCCATTGTCAGGACTGACAGTCTCTAGCTGTAGTACGGCGATTGGAGGAGCCGACCGACCATAGGTCGGCGGCCAGCTGAGGGGCGTCGGGTGAAAATTTGGGCCCCTCCGACAGTCAGTCGGGCACATTGCAAGAGTCGGGCATCAGACTCCATAGTGCAGTCGGTTGGGAGAGCGGAAAAGGTCTGCTCAACCGACGTATCCTCAATCGGTCGATAGCCGTCGATCAGTCGGTAATGGCACCCATCGGTCGGTCGGTCGGTCGGTGAAGTCGGGCGTCGGATATGTAGGCCCGATGATGAGTCAGCATGAGTGGGGTCGATCGGTATTCGGCTGCCGGGACGTCGGGTGATGACCCGGAGGCACCGTCGGCTGGTCTGGTGTCTTGCTTAAGTCGGACGTCAACTGCCACCCCCGACAGTGAGTCGGTAATATGGGTTCGACCGCTCGATCGGTCGGAAACAGCATGGGTCGGTTCGGCCGACAAACCTTCGGTCGGATATTGTCGGCAGCCGTCTGTCGGGGCCGTCGGTCGGAGTCGTCCGTCGGGGTCATCCATCGATCGTCGGTCGGGGTCGTCTGTCGGGGTCGTGCGTCGGGGTCGGTCGGAATCGTCCGTCGGAGTCATCCATCAGTCGTTGGTCGGGGTCGTCCGTCGGGATCGTCCGTCGGAGTCGTCCGTCGGGGTCGTCCGTCGGAGTCGTCGGTCGGGGTTCGTCCGTCGGGGTCTGTCGGGGTTGTCCGTCGGGGTCGTCCGTTAGTATATCCCAACAGTATATTTTTTAATTATTTATATATATATATATATAATATTTTAACAAATTATAATAAATAAAAGATTTTGTTAGTTTAATTTTTATTAGATATTAAGTAATTAGCTTTGATTTTTGTCACATTAATTAATCTCGGTATAATCAATATTTATTATACATTAAATTCATGTGACTATCCCAATGGTTTATTAATGTGATGGTGCCGCATCTAGTAATACCAGGCCGGCAAGGTGCCATTTGTCTGTCCGTTATCAATACCTCTTTTCATTGATTCTTGCACGTTGGCCCTCGTGCATTACGTCGGTCTTATGTCACCGCATATGTCATGACGAAATGATGGGCAAATCATTGGCAATAATTCAACAAAGGCCGAGAAGTTTTACCAAAATGAAAATAAAAATTATAACTACCGAACCGTTGCGACCGTCAGGTCCTCAGGAAACGGTACGGTATATTATAAATAAATAATATCAACAAAATGGTGAGATGGCATTGCATATTTGCGTCGGCACATGGTCATGCCGAAGCCAACCATCTGAATCAGGGATGTCGAAGAGGGATATCCGAATATTTTATTTATTTTTAATCAAACAAACGATTTTAATAAAAATTAAATAAAAAATATTGTTCAATTTTGATTTTAATGATTGCTTGATTCGAAACTAGCATTACTATCCATTTTATTTTATATAAATTTGAAATATTATATTATAAATTTAGCCATATTTTGGATTGTATTATGAAAATTATGGATTATATCTTTAATTTGATCATTGATACGTAAGAATTTTAAAATAAATAAAAAAAAGTTGATGATATTCAGTTTTTAGTTTTGATTTTGGTTTTCATTTTTTTTTTCCCACGGTGGTTATAACATTTTATTTCAAAGTTTGTTTGATTTCTATTTCAATTTAGGGGACCATGGTGAGTTTCAGTTTTCACTTTTCATTTCGATTTTTTCAGTAACTACACTGAATCCACACCCTTGACATCTCTATTTTGAATTGCCACTGGGCCTTCGTTAGCTTTTGCTTTAAGAAACATGCACAGGCCCATAGGCCGGCCAGGTTCCAAATACATGAGTAACGTGCCAAATGTATGATCGGGCAATTGGCTAAGACTGATTAAAAGCGGTTAGACAGTTATGAGCGAGTGGGCAAGTGGATTTAATCATGGAGTGATGATATTTTAGGGCTGGTGTAAATGTGAAGGAATTTTTTTTTTAATATATTTTTTTTAAAAATTTATTTTTCAATCTACCTCCAAATCTAACTTATTTTCCAAACTATCCTAGTTGGGATGAGTTGACATTGATGTGGCGAAATTGCATGTTGAAGATGTAATTTCGGATATGAAATCGTATATTCAATATGCGATTTCAAACTAAGATGATAAAATAAAATAAAAATAAAATTACATGTAGAAGATGGGATTTCAGATGAAATCGCATCTTCAATATACAATTTTTCTGCTTTTTTTTTCTCCTTCTGCTACGATCGTGCGGCCGAGCTTCCTTCCCTTTTCTTTCTTTTTCGCTCCTCTTTATCGAGGAGCACGGATGGAGGGGCACGGGCAATCGCCGATGCTCATACGGAGCCACGGGGGCTTGAGTTCGTCAGGGTCGAGAGAGGAAAGGGGAGGGGACGGCGGTGGTGCGGGGCTACAGAGGGTGCGAGGGACGGTCGTGCGGGGTGCGGGAGGCACCTGGGGTCAGGAAGGGGAGGAGGTTTGGTGGTCACGTGAAGCCGAATGCAGCAGGAATGGTGGGTGCGACGCGGATGACGGCAGAGCGGAGCCATGACCTAGGCCTCATGAGGCGGCCATAGATCGTCGGGGCACAGGGGGGGTGACGGCGGGAGGGAGGGAAGGAGAGAAAAACAGAAAAAAAAATGTTTTAGTGAGAAAAAAATATATTATTATTTTATTATTAATAATAATTTGAATAATAATAAAATATTATTATTTTATTCATAATAAAATATTATTATGTTTGATTAATAGTAATAAAATGTTATTATTATTTTTGATTATTTTTCTCAAGAAATCTGGATTTTTTTAAATATTCTTTTTTAAAAATAATATTTTTATTAATCATTTAAAAATACTATTTGTATAATAACATATTATTTTTAAAAAAAATTATTTCAAAAAATTAATAATAAAATATTATTTTAAAAAATATTATTTTAAATAATAATAAAAATATTATTTTTAATAATAATAAAGTAGTATTTTTAAAAAATTAGAGAAATAATACTTTAAAAAATTAGGAAAAATATTATTATGTTATTATTATTAATAATTTGAATAATAATAAAATGTTATTATTTTATTAATAAGAAAATATTATTTTTTGATTAAAAGTAAAATATTATTGTTTGATTAATAATAAAATATTATTATAGTAATAATAATAAAATATAATAATAATTTATTATTATTCAAGTTATATTATTAATAAAAAAT
>NC_026001.2:11382820-11404672 GCF_000442705.2 Elaeis guineensis
TATTATAGCACATAAGCAGAACTGCAACAAAATCCATAAGAACATGCATAATGAAACAAAGAATGCTCCAGACAAATGATCCATAATTGTCATAGCACCTTAATCAGTAACAAACATATGTTAAGACATGTCATATTTGCTGTTCTTATTCACACTAAGTACTTAACAAAGAAATGGATAGTCTGTAATCCAACAACTGGATCCGGAATGTAAAACGTACTCCGGTTATAGTCGTTAAGTGGACCATCCAACTCAAATTTTGAGGAAGATCAGGATTAGCCAAGAATAGGCGCCCGTATGCAACCAGATCAGCATAGCCACTAGAAACAGCTTTATTGCCTTCTTCTCTGTTATAGCCTCCAGCAACAATAAATGTTCCTTGAATGCTTTCCTCATAGGAAGAAGAGAGTGAGGAGTTTCAACCCTTTCTCCTAATTTAACCATCCTCGGTTCCACCATATGGCAATACGAGATCCCAAATTTGTTCAAAGAATTGACCATATAGAGACCAAGTGCATCTGGGTCGGAATCGCCTGCTTCCATGTAGTTAGCATAGGGGGAAAGCCTTATTCCAACTCTGTCAGCTCCAATCTCATCAACCACAGCCTGTACTATTTCTAGTGCAAAGCGCAACGATTTTCCAGGCTGCCACCATATTGGTCTGTCCGATCGTTGACTTGGTCCTTCAGGAACTGATCAACCAAATATCCATGGGCTCCATGGATCTCCACTCCATCGAAACCTATGCATCAAGGAATAACAATAATGATAAGCTGGAGAAAACTTTTTGGATGAAGACCCTTTTCTTTTCTTTTTTCTGATAATATGAATGGTGAAATACCATCAGATTGATGCCCAATCAGTTTAGCTATTTAAACTAGTCTAGAGGCAGTGTAGCTACCATGTGAATGATGATCAATTGAAGGCTTATAGCATGCTGCATAAATTACCATCTTAGATAGGCAAAGAGACATCCAAAGCATTCAGGAAATGCCCAGGGCAATACCAATAAGAGAACATAGATGGGTTCAGTAAGTTTATTAAGAAGCAATAAGATCCCAAAAAATCCCTGCAGGGCATGTACTAGAGTTGGCCAAAGGAACATAGAAAGATGGCATTGTTTACATGATCCGAAGAATAATTCTCTAGAGTAATTATTTCTTTTTTGGGTGAAATAGCTAAATTTCAAATTAAGACTGTCTCCATCTACTCCATTAATAACTCTTCAAGCTCTTTAACCCCCCACATCCCCCTCCCCTCAAAACCCCCCAAAAAAAGGGAAAGGAAAAAAACTCTTCCACCAAATTTAGCCAATATGTGGAACACCCCTTCAATATATGTGCAACTTAAAAATCATGATAAAGTGACAGTCACTACAGGGTTACAAAGCTTGCTTGGTTCTGAAGTTTGATTATTGGGGCTCTTAGATGTGCTCAATGCAGGTGGGATAGAGAACTTTATATTTATTGCCTGAGCTCTCAGATGTACTAAATGCAAGTGTCACAGAGAACTTTATGCATAAATCATGTGTTGCAGTGATTTTGTTAACTGAACCTAACTGCTTAAGGGAAACCTGCATGAGATAATGCTCCTTCATGGTCCACTGACTAGGGAAACTGAATAACACTTCTTATTTGAGCATTTATGTGTTTTAAATTCTTTTTCGCATATACATATTAATTGTCAACAATTTCCTAGGTATCTCAGGCTTCTCAGCTGCTACTTCTGATATTCATAGGAAAGTCCAGCTTTTCCCAATGAGCAGATGAAAGAAGAATTAGGTAGCCTTTAGGGGAAAGGACCAACAGACTGCAGATGCATATCTTACCAATGACTAGCTGTACTAATTTCTTGATCTGAGGTACAAGGTCAGAACTTGGCTTAGGTTGGGCATAGTAGGTTTTGGCAAAAGACTTCATGTCCATTCACAATACTGGCTCTCCTATGTGGCGGTAACTTGTTCGCCTACTAAAACTGATAGAATACATGATTCTTACCAGCTTCTATCGCATTCTTAGCAGCAATTCTGAAATCATTGACAATCAAAGGGATCTCTTCTGTAGCCAACTGCCGAGGACGTGCAAACCGTGCAATGTCGCCATTAGTTCGCACTTGAGGTGCTAGTGGCTTGTCAGTACATGATATTGGAGCTTGTCCATTAGGCTGAAAATCTACAACAAAGCAAATGAGTGGATCAGATGAAAACTGCACCTTATCAAAAGTAACTTATGAAGAAGTACAGTAGAAGAACTCCACCAAGACAACTTTCTTCGTATTTTTTCTGCATTCATATAACCTCTTGCAGGTGCTTATGATTAATGTTTTGGGAGTGCATGCAACAGGGATACAACAAATTATTTATCATTCCATGACATATAGGTTATCAGTATGTATCAATTTTATGAATGGTGTAATATTGGAAGTGTTCATAAAATGCCATGTGTTGACAAACACTTAATCAAGGTTTAAACGCCAGCACCAGCATCCATGCTGGTGAGTAGTTTGCTCCGTACTGCTGCATGGCCCCCGCATTTGATGACAGATGACACATGACAGCATGCACCTGGCAAGGCATGGCACGGCCAGCATGGACAAGCATGCAGCTGATCATGCTGATTCATGGTGTGATACCATTAAACAATGGAAGAATGAGGGAGGAAACAACAGCTTCTGAATTCGGGAGGAGGACCAATACGAGTACCCATAGCAGAAAACATTGAATTTATTCATGGGAGATATGCTTTTGCGAGAGGCTCTGCAGCTGGCATCTGGAGTTTATTTAACAATACTTTCGAAAACAGAAGAGCTGCTTAGAGGGCAAAGGAACTCATGAGTTCTGGTTATATATCAAAGAGATAATCATTTATTATTAAAGGGTATTGGTTGAGTTCCGACTTCACATTTTGTACAGGAAAGAGATATAGAAGCAATAACCACATTGTCGTCAATATCTCTTTTGATTTTTTCCAGACATTTGGAACTTGCCAGACCAAGTGATTGAATCAATAAGTATTTCATAATCGCACAAACATATAGTATAAGGTGTTTGAGGTTAAGCCTATGAGTTTGCATCAACTCAATAGAAGATGTACAAGATAAATGAAGGTAAAAGAGTCAGATAGATGTACCATAATTTGAAACTCTCCCCGCATGCCAAATCTGGCAAAAGAAGATGCCACCCTTCTCATGAACTGCATCCACAATAGGTCTCCATGCTTCCACCTGCTCTTTTGTCCAAATGCCGGGCGTGTTTGGGTACCTAGTGTTGAAAAATAGATTATAGCCTCAGCCATCCAAAAAGAAAAAAAAAAATTACAAGAAGTATTATCTTGAATTAAAAAAGACATAGATATATAATTAACGAGTTTGGGACTGAAGTATTTTACCCTTGAGCAGTGTCCGAAACTCCTGTGGCCTCAGCTATAAGAAGGCCACCTTTGGAGGCCCGCTGAGAGTAATACAAGATGGCATGAGGCTGGGGAACGTTGCTAAAGGACCTCTGCCTTGTCAATGGTGCCAAAACTATCCTAAATAGTTTCAAAATGAAAAACAAATAAAAGCATCAAAAATATCATAGCGACCCTGGTTAAACTACTTTTCCAAGCATCATATACCTGTTGTCAACGAAACATCCTAGTGAGGGAAAATTTTTCCCGCAAACCGCACGAGTCCATAGAGTAAACAAAAAACTAATAACACATAATAGATAGGATTATAATTTGAAGATGCTTTTAGCTGTAATAGCATTCCAGTGAGTAATTCATCATTTTTTTAATCAAGTTCTTGATGGATTTTGCAGCAGCATTTTCATTTGGATAAATGCTTCTCAGACAAGGTAAGTTAACTATTTTCCCCTTGTTTCCTTTTCATTGTTTGAATGTGTTGTTTGGTTTCTTTCTTCCTTTTTTTCCTTAAGAAGAAAAGAGGATCAAATCACATTTCAAAGATAAAAAGCTAAAATTTGATTACTGTTAACACGAGGAAAGTGAACCCATAAGTAGAGATTAAAAATAGTGAACAAAAAGGCTTCCGACCTTGTATGGATCGAAATGCCCAAAAAACCCCAGACATCAAATGATGAAACAGCTGGAGCCATGGACTTGGTCTAGTTTCCCCCTTGCTTAATAAAAAACGCTCAAATCCTAGGGGGAAAAAAATGAGAGCAGGAAAAGATGGTCACTGACCTGTGGGAGAGATCGAATCTACCCATCTTGTAAGGAGTGAGAAGAGGAATTCGAGCCATCTCTCCTTGACCAAGAAAAAGAAACTAAAACAAGAACAGGAAGGAGAAAATAAAGAAAACCGGCCTCTTCTCCTCCCTCTATTACCGAGGCCTTTTGTCCACCTGCCTTCCCTTCTCCAGTCATAGCAGGGAGCCAGGGACGTTTTCCCACCGCCAATGCACCGTGCCGCCGTGGGCAACGTGGCGCATAAACCTCTGCGTCCAAGGGGTCGGTACTCGGGCCGGGCTCAGGCCCCACCTGGGTATGGTATCGATGAAATGTTCTTGGGCTCCGTTCCGGCCCTGTCTGGCCCGGTCTTACAACTGAAACCATAGGTTAAAATTCTTTGTGCACCGGTGTACAAAATCCAATGTAAAACGTGCCATCTTATTCGATTAAATTATATAAGTATTATTTTTTAATATATATTAAATATTTATAATTTTATTTTTTATTTAAATTTTAAATAATAAAAATATTTTTATTTTTTAAAAAAATTATGATATCCTACGTCCATATTATGACATTCTGCATCCAAAAAGTCATAATTTTTGTCCACAAGATGTCATAATATAATGCAGGATGTCGTAATATGTACAGGATGTCATAATTTTTTTCAAAAAATAAGAATATTTTCGTCATTCAAAATTTTTAAATAAAAAAATAAAACTGCAGACATTAAATGCGCATTGGAAAGTGGTTGAACAAAAATATCCCTTTTATATTATGATATACTGAATTATATTATGACATCATATATGCAGAAAGTCATAATTTGACATAGGATGTCATAATATGCATAAGATGTCATAATTTTCTGAACCATATTATGATATCCTGTATATAGAAAATCACAATATGCCACAGGTTGTCATAATTTTTTTTCAAATGATAGGATTATTTTCATTATATAAAATTTTTAAATGAAAAGGTGGTACTGTAAACATTAAATATGCATTAAAAAGTGATGGCTACATAGACCAATCACATAAAATGATATACTCTATATTGGACTTTCTACACCACATGCGGTGCACAAAAAATTTTCCTAGGTTAAGAGAAATTGGAGTGGTCCTGCTCAAAACCAAAGGTTGTCGTTCCTAATTTAGCATCTAACCTATAGTTCTGGAGGTTGAAATAGCGAAACAAAGGAGAAGACGGACTCGTTATAAGAAGTACTCACTCTAACCGGAAGAACACTGATACATTTAGGAAAAGTTATTTTCAATCGTACACTACCCATAGAAGAACAATGACAGAGAGAGATGAGGATGCCTGAATGGTTGCGGCAAAATAAATGGAGTCAGAAACAAGTAAATTGAAAGAAACCAAGAAGAATCAGCAAGATAGAAAGCATGTTAAGTAGAAAATCTGAGCATGAATCGAAGGATCTTGAATCTGGGCTACAAGATTTGTGAAGGTAGATATCTAAGACAATCAAAATGAGGATAAGCAGAAAGAAGACTTGTCAAATTTGTCAAAAATTGATTGAAATATTCATTAGGGCTCAGCAAATAATCAAAATCCGAAGAAACTCATCTAATCCGATCTAATAAACATTAATTTCGATCGATTGAATCAGGTTGAATCATATTATAATTCATAAAAAATTCAATTAATTACGATTAGATTCGGATTCTGCATTTTTAATCTGAAACTGAATCTGACCGACCGATATAGTATTTTCAATTCTTAAGCTATTTAGAGAATTAGAAATTGACAACTATGACATATTATGTACTGACTTATGGATGTTATAAAATTATTATATTTTATTTTCTATATAAATTAAATAATATATTAATTTGTGATGTTTAAAATTAATATTGGATCAACATTGAAATCCAAATCGATACAATCCATCCGAATTCGCTACAAACTATTAATTTCGATTTCAAATGGTTTATATAAGATAAATGGTCGGCAGTAGATTGAATTTTTTTCAATTCGATTGGATTCGGTTAGATCAATTTTTTTGTAATCCGATCCAATCTAATTCATGCTCAGTCCTAATATCTATGATGTGGGACCAAAGCCAACGAGCAAGAGGCACCTGTCGGGCTACAAAAATTGATTAAATATTTAACATATTACATGAGCCATTGTCCTGGAGGGTCTGGCTTTGGATATTTGAACAAGTTATCATGAAACAGCCCACTAATCAATATTCCATTTATTTAACATTATGAAAGAGTTTATTTCACACAGGACAGCCACAAACACCAACATGAACAAAACAAAACAAAAGAATAAAAACCAAAACAAAAAACAAAAGAAAGAAAGTAGGAATTATATATACACGAGGAATTGACCGAGGAAAAGGAAGGCAGCCCTCTTTACAATAACATAGAAGCCAAATGCAAAAGACACCAGGGAACCATTATGTTAGAAGGTGATGGGTTATCAGTATTACATCATATAAGCGGAACTGCAACAAAATCCATAAGAACATGCATAATGAAACAATGAATGCTCAAGACAAATGATTTATTATTGTCATAGCACAAATGGTAGGATATGTTATATTTGCTATTCTCCCCCACACCAAGTATTTAACAAAGGAATGGGTAGTCTGTATATCCAACAACTGGATCAGGAGTGTAAAAAGTAGAACTGTTATAGTTGTTAAGTGGAGCATCCAACTCAAATCTTTGAGGAAGATCAGGATTAGCCAAGAACAGGCGCCCATATGCAACCAGATCAGCATAGCCACTAGAAACAGCTTTGTTGCCTTCTTCTTTATTATAGCCTCTAGCAGCAATAAATGTTCCCTTGAATGCTTTCCTCATAGGAAGAAGAGAGTGAGGAGTTTCAACCTTTTCTCCTTCTTTGGCCATACTTGGTTCCACCATATGGCAATACGAGATCCCAAATTTGTTCAGAGAATTGACCATATAGAGACCAAGAGCATCTGGATCAGAATCACCTGCAGTATAGGGGGAAAGCCTTATTCCAACTCTGTCAGCTCCAATCTCATCAACCACAGCCTGTACTATTTCGAGTGCAAAGCGGCAACGATTCTCCATGCTGCCACCATATTGATCTGTCCGATCGTTGATTTGGTCCTTCAGAAACTGATCAATCAAATATCCATGGGCTCCATGGATCTCAACTCCATCGAAACCTACGTATCAAGGAATAACAATAATGATAAGTTGGAGAAAACTTTATGGATGAAGACTAATTTCTTTTTTTTTTCTTTTTTCTGATAATATAAATGGTGGAATACCATCAGATTGATGCCCAATCAGTGTAGCTATTTAAACTAGTCTGAAGGCAGTGTAGCTACCATATGAATGATGATCAATTGAAGGCTTATAGCATGCTGCATAACTTGCCATCCTAGATAGGCAAAGAGACATCTAAAGCATTCAGGAAATGTCCCGGGATCAATGCCAGCACAAAGAACATAGATGGGAACAATAAATTTATTAGGAAGCAATAAGATCTCAAAAAATCTATGCAGGGCATGTAGTAAAGTTGGCAAAAGGAATATAGAAAGCTGGCATTATTTACTTGATCCAAAAAATAATTCTCTAAAGTAATTATTTTTTATCGGTGACATTGATAAATTTCGAACTGAGACTGTCTTCTTCTACTCCATTAATAACTCTTCAAGCTCCATAACCCCCCACATCCCCCTCCCCTAAAATAAAAAAAGAAAAAAAAAGTTTTTTTTTCCACCAAATTTAGCCAATATGTGGAACACTCCTTCCATATATGTGCAACTTAAAAATCATGATAAAGTTACAGTCACTATAGGGTTAGAAAGCTTGCTTGGTTCTGAATTTTGATTACTAAGGCTCTCAGATGTACTCAATGCAAGTGGGACAGAAAACTTTATGCTTAAAGCATGTGTTGCAGCGATTTTATAATCTGAACCTAATTGCTTAAGGGGAACCTGCATGGCATAATGCTCCTTCCATGGTCCACTGACTAGGGAACTGAATGACACTTCTTATATGAAACATTTATGTGTTTTAAATTCTTTTGCTTGCATACATATCAATTGTCAACAATTTCCTAGGTATCTCAGGCTTCTCAGATGCTACTTCTGATACTCATGGAAAAGTCCAGCTTTTCCCAATGTGCAGAGGAAAGAAGAACTAGGTAGCCTTTAAGGGCGAACGGACTGACAAACTGTAGATACATATTTTACCTATGAACTAGATGTACTAATTTCTTGATCTGAGGGATGACCAAAGGTTGGAACCTGGCTTAGGTTGGGCACAGTGGGTCTTGGCAAAAGACTCCATGTCCATTCACAATAGTACTGGCTCTCTTATCTAGCAGTATCTTGATCACCAACTTAAACTGAAAGGAGTACATGACTCTTACCAGCTTCTATCGCATTCTTAGCAGCAATTCTGAAATCATTGACAATCAAAAGGATCTCTTCGGTAGCCAACCGCCGAGGAGGTGAGAACCGTAAAACATCAACACCATTAGCTCGCACTTTAGATACTATTGGCTTGTCGGTACATGAGATTGGAGCTTGCCCATTAGGCTGAAAAGCTACAACAAAGCAAATGAGCGCATCAGATGAAAACTGGACCTTATCAAACGCAAATTTATGAAGAAGTACCGCAGAAGAACTCCACCAAGACAATTTTCTCTGTATTTTTTCTGCATTCATATAACCTCTTGCAGGTGCTTATGATTAATGTTTTAGGAGTGCATGCAGCACGGATACAACAAATTATTTATCATTCCATGAAATATAAGTTATCAGTATGTATCAATTTTCTGAATGGTGTTAAGTGTTCATAAAATGCCACAGGTTGACATGCATTTAATCAAGGTTTTGAAAGCTGGCACCAGTGTCCATGCTGGTGAATATATAGTTGGCTCGGTACTGCTGCATATAGCCCCTGCATGCAATGACAGATGGCACATGACAACATGCACCTCGCATCACATGCATGGCATGGCACGGCCAGCATGGACCAGCATGCAGCTGATCATGTTGATCCATGGTGTGATACCATTAAACAATGGAAGAATGAGGGAGGAAATAACAGATTCTGGATTTGGGAAGAGAAATATAAGAACCTCTGCAGCTTGCATCTGGAGTTTATTTAACAATATTTTTGAAAACAGAAGAGCTGCTTACAAGGCAAAAGAACTCATGAGTTCTGGTTGTATATGAAAAGAGATGATCACTTATTATTAAAGGGTATTGGCTGAGTTCTGATTGTCGTCAACATATATATATTTTTTAAATTTTTTACAGACATTTGGAACTTGCTAGACAAAGTGACTGAATCAATAAGTGTTGCATAATTATGCAATTATTACATAAGAAGGTGTTTGACATTAAGCCTATGAGTTTGCATCAACTCAATGAAAGATGTGCGAGATAAATGATGAAGGTAAAAGGGTCAGATAGATATATATACTATAATTTGAAACTCTCCCCACATGCCAAATCTGGCAAAAGAAGATGCCACCCTTCTTATGAACCGCATCCACGATAGGTCTCCATGCTTCCACCTGCTCTTTTGTCCAAATGCCGGGCGTGTTTGGGTACCTAATGTTGAAAAATATGTTATAGTCTCAGCCAGTAGAAAAAAAAAAAATCAAGAAATATTATCTTGAATTAAAAGACATAGATACATAATTAACCGAGTTTGGGACTGAAGGATATTACCCTTGAGCAGTGTCCGAAACTCCAGTAGCCTCAGCTATAAGAAGGCCACCTTTGGAGGCCCGCTGAGAGTAATACAAGATGGCATGAGGTTGGGGAACGTTGCCAAAGGACCTCTGTCTTGTTAATGGTGCCAAAACTATCCTAAAGAGTTTCAAAATGAAAAATAAAAGCATTAAAAAATCATAGCAATCTGGGTTAAGCTGTTCTTTCAAGCACCACACACACTGCACACATTCATAGTCAGTCAAATATGCAAAAATTATTTTTTCAGATATCATATATCCAGACATCAGCATTTTAGATAAAACATTCTGTAGAGAGAAAATTCTATTTTCTCACCACAAACCAAACAAGTCCATAGAGTATAAAAAAGAAAAAAAAAAAAAAAAAAAAACAACACATCATGGATAGGATTATAATTTGGAGATGCTTTTTAGTTACAATAGAATTCCAATGAGCAATTCATCATTTTTTAATTAAGTTCCTAATGGATTTTGTTGGCACTATTTTCATGTGGATAGATGCTTCTCAGAGAAGGTAATTAACCTTTGTTTTTCCCTTCTTCCCTTTTTATTGTTTGGCGGAGATTTTGCTTATTTACAACGTTTTTAGCTTGAATTTGTTTTTTTTTTTTTCTGAATTGAAGGGGAGGCAAAGGCCACCCATAAAATTTAAAAAGGAAAATTGAATTTGTGTTCTTTGGTAAAAAAAAAAATAAAAAAAAAAAAAAGATAAAAAGAGCTCAGGAGCGCTGTCATTGTCCGATGATCAGACGGTTGTTGTGATGCCCCCAGCATCACTCGAGCGCGGTTGTCCTCATCGCTCTAGGAGGGCGTTATTCTGGGTAAGAGAGGCTCCCTCGACCTCAGGATAGGTATAAGGCTTACACGCCGGCCAACTGCGCCACCTTCCTCTGGTGCTGTGGTTCGATTTTCTTTCTTCCTTTTTTTTCCTCAAAAAGAAAAGTGAAATAAAGCATACTTATAAGATAAAAAGCTTTTCTTTTTTTTTTTTTTTTTCGCAAAAAATCTTAATTATTGTTAACACGAGAAAAGTGAACCCATAAGTAGAGATTAAAAATAGAGAACAAAAAGGCTTCCCACCAAACATGGATCGAAATTCCCAACAACCCCAGACATCAAATGATGAGACTGCTGGAGCCGTGGAGTTGTTCTAGTCTCCCACTTGCTTAACAAAAAAACGCTCAAATCCTAGTGGGGAAAAAATGAGAGCTTGGAGTAGATGGTCACTGACCTGTGGGAGAGATGGAATCTACCCATTTTGTAAGGAGTGAGAAGAGGAATTGGAGCCATCTATCGTTCCCCAGGAAGAAAAACTAAAACAATAACAGAAAGGAGGAAATAAAGAAAATTGGCCTCTACTGCTTTGCTCCCGAGGCCGGCCTTAATTTGCCCTGCTTCCGTCTCTTCTTTTTGTCGTAGCACGGCGCTTTCCCACTTCCCATTGCCCATGGGCAACGTCGCGCACGGAGGTTGACGTCCGGGGTTTTGGTACTCGGGCCTGGGTATGGGGTAAATGAAATTTCTTGGCTCCGTTCCGGCCCGGCCAAGTCTCAGATCTGATACCATAGGTTAAATTGTGGGGAAAATTCTTTGTGCACCGTGGGCATATAGAAAATCTGATGTGAAGCACACTATTTTATCCATTGATCTATATAATTATTATTTTTTATTATATTTAATATCTATAATTTTATTTTTTTATTTAAAATTTTAAATGATAAAAATATTTTTATTTTTTAAAAAAATTATAACATTCTATGTTCATATTATAACATCCTGCATTCAGAAAATCATAATTTTTATTTATATAATATCATATTATAATACAGGATGTCATAATATGTACAGAATATCATAATTTTTTTTAAAGAATGGAAATATTTTCATCATTCAAAATTTTCAAACGAAAATATAAAGCTGCAATAATTAAATGCGCATTTGAAAATTGTTGGATAAAAATACTCTTTCCATATTATGATATCTTAGATCATATTATAATCTTCTGAGTCATATTATGACATCCTGCATGCAGAAAATCATAATTTGATGCAGAATGTCATAATATGCACAAGATGTCATAATTTTCTAGATCATATTATGACATCCAGTATAAGAAGTCATAATATGCTATAGAATGTCATAAATTTTTTGACCTTTGTTAGATAATTATCTGGAGTAGTATCTTTTGAGATTGGTTCTTATCCATTTTGACAGGATTGTTAGAATATAAGAATAGCTCTAAAATCTTTTGCAGGCACACATGTTTATGGAGAAGCAAACTATAAATCGGATGATGTCATATGTCACTAACCATACTAGATTTACTCAATAGATGACTTTATCAGATGTTCCAATTAAATTTTTGAATATTTTATTTGTTAATTCCCATAGGTGTATTTTAGATTGATTTAATATATATAATTTATTAAAAAATTAAATTGGATGACATCATATATGGCTGATCATATTAGATCTACTCTATAGATGATTTTTTCAAATATTCCTACTAAATTTTTTAATATTTTATTTGCTTATTCCCTCATATCTATTTATTCTAGATTGGTTTAATATATCCAATTTATCAAATAAAATAAAGAGGATCTTGACTTAATCTTGACGAGTACATCTAGCTCTGATGTCACTAGATTGAAAGGGTTTAGTTTAGTCAATCCACTATAAACCGATCTTAGAATACTAGACTATTGGATAAAGCAGAATATGCAGGGTCATTATCATTACATAGACGACGTAGAGTTAAACATTTCTAATTTAAACACATCCACGATAGATGGCAACTTCTGGAACCTATCCAATTTAAAAATAACTCCAATAGAAGCTAACTTAGGAGAGATAAAAGAAGTCCATCAATCAACACAAAAAACTTGAAAATCAAATAATATATTAATTTCACTAGGCTTCAACATGTAATGCGTGCATGGTTATTGCAATAATATCTTCTTATGCACGATATATGTGATTAATAATTTTTTATTAGTCATATATTTGATACATTTGTTTATAATCTTGGAAAAATATATTTCTCTTGTTTCTCTTTAAATAACAAAATAATTGTAAATGTTTTGCATAATTCATGAATGCCCGAGGATTTCAATTTACATTTGGTAGGCCTCTCTCATCAGAAAAAGAAATAAAAATACTATTAAAATGCTTAAATAACTCACATTGTCGCTTTAAAAAAAAAAAATCACTCAGTTGATGATTTGGTTGAATGCCGTTGCTTTATTTGAATCATCATTGTGAATTGTGCCACAAAATGGAGCAAAGTAATAGGTGAAAGATTGCTGAATGCTTATTTTGCAGTAAAATTTCTCGGTTACAGCAGCAATTCTAAAGTACCATACCACTCTCCAAAAACCACCATACTACATTTTTTTTTTATTGCCAGAAACATAACCACCTCAATGGTAGAGGAAACACACCTTACGAGTACAATAAATTATGTGGAGAAACCATTGCAGAAGATATAGGCTCAAGATTTTATGCAGTAGACCCGAGAAATGGATAGTCTGTATACCCAACAACAGGATCTGGTGTATAAAAAGTAGATCTATCATACTTGTTGAGAGAAGTATTGAGCTCAAATCTTTTAGGCAAGTCAGGATTAGCCAAGAACAAACGACCGTAGGCCACCAAATCCGTGTAACCTTCAGTCACGACTTTGTTCCCTTCCTCTCTATCGTATCCTCCGGCAGCAATAAAAGTTTTCTTGAAAGCCTTCCTCATTAAAAGCAATCTGTGAGGTATTTGACGCCTCCCATCCACAATGGACATTCTGGGCTCAATCACATGACAATAAAGAATACCATATTTGTTCAATGCCTCCACCATGTAGAGCCCAAGGGCTTCTGGATTTGAGTCCCAACACTCCATGTAGTCGGCGAAAGGTGAAAGTCGCATTCCAACTTTATCAGCTCCAATCTCATTAACGATCGCTTCAACTATCTCTAAGGCAAAGCGGCATCGATTTTCTAAGCTTCCACCATACTCATCAATTCGATCATTGACGCTATCTTTCATGAATTGTTCGATAATATAGCCATTTGCACCATGAATTTCTACTCCATCGAAGCCTACCAATCATAAAAGATGTACATCAAATATTCGTTATGTTGGTAGCATGATGCGCATGCAACATGCTTATGGTTTTTCTCCCTTTTGCTTATAGAATTGAATGAAGAAAAACTTCAGGACTAAAGAGTGTGGGTAAGATCTCTAAAAATAAAAAGGTGCATAAGAAGATAAATTACCAGCTTCGATCGCATTCCTAGCAGCGAGTCTGAAATCATTGATAATGTGAGGGATTTCATCGATTCTTAATCTGCGGGGAGGAGAGTACTCTTCGACACTACCGTCATGATGGGTAAGAGGTGCAATCCCTTTGTTTGTGCTAGAGACTGGTGCTTGTCCATTAGGTTGGAAACCTATGTGACCCACAAATATGTTAGGAGCATATAGGTAGCATATTATTGGATAGATTTCTCCAAATAAACAAAATGGTTTCTTGATTATCATTAACTGATGCCTAGAGATGCAGACATTATGTGTCCATGAATCTCCAAGCACAAATGAATGATAAATGAGCATGGCCCAGATGTAGCCACATGCATAGGACTTTAATCCTTTTGATTGCATATAGTTTGTACTAAGAATAATCTAAATATATGTCATGGGGGACTACTACTGCAGAGAACAATACCATAATTTGAAACCCTCCCCACGTGCCAAAGCTGGCAAAAAAAGAGCCCACCCTTGGCATGGACGGCATCCACAATTGGCTTCCAAGCTTCCACCTGCTCCTTTGTCCATATCCCAGGAGTGGCCGGATATCTAAAAAGGTAGAGAAATAGTGAGACTTTGAGAGCTGTTTGCCTTCAAACATAGAAGATGAACAGAAGAATTTTTAACTATTTAATAGGATCTAATGAACATCTCCTGAAAGCAGCATCAAGTTTACTGTAGAACAGACATGGCATATAGAATGGACTACATCTTCTAAGTGGTCATACCCTTGGGCTGTATCCGAGACCCCAGTGGCTTCAGTTATAAGAAGGCCTCCTTTAGTTGTCCTCTGAGAGTAGTACAAGATAGCATGTGGTTGTGGAACATTGTCATAGGATCTTGTTCTCGTCAGTGGTGCCAAAACAATCCTGAGCAACAAAAACAAAAATTATATTTCTAGAACAAAAATAAAAATTATATTTTATATGCCATAATTGAAAATAGGCTAGGGTTTAGTTTCTATGCTAAGAACTCAAGAAGGTTTTTATACTTATGAATTTTCTACACACACATACATACATACATACATACATATGTGTGTGCATAGGATTTCTCACCAATATTACCCTTAAAAAAATTTCTCACCGTTAGAACAACACTTTGATAACATAATATAATATTTTATTAATATAAGAATGTAACATTGCTATCTAGATTTCTTTAGCTAATAACAATTACTAAAATAATAGATTACTCTAAGTAATAACCCATGCAAAACATATGGCTTTAATTGGGTGCAGTGCCCCAACGTGGACCTGGGAGAGTTTTTGATATGCTTGTAGCGTTGCTCTTCCCCATAGTATGGCACCACATGTACCCACGTGGTTGTCTTGTTCTAGGTCAAATTTGGTGACTGAGAGAGAAACGGAAGGCTATCATTGTATTCGAGCAAGAAGAAGGCACATTAAATCCTGCATTGAGAACTACCATCGCCAATTTTCCAGTACTTCCACGCCAAATCTCCAACTGGATTGCATCAATGACTTAGCCTTTTTCTTTTCTTTCTCCGAGGGTCAATGGATCAAATCAAAGCAATGAGGATGCACAAAAAGAAATCACTTGGACAGTCTATCAAATATATGTGAATAAACTTGATAGATCTTGCGCATGGTTCATGATAATGGCTAGAATAATCCTAAAGAGCTACATATATTTACTACCGTTAGAAGAGAAATGAAGAAGGTGCTGACCTGTGAGAAAGATCAAACTTTCCCATCTTGTGTGGAGTCAGAAGAGGGATGGCTGCCATCTCAAGGACAAAATGTACGCAGACGAGACTCTTGGAATTAATTGGTTGTTGGTGGAATCTCTTCTTTTGCTTTCCTCGTTCTCTCGTTCTTTTGCCTCCCACTGAGTGCTGCGTGGTATTTATAGAGAAGCAGGGTGGATGCTAGCGGATATTTGAACGAAAAGGGAAGGGCAAAGTTTCCTTTCCCCACTCTTGAGTATTTAAATCGCCATTATTGAATACTCGTGGGGATAGCTGGTCCAAGTCAAACATAAACAGCGAGGCAGGCCATGTTCGGTAGGTCAACCGTGAAATCTCCAAGAAAAGCATGATGCATAATAGAAAAAATGTTTTTTTTTTTTGCTTGGCCAAATGAAACCTCTAGTGTAACAGTGCAATCGATGCGAAATGTCCATCTCCATAAGCATGAATAGATGTTTGCATTTCAATAAATATAGAAAGAAATGATGAGAATATAGAAGTATATCTATGTATGTAAGAAGATAAAATTCAATTATAAGAATATAGGAGTTTCCCACAATGCTCACGCGGTTTCTCCCATCAGCCATGCCCAGGAGACATGATAGATATTTGGGCCCTGAAGAGCTCTTTAATTCGTTCAACTGCTGCTCAAATAAAAAAGAATGTACCAAGCTACCTCTTTTTAAGTACTTGGTATACATGCAGTAATGATCAAGGCATGTATCTAACATTTTTTAATGAAATAATGTCATCATCCAAATCTGAACTAGCGTATAACTAGCATGATGTGCATGATAATTTTTTTTTTTAAAAAAAAATCTGACTATTTTTGAAATATAATAAATAATATAATAAATTATAATAAATATAAAACTTCATAATCAAATTTCTTTTACATATTAAACAATAAATTTTAACAATGGTCGAGCAAAAATTTCTGTCATCAATATTGATATCATTTACACTAGTATTCATATGGCAAATAGAGTACTGTGTACCAATTGAGGATCTATAAGAAAAAGCTCATGATTAATATTAGCATCATTGTTATTGGCCTTGTACAATACATGGGATGTAATTTTTTACTTTTCTTTCGGTTTACTCTTGAAATATAATAAAATAAAATAAATGGTTGATAAAAATAAGGCTTCAACACTTGAATGTTTGTTGTATATTAAGTAATACACTTTAATAATAATTGAGTAGAAACTCTTGTTAGTTATACTAGCACTAATAATGCTAATCCAGTATGACATGCAATATATTAATTTTTCTTTTTTTCAATTATTCTTAAAATATAATACAATAAAATAATAAATTATAATAAATAAAATAATTTAATTATCAAATTTTTATAACAAACTAAGTATTGAACTTCAACGATAGCCAAGCACATTAATACTAGCGTCATTAATATTTGCTTCTCAAGTGATGAATTTTAATAATAACCTATAATATTAATACTGACATCCATATATTGGCTAAAATCTCTATCTTAACTGTCTTTAGTTTAGGTATATACTAGCACAATTGCTATACAATGCGTAAGATAATTTTTTCTCCTTCTTCCAATAATTTTTGAAATACAATATTATAATATAACAAATAGATAGCTTAAATAGCTAATTTATGATGAATATTAATTAATAAATATTAATAATGATCTAGCAAAAAATTTCTATCATTGATACTAAGATCATTAATATTGGCCCTATGATTATTTCTTTTTTTCCAGCTATTAATATAATGATATAATAAATTATAATAAATAAAAAATTTTAATAGCTAAATTTTTATGATGTATTAAGTAATAAATTTAATGATAATCAAATAAAAATTTCTACCATCACTATTGATATCCATATAACGAACAAAACACTTTATACAAGGACGTCCATGCAGAAACACCCATCATTGTTAGGAGTAACAATAATATTACCCCCATGTTGCATAGGGTGCATTGTCTTTCTCCCTTTTCCAACTACTTTTAAAATACACTATAATAATTTGATAAATTATAATAAATAAAAAATTTTAATAATCAAATTTCTTTTACATATTAAGCAATAGTAAGCTTTAATAATGTTTAAGCATGTTAGTACTGACATCATTAATATTTATTATATATTAAATAATAAATTTAATAATTATCGAGCAAAAATTTTGATCATTAGTAACAACGATCTATATGATAAACCAAAAGCTTTACATACGGAGCTCCATGTAGAAACTTCTATTATTAAAATAATATCAACCTCTAAGATATATATTTTTTTTATTATTTATATATATATAATATTTTAACAAGTTATAATAAATAAAAGATTTTGATAATTTAATTTTTATTATATATTAAGTAATTAGCTTTGATTTTTGTCACATTAATTAATCTCGGTATAATCAATACTTATTATACATTAAATTCATGTGACTATGCCAATGGTTTATTAATGTGACGGTGCCACATCCAGTAATACCAGGCCGGCAAGGTGCCGTTTGTCTGTCCGTTATCAATACCTCCTTTCATTGATTCTTGCACGTTGGCCCTCGTGCATTACGTCGCTCTTATGTCACCGCATATGTCATGACGAAATGATGGGCAAATCATTGGCAATAATTCAATAAAGGCCGAGAAGTTTTACCAAAATGAAAATAAAAATTATAACTACCGAACCGTTGCGACCGTCAGGTCCTCAGGAAACGGTACGGTATATTATAAATAAATAATATCAACAAAATGGTGAGATGGCATTGCATATTTGCATCAGCACATGGTCATGCCGAAGCCACTCATCCGAATCAGGGATGTCGAAGAGGGATATCCGAATATTTTATTTATTTTTAATCAAACAAACGATTTTAATTAAAATTAAATAAAAAATATTGTTCAATTTTGATTTTAATGATTGCTTGATTCGAAACTAGCATTACTATCCATTTTATTTTATATAAATTTGAAATGTTATATTATAAATTTAGCCATATTTTGGATTGTATTATGAAAATTATGGATTATATCTTTAATTTGATCATTGATACGTAAGAATTTTAAAATAAATAAAAAAAAGTTGATGATATTCAGTTTTTTAGTTTTGATTTTGGTTTTCGTTTTTTTTTTTTTTTTTTCCCACGGTGGTTATAACATTTTATTTCAAAGTTTGTTTGATTTCTATTTCAATTTAGGGGACCATGGTGAGTTTCAGTTTTCACTTTTCATTTCGATTTTTTCAGTAACTACACTGAATCCACACCCTTGACATCTCTATTTTGAATTGCCACTGGGCCTTCGTTAGCTTTTGCTTTAGGAAACATGCATAGGCCCATAGGGCGGCCAGGTTCCAAATACATGAGTAACGTGCCAAATCTATGATCGGGCAATTGGCTAAGACTGATTAAAAGCGGTTAGACAGTTATGAGCGAGTGGGCAAGTGGATATAATCATGGAGTGATGATATTTTAGAGCTGGTGTAAATGTGAAGGGATTTTTTTAAATATATTTTTTTAAAAATTTATTTTTTAATCTACCTCCAAATCTAATTTATTTCCAAAACTATCCTAGTTAGGATGAGTTGACACTGATGTGGCGAAATTGCATGTTGAAAATGTAATTTCGGACTTGAAATGGTATATTCAATATGTAATTTCAAATTGAGATGATAAAATAAAATAAAAATAAAATTATATGTAGAAGATGCGATTTTAATGAAGAAAATCGCATCTTCAACATATGATTTTTCTGCTTTTTTTTTTTTTTTCCTTCTGCTGCGATCGCACGGCCGAGCTTCCTTTTCTCTTTTTTCTTTTTCGCTTCTCTTTATCGAGGAGCACGGATGGAGGGGCACGGGCAATCACCGATGCTCATACGGAGCCACGAGGGCTTGGGTTCGTCGGGATCGAGAGAGGGAAAGAGAGGGGACGGCGGTGGTGCGGGGCTACAGAAGGTGCGAGGGGTAGTCATGCGGGGTGCGGGAGGCACCTGGGGTCAGGAAGGGGAAAGGGTTTGGTGGTCACGTGAAGCCGAATACAGCAGGAACGGCGGGTGCGACGCGAATGACGGCAGAGCGGAGCCATAACCTAGGCCTCACGAGGCGGCTACAGATCGTCGGAGCACGAGGGGGGGAGGGGGGACGGCGGGAGGGAGGGAAGGAAAGAAAAATAGAAAAAAATATATTATTATTTTTTTATTAATAATAATTTGAATATTCATAATAAAATATTATTATTTTTGGTTAATAGTAATAAAATGTTATTATTATTTTTGATTATTTTTTATCAAGAAATCTGAATTTTTTTAAATATTCTTTTTTAAAAATAATATTTTTGTTAATAATTTAAAATACTATTTGTATAATAACATATTATTTTTAAAAAAATTATTTCAAAAATTAATAATAAAATATTATTTTAAAAAATATTATTTTAAATAATAATAAAAATATTATTTTTAATAATAATAAAGTAATATTTTTAAAAAATTAGAGAAATAATACTTTAAAAAATTAGAAAAAAATATTATTATGTTATTATTATTAATAATTTGAATAATAATAAAATGTTATTATTTTATTAATAAGAAAATATTATTTTTTGATTAAAAATAAAATATTATTATTTGATTAATAATAAAATATTATTATAGTAATAATAATAAAATATAATAATAATTTATTATTATTTAAGTTATTATTATTAATAAAATAATAATATTTTTTTTCTTTTCTTTGTCTCTCTCGGGCCCGACGATCCCAAACCCTTCCATCCTCGGCCCACACCCCCTCCATCCTCCATCTGCATTCGTGCCAACTGTTAGTGCTCCCTCGTTTGTTCGGTTCCGTCACTGGCCCGTTTGCTCGCCTACGGTGCCTCCGCCACCATTCCCCCAACCATGGGAGATAGAAAAGTCTGTGGATTCTCTACTTACATATTATACTTTTTATATAATATTTTATTTTTTTTAAAATAATATTTTTTATTATTATTTTCGTCTCTTCTTCCTCCCCTCCTTTTATTTTTTAAAATATTATTTTTTTAATTTTTTAAAAATATAACTTTATTATTATTAAAAATAATATTTTTATTATTATTTGAAAATAATATTTTTTAAAATAATGTTCTATTATAAATTTTTTGAAATAATTTTTTAAAAATGATTTGTTATTATACAAATAATATTTTAAATTATTAATAAAAATATTATTTTTAAAAAAGAATATTTAAAAAAATCTAGATTTTTTGAGAAAAAATAATCAAAAATAATAATAACATTTTATTATTATTTTACTAAAAATAAAAAATAATTAAAAATAATAATAATATTTTATTACTATTAATAAAAAATAATAATATTTTATTATTAATAAAATAATAATATTTTATTATTATTCAAATTATTATTGATAATAATATAATAATATTTTTTTCTTCCTTCACCAAAATATTTTTTTTTTCATTTTTTCTTCTCTTCCCTTCCTTCCGCCGCCCCCTCCGACGCCCTTGATGATTCACGGCCGCCTCACGAGGCCCAGGTCGCGGCTCTGCCCTACCATCATCTGCACCGCATCCGCCGTTCTGGCCACATCCAGCTTCGTGCGACCACCAAACCACCTCCTCTCCCCAACCTCGGTGAATCCGAGCCCCCACGGCCTTGCACCGTGTCATCCCCTACCCTTCCCTCCCTCGGCCCCTGCAAACCTGAGCCCCTGTGGCTCCCATACGAGCACCGGTGACTGCCCATGCCCCTTCGTCTGTGCTCCTCAATAGAGCGGAGAGGGAAAACAAAAAAAAAATAGAAGGTTGGCCGCGTGATGCACTGGGAGAAGGGAAAAAAAAGGATAGAGAATCACACGTTGAAGTTGTGATTTTATCTGAAATCGCATCTTTATATGTAATTTTATTTTTTATTTTATTTTATCTATAGAGTACCATCTCAATTTAAATCGCATGTTG
>NC_026001.2:11404772-11546629 GCF_000442705.2 Elaeis guineensis
AAAATAATATTTTTTATTATTATTTTCGTCTCTTCTTCCTCCCCTCCTTTTATTTTTTAAAATATTATTTTTTTAATTTTTTAAAAATATAACTTTATTATTATTAAAAATAATATTTTTATTATTATTTGAAAATAATATTTTTTAAAATAATGTTCTATTATAAATTTTTTGAAATAATTTTTTAAAAATAATATGTTATTATACAAATAATATTTTTAAATTATTAATAAAAATATTATTTTTAAAAAAGAATATTTAAAAAAATCTAGATTTTTTGAGAAAAAATAATCAAAAATAATAATAACATTTTATTATTATTTTACTAAAAATAAAAAAATAATTAAAAATAATAATAATATTTTATTACTATTAATAAAAAATAATAATATTTTATTATTAATAAAATAATAATATTTTATTATTATTCAAATTATTATTGATAATAATATAATAATATTTTTTTTCCTTCACTAAAATATTTTTTTTTCATTTTTTCTTCTCTTCCCTTCCTTCCGCCGCCCCCTCCGATGCCCTCGATGATTCACGGCCGCCTCACGAGGCCCAGGTCACGGCTCTGCCCTACCATCATCTGCACCGCATCCGTCGTTCTGGCCACACCTATCTTCGTGCGACCACCAAACCACCTCCTCTCCTCCAACCTCGGTGAATTCGAGCCCCCACGGCCTTGCACCGTGTCGTCCCCTCCCCTTCCCTCTCTCGGCCCCAGCAAACTGAGCCCCTGTGACTCCGTACGAGCATCGGTGACTGCCATGCCCCTTCGTCTGTGCTCTCAATAGAGCGGAGAGGGAAAACAAAAAAAAAATAGAAGGCAGCCGCGTGATGCACTGGGAGAAGGGAAAAAAAAGGATGGAGAAATCACACGTTGAAGTTGTGATTTTATATGAAATCACATCTTTTATATGTAATTTTATTTTTTATTTTATTTTATCTATAAAGTATCATCTCAGTTTGAAATCGCACGTTGAACATATAATTTTAAGTCCAAATTATATTTTTAACATGTGATTTCGTCACGTTACTGTCAAGTCACCAATTAGGATAGTTTGAAAAACAAATTAAGTTCCGGGGTAGATCGGAAAATATGTTTTAAAAAAAATAGTTAAAAAAAAATCCAAATGTGAAGAGATGATCGGACAATGAAAACACTATTTTATCCTTTCGCTATCCTATCTTTTGCATTAACCTTATCATGGATTGTAGGAAAACGAATCCAAAAGTCATTAAAGTTTCATAATATTTCGGACCCAACCTTATCCTCTTCGAGTTCCGATCGTATGCGAGTGGCGCGCTTCTCTTTGCACCTCTTTGCACCGCCAATTGCTTGGTGTTTCCCTATCTTCGGTCAGAAAATAAGTGAAACAATACCCCACACAAAATACAAGAATGTTTAGTACCCAATCTGTTCTTAAAAATTTAACATTCAAACGTTAGCTACCTCATATTAATATTTGCCTATCTTCTTTGTAGCCCATCGAAGTAAAGCGAGTTGATTTCTCATCTGCTTCATTATCTCCATGTGTTGTTCCATTCCTTTTGCAAAACTTTGCTCTCTAAGCTAGAAGTTATGCACCCATAAAAAAAGCTACGGTTAACCTCTAATATTTATCAGCCAACATCTGTCGCCAACACCAAGATTCTACTCCAAAACTCCAAGATCCTGTTCTTTCATGTTGTAAGCCATATGTCAAAACTATATTGACTTCCTTTTTTTTTCCTCCTATAAGGCACCATATTGACTTCCAAAACTCCTCTCCAAAATGGTGATACATATACAGAAGGCTCAACAAAAATCTATTGCTTCATGTATCACAAACAACATTCTCAACTTAGTAGTATACTTTATTCTCTAGTTTTTTCCCTGGAAATCATCACATTTGAAATTATATTCTCTAGTTTCTTCCTCAAAAGTTATAATTTACCCATGAAATAACCCATTGGGATAATTTTTTTAAAAAAATTGGGTGGTGACTTTTTGATCTCTATGATGAGGCATCACCCTCTAAAAGATATGATGTACGAGTGATCAAATCTAAATTTCATCGTTTATACTCCAAAATGGGATAGTCAAATTGAAAATCTTCTAAAGATTTTAATCAGCATATCTCCAAATTCAAGAAAAATAGGCAAAATAATTGAAGAGCGAGTTAATGTAAAAGCCAAGATCTACCCCTATAAGATTTTAATTTTTCATATTTATTTTTACTTATCATGTCTATTGTAGAAAACTAAGTCCTATTTGAATTAGGAAAAAAAAATTGATTTTAATTGTATTAGGACAGATTTCACTATTATAAATAGAAATTATGCATCCCAATTTAGAATTATCAATGAAAGAAAAAAAGATCTAGATCCTACTTTCATCAAATTTTCTGCTTTTTCGTAAAACCTTTTGAGGGATTCAAGTTATGTAGGTTGAGAGAATTATTCTTCTCCCTGATTGGATTATGACATCTACAATCACCATGTTGGACTTCTTATTCCATAAAGAAAAGGGGCATACTTCTCCCACAATATCTATTTAACCTCGGTCACAATAACAGAGATATCTGTGTTCAAGTTGGAGCTTTATTCAAGATGAGACGACATTCTAATTATGTGAGGATTAAATTGAATAAGAATAATCAAATGAAAATAAAGTTTAAGTTAGTGCTTCCAAGATAATTTACAATGTTGCCAGCACATTCATGAACACTTGTATTAGTAAATTGCTCTTTTGCAGTTGGTACCACAAACAATGCCATCTAATTGATTTATTGGATTCTCTTGTTTCTTTCTTGGAATTATTTAGCTACATTTGAAACAATGGAATTCATACATCTTTCCTGAAAGGAAAACTATGGGATCTCCATCCAAATCACTCAATAAGAAAAATGAACATTAGTTTAAGGATTCAAGGAATGGGTAGTCTACATACCCAACAACCGGGTCTGATGTGTAAAATGTAGACCTATCATACTTGTTGAGAGGAGCATTGATTCAAATCTCTGGGCAAGTCAGGATTAGCTATGAATGAGCGGCCATATGCCACTAGATCAGCATAACCTTCTTTGATTACCTTGTTACCTTCTTCTCTATCAAATCCCCCAGCAAGGATGAATGTACCTTTGAAAGCCTTTCTCATGGAAAGATGCACATGTGGTATTTGCTGCTTTCCATCCACAACTTCCATGTTTGGTTCAATCACATGGCAGTAGAGAACGCCAAACTTGTTCAGTGATTCAGCCATGTACAGTGCAAGACCCTCAGGGTCTGAGTCTCCACTCTCCATGATGTCTGCAAAGAGAGATAATCTCATGCCAACTCTACTGGCTCCGATTTCATCGACTACAGCCTCAACTACTTCCAATGCGAACCGGCAGCGGTTCTGCAAGCTTCCACCATATTCATCTGTTCGGTCGTTGATGTTGTCTTTCATGAACTGCTCGAGTAGATGACCGAATGCCGCATGGATCTCAACTCCATCAAAGCCTATGAATGCACAGAGAGGACATTAAATATGTTACTCAAACAGTATTATAGGTGTTCATTCACATATTAGGGGATAAAGCATGTTACTAGTATATTTGCATAATGGACTTAACAACATAGAATGGTCAAATTAAGGATATGCATTGTTCTCAAACAATGATGCAGAGTGAACAAGATGAAGACTAACCAGCTTCAATAGCATTCCTTGCAGCAACTCTAAAATCATTGACTATAAGAGGAATTTCATCAGTGCTCAAGCGTCGAGGAGGGGAGAAATCATCTTCTGGAGTCTGAGGAGTGATTGGCTTGTCAGTACTTGAGATGGGTGCTTGTCCATTAGGCTGGAAACCTATAATTGAGACAAAATGTTTAAGGGAGACTTGAAGGATTCATCAAATTATAGTTATTTTAGTTTGTAGTCAGTGGCAGAAAGCAATAACTATGGATCTTGTAATTAATTTGTTTGAGAAATATAATGAATGAAAAGAGATGTGGTAGGATTAATGAATGAGAGAAGATGTAGGAGGATATATACCATAATTTGAGATCCTTCCCATGTGCCCAATCTGTAAAAAGAAAATACCACCCTTCTCATGTACAGCATTCACTATTGGTTTCCATGCTTCCACCTGCTCTCTAGTCCAAATACCGGGGATATCTTTATACCTTCAAAACAGAAGAGAGATAAAGGAAAAATGAATAAGATTCAGGTGGAAGATTGGAGCCAATTACATGATCAGGACTCAGGAACAAATCTTGCGACAGCATTGTGAGGCCTCGATCTTACCCTATGCCCGTGTTTGATACCACAGTGCCTTCAGATATCAAAAAGCCCCCTTTGGAAGTCCTCTGGGAGTAGTACAAAATAGCATGTTGTTGTGGAATATATCCATAGGATCTCTGCCTTGTCAATGGTGCCAATACTACCCTGAAGATTAATAAATTCGAATTTTCATTTCAAAGAAGTCCCAAGTTTCGCTCTTGAGAAGATTTTAATTCATTAAAAACAATTACAAACTATTATACAATAAGACTTGCAGATAACAACTTTTGAGCAGTCAGGAGCAAAACCATAACAATTAACTTCCCAATAGTATCTGTGAAAAACTAAGACAGTCTCATCAAATCTATCGAAGTATTCTTCAATCCTTTCCAAGAACCCTCCATTGGCATTATTTTTGCTTGTTACATCCACCTTAACATATTCATGGATGCTAGATATAAGCAGTCTGATTAATTTGCAGTCTCAAATCTCAGTATCCAAAGCATAACATCAAATTAGAGAGATTCTTTTGAACTCCTTATATCTATATAGTCATCAGGTAGTCTAATTATATCAACTCCAATTCCTCAAAAAATAAATAAATAAATAAAATAAACTCCACAAAAAACACCAAGGTGCATCATATAGAAGGAAGCATTCAGAATCCTGGTAATCAACCAAGTGTCCTGGGGGTTACTGACCTATGCGAAAGCAGGAATCCTCCCATCTTGTATGGAGTGAGAAGAGGGATATCTTCTACTGCCTCTCCTTCCTCCCTCTCCTCTGCCTTCTCTTTCCTCTCCCCTGTTTTGTTGCAGCCCATTTCTTATGCTCTTCTGTTCCAAGTATCCAGATGGTAAGTTTTGTTGCAATTTATAGTACCGGGTTTGCAAGTCAACCATCGGTCAACTATTACCTATCTGTCCTTATTATCAATTTTTTTTTAAAAAACAATGAAAGTAGAGATAAAAAAAAGACAAAGTTGGAAACCAAAAGACGATGGTAGCAGGGCCCAGTCAACCTGAAGAATTAAATCCTGACCATCCAATAGAATGCAGATCCGTAAGTTTGGGTCTTGCTTCATATTCTGATTCGCTGATACGAATAGAACGGTGTCGTGTTACACATGGAGTCCAATTTAACGGCCGAGAAGGAGTGGCAGAGAGGAAGGGAAATTGGAACAGCATTTACTTCCAAGAACCAAAGGCTTTTCCATTGTGGTCGTTGGTCGTTTGTGTGAGAGTCGCATCATTCCATGCGTCATAGGAGGCATGAAAGCTTACCCAAGAGGAAGGCTTGTGTCCAAAACGCGTAAAATTAGTAATCCTCAATTTAAATCTAAAGAAATGACTGAGTCACCTATTGATATGGTGGCGATATTTAAAAAAAAAAAAAATCTTGTTTAGCATTTTTTTTATCTGAAAACATAATCAAAAGTAGCATTGCTTTTACTTCTGATGCTATTTCATAGCAGCATAAATTTCCTACTTGAGGATCCCAGATATGCAATTTAATGAAATAAAAGTGCCATACTTCATGCAGACGTTACACATACACTATTTGATCTCCTTATGTCCTTTGACGTAGTTACAACAATTACCTACCATCAGACTTCAGATAGTTCAGGTGAAAAGAAAATGGCTGCTAAAGTTTGAATTAAATTTTGATGAAGATAATATTTGTTTACATTGAAAGCATGGTCCCAAGGACAACAAGATCAAGATTATAAGAGGCAATTGATACACAAGGAAGAGCATACCTGTGAGAACACAGCAAAAAAGAGGAAAAAAAAAAAAACAGGAAGAAGAAGAAGAGGGGAAAATGGAAAAGAAAACAACAAGGTGCTAGGAGAGGAGGCAGTGATAGGACTCAAAGAGGAAGAAATCCAGGGAAGGCTGTGATTCCACAATCCCAAGATTCTCATTTCCAAGGTACCAGAAATCACATTGCCAGATGGAGTCTCAAATGACAAAGAAACAGTGCTTGGTGGCTTTCAATCCCTTCTTCATTCTTGCCATCTTAAACTAGCTTCTTCCATGGTTCCATGTTCACACAAAAAGGATGTAAGATAGATTGCCATCTTTTGCAGATGTAAACATATAAAAGCTCATTGTTCAGGTGCACCAAATAAGGATCCTCTCTCTCTTCATATCTCGAAAACATGACATGAGAATCTCTCCATTTTATCTTTCTCCAAAGCTATCCACACATTCACACCACCCCTTTTTCCCATGTCATTACCACTGGAGAGCAGCAACACAAATTCACCCATCCCACCAGCCACAGGCCCACCATAGAGAGGCTTCCCATACCCAAAGTCCAGCTCATAGAAAGGAAGTTTCCACCAAGCAGAAAGAAAGAAGTTTCCATTCAGAGTGGAAGGCATCCCTTTATAAACCTCCAGCCAGTCTATTCCAGACCTGACATACTCATCTGTGACCCTCTCTATAGCCTCCTTCACCATCTCCACACAGAAGGAGAAAGGCTTCTCACCCAAGTCTGCCACCTTAGCACTAGCTGAGGCCGTGATCACAGCATTGCCACTAAACCCTTGTGGCAAAGGTGGTGACATCCTAGACCTTATGTCCACTGCAAACAGAACAGAGGAGATTTCATCTAGGTTATCGAAGATGGCCTTCGTTCTTGCCCTCCATATGTGAGCCACAATGGCCTCAAAGCTTGAGCACTTGGTCATAGCCTTCTCCTTGAGACATCTGATCATGTCAGGGTTGAAAGAAAACATTCTGAACTCATGGTCTGGTAAGAGCCCTGTGAGAGTAGTGGATGTTGGGGGTTGGATTGGTGAAGTAAAGGAGGATGCAAGGGAGGTGGCTTCTGCTAGCTTGGTATATTCTGTATGCTTGAACTTAATCTGAGGTGGGTCTCTTGCTCTGATGCATGACCTATCAATGTTAAGCTCATGGGTCTTCATGCCTTCTCCCCTGCAGATAGATGCAAGATTCTCAAACATCTCAGCTGCTGATCTGCCATCAAGTATGCTGTGGTTTGTAACAAAACCAATCGAGAATCCTCCGCATTTGAATCTCGTGACCTGCACATGCACAGACAAAAAAAAAAAAAAAAGGAAAAAAGAGAACCAATAAATGCCATTCTTAACAAGGGTAATTTTATCTAAGATAGGACTTAACCTGAATTGTGAAAATGGGAGTCTCAGCGAAGCTCTCGAACCCTTCTGTTTGAAGAACAAGATGCCGAAATGAAGGATTTGGTAGGGACAGATTCCCAAGCTCATTCAACCTAAGATGCGATGTTGCACCAACAAACAAGACCCCAGCATTGTTGCAGACAAGCTCCAGCCTCTTTGTTTGGAGGTTGAAATTGAGCCTACCAGCCATAAAATAGTAAGGGATCAAAAGAACCTCAGATACTGATATCCTCACTCTCTCAGTTACATCAAATGTTGGGATTCCACCACCTGGTGGGACTTCATAGAAGAATACTGTCTGAACAGGAAAAGCCACTGTCTGGTCTATATTTGAAAGATACACAGTCTTTGTAGGTGTTGGATTTCTTGGAGAAACCAGGCTTACTATTCCCCCTTTTCTAACATCATTATCTGTTATGGAAACAGAGATCTCCATGGAACAAAAGATACTAAGTCAATTTGTTTGAAGAAAGAGGTGAAGGAATTACATGCCGTGTATCCACTATTTAACAAACATTTTTAACTTATCTAGAGGAGTAGAACCTCTTCAGAAAGAAGTAAGAAAAGCATGATGTCTGGTGGATAGTATCCTTTAGCCATGCTTGCATTTTTTCTCTTTTTCTTCATATATACATGTATAAGATCCTCATTCCCAATTCATGTGTCCTCAGAATCGGCATGAAAATGGCATTTCTTTCACCATGATGGGGGCTTTTGCACCATCCAAGAGCATGCCCAAGGGGGGGAATAGTTAAAAGTAGTTTGATACAAGTCGGATCCTTCCAATTTCAAAGCTAAATAACCTTAAAAGAACCCATGAGAAAGCATAGGAGATGATCTAGACTACTCAAGGATGTTGTGCCAAGTTTGATAGGCTACAAATTGTCATCAAGTTTATTCAGAATTATAAAGATATGAAACAATTATAAACTTGTGGGAGATTCTGGTTCCGCCTGAGATTAATTTCCCAGGAGAGCAACTGGATTAGAATCCAGATTAAGTTCATGGGTTAGGGGAGAGGTTGAATTTTTCTAAGTCATAAATTGATCACCAGGACAATAGAATAAGCTTGCCATGATCATTCCATATCGTTATCTTCTGGTTTTGTTTTACATTTTTTAGCAAAGAAAAAATAATTATACAACAAATTTAACACAATAAGCAGAACCTTGTCACAAAGCATTGAAAAGAAATTGGTGATCTAAATTTGTTATTCCTTTTTGGCTTTTCTTTCTAAAATTTCAGCATATGATTCAGCTTATGGTCAAGAAGAAGTTTAGACAGATTATCGATAGATGTTCAGATTCTAGTAATCTCCAAGTAATAAATAATAATAATAATATGTATAATTAGACCTACAACATTAATAGATGTTCTACGTCTAACATTGTCACTTTTTGGCCGGGACATGGCCACCGGTGCCTGCGTCGCCACCTACTGGGCCTCCTAGTGCTTCGGCTCCGACATCCTCGCCGGCGTAGACACTGCCCTCGCTAACAGTGACGATGATGTTCTCGCAGCCATCGGAGAGACCCAAATCGGCGGCGGGGAAGGGGATGATGCGTTGGGCCGCCATGGGGCATCTTCGCTGTCTGAGGCGACGATCGATGGCGCAACCGCCAGATCCGGGAAGGACGATACGAGAGGAGAGAGGAGATGGATTAGGGAGGCCGGTGACCTGGAAGATAAGGTGCAGAACGTTGTGATCGGCGGCGAGGGCGGTGGTTCCGTGGGAGAAAGGCGTCAGAGACAAGGGCCGTGAGGTTCTCGTAGCTGTTGAGGAGACCGAAGTCGGCGGTGGGCATTGATTGGCCTTGACGCTGCGCTCGGCGGCGATGCGGGCGGTCTCCAGCCTCAACCAAAATCGCGATTAATTCAACCAATCGCGATTTCTTTTTCATTGTATCGGCGATTTTTCCCCCATCGCTAGCTGCATGCGCATGCATAACTAGTTGAACTGATCCAAAAATGATAAGGTGGAATTTGGTTCAATCAATAATATTTTACCTCCTCGAAACACATTGGTCGAGCCTCAGCTTGGTGCTGGCGTGTGTCATCCAGGGATGGGTAACTCTACCTCCATTGGTTCGTATATCACATCATTGTCCTCACTTTGAAGCTGTTACAATGGTTACCATGGGTACCTCGCATCAATATGCCAACATAGAGTATCTCAGATCTTTCAGTTATTATCGGGACCGTTGATCCAAAATAAAACTAAGCATACAGAGCCATATGCAAAGCAGAGCTATTATCTCTGATCTGTCCGGCACATAGGTTACCTCCATTGCCTCAGCAGACCAATACCTTAGTGCGTAAACTGTCTATTATCACAACCGACTCACTCCTGATGTGCACGACAGCTGTCCGTTCCGAGTGGATAAACTCAGGCATAATCAACTCTCCTAATCTCCAGGAGCAGTTGAGGGCTGAAATGTCTCGTCCGTTATAGCTTGTCCTGTAATCTCGAGATCACACAATCTCATAATATGTGCCAGCTGTTCGACAGCATCTATATAAACAACAAAGCCTCGATGACCAAGATAAGCTAAGTAATTCCTCTTAGAGGACTCGTGGCTGCTTCTTCGTTCTCTGAATCTGATTTGAGCATCGAAAGGTCTTCGTCGGAGCGAAAATATTCGGTTTGGACTTGTTTTGCAGGTCACTCCAAAATCAGCATTCCTATGGGAGGCTCAGTCGTCCTCTTTTTGACCTCGATCGAATCGAGCAACAATAGATAAAGGAAGGGTATAATCTTCATTATGCCTCCAAAACGAGCATCATCCCAGCTCTCTAATGTCGTCGTCTCTCATCAGGTGGAGAGCCAAGCAACAACCAGACACAGCAACCAGCAATCGAGACTCCTCCGCCAGCCCAGCGAGCACTGGTCATGGTGGATCAATTCAATCTGCTCTTCTAGCAGGTTCAAAACTTGACATCTATTATTCAAGTAGTCCAGACTGTTCTTGCGCCTCCCCAATGGTGCAGCAGCCTAGTCAGCTGCCTCTGCACCCCCTTTAATGATGCAACGATGATTATCTCGACGGCACCATCGGTGCTTCCTGCTGTGGCGCCCCCACCAAATCCAGCTCCACACTCGGCTCCTCAGCCGTCGCTACAATCAGAGCCGTGTATGCCTCCTCAGAGCCCCCAACAGCCAGCCAGACGGCGATCTCCTAGTCCATGATTGGGGCACGATTCAACCCCTGTCGCCATGCTCCATAGCATTCCGAGATCTGCACCGTTCGAGATCTCGATATCGAAAGATGGAGATCTAGATAAAAAAAAGATTGAGAATGCTCTCAATAATAACCACTCCTCGGCACAGTCCTATGAGGGTTTAATAGCGAGCCACCCTTTACGTCGAGGATAGTAAGGAGCTACTCCTTGGCACTTGAAGCTGCCCAGCTAGAGTCTATGACGGGACTGCCGACCCCATCGGCCATATGGAGACTTTCAAGATGGTGATGCTCCTCCAGGGAGCATCCGATGCTATCCTCTATGAGCGTTTCTCCTACCCTCAAGAGGGCCGCCCGATAATGGTATTTAGTTTAAAGCCGCATCCATCTACTCTTTCGAAGAGTTATGTCAGACATTCATCGGCCATTTTGTCAGTAGCCGGTGACAGCAGAAGCAATCCGACTATCTCCACACCATCAAGCAGAGGAGGATGAGTCATCCATACTTTAGTCAATGTTTCAATGCGGCAACCTTGGAGGTCCGTGATCTGGACCAATCGACCGTGATGCCATGATGATGGGCGGCCTATCGAAGAACGACTTAAAAAAGTCATTGACGAAGACTTATTTCTAAGATTTTTCAGATATGCTGGCTGTACAGAGAAGCATGCCGCACAGAAGAGACCTTTGCTGAGGAGACTCTTGCCAGTTCTGTTATGGCAAGGCAAATAAGGAGTGCCCTTCAAGACAAGAGGAGAAAATCCGCCAGTGCTCCAGATCTCCATTTCAGAGAGGAAAGAATGGGGATCTCGAAATCGTCGATCTCGAAATCCCTAGAGGAGGGATCGACTTCAAGATCGACAACCCTCACCTTCTAGGCGTTACACTAATTACACGCCTTTGACTGTTTTCAGGGGGAGGTATTGATGAAGGTACGAATTGAGCTATCGAAGCCTCTAAAAATACGAATGAAGCTGGAGCACTGCGCGATCCAAATAAATACTGCTTTTATCATCGTGACCTCGGTCACGATAATAATATTGCCTGTAGCTCCGGAACGAAATCGAGAGGCTTGTCAGGTAGGGGCGGCTGAATCACTTCGTCTGGAGGGTAGTACCTCAACACTGACATTTGAGAGCTTAGTAGCCACCTCCTCTGCCCCAGCAACTGCTCCCTCTGCTCCAGCGCAGCCAGTATCGGTGTAGCAGGGAGCCGCAGCCAGTAGTAGGCAGCAATGAAAGATCGGTCTATCCAAGGAGAAATCATATGATCACTGAAGATCGTCTGATGACAGAGCTCCCAGAAGCGAAGAGGCCAAGGCTCGAGGATAGGCCTAAAGATGCTATTATTTTCACCGAGTGGCATGCGGAAGGTGTACTTGCTCCGCACAATGATGCGGTAGTTGTAATAGCAAACATTGCTGATTTTAATGCACATTGTATTTTTATTGATAATGAAAACTCAGTTGATATTTTGTACTACTCTGTTTCACCCAAATGAGGTTTACATCGGACCGCTAAGTAGATTCAACACTCCGATTCAGGGTTTATCTGAAAGTTTAGTGATTCCAGAAGGGATGATCAAGCTCCCTTTTACCGTGGGACTCCACCACAGCGAACAACAATCTAAGTCAACTTCTTGGTAGTCAAACTTTCCTCGGTCTACAATGCAATCCTTGGCTGTTCAAGCTTATGGACTTTAAAGGCCGTTATATCGAGTTATCACCTAATCATAAAGTTTTCGACCAAGAATGGAGTGGGGCAAATCAAAGGCAATCAAGCCATGGCCAACAATATTTTGCTACCAAGCTCAAGGTGGAGGGCCAATCTACCCAAGCGGAGATCTAGCCTAAGCTTCAATAGGGCTGGACACTCGAGATGATTTGATCTAGGAATGTACCAGCCAACAGAGGACCTCCTGATGTTCTTTGAGGAAGGAGGATCTCAATAGACAGTCAAGATCGGCTCACGTCTGGATGAGATAACCAAGAGCCGACTAATTTTTTTTTTACAGGAGAATACGGATCTCTTTGTCTGGTCGGCTGTGGATATGTCCGATATAGATCCAGCGGTGATATCCCATCACCTGAGAGTAGATCCAACCTCATTCGATAAAATAAAAAAAGTGGAGCTTTGCTCCGAAGTGCCAAAGGGCCATAGTCGAGGAAGTGGATAAACTGCTCAAATTAGCTTCATTAGGAAAGTTATGTACCTCGACTGGCTGGCAACATTGTGCTAGTCAAAAAGGCGAATAAAAAATGACGCATGTGCATCAATTTCATCGACTTAAACAAAGCCTGTCCCAAGATAGCCACCTGTTGCCTCGGATAGATCAGTGGTGGATGCTACTTCTGGCATGAGCTCCTCAGCTTCATAGATACATTCTTCGTTTACAATCAGATCCAGATGTGCCTAAAGATGAGGAAAAATAATCTTTGTTACTGATCGTGACTTTATTGTTACAGGGTGATATCTTTGCCTAAAAAATACATGGGCCATATCATCATTGGTAGATAAAATTTTCAAAGATCAGTTCGATCGCAATATGAGGCATACATGGATGACATACTTGTCAAAAGCTAAGCTCCCCAGACCATGTTGCTGACCTCTGAAAGACTTTCGACACCCTCCGTCGATTCCAAATGAAGTGGAATTCAGTGAAGTATATCTGTTGGTAAATTTTTGGGTTCATAATCTCATGAAGATGTATTGAAGCGAACCTCGAGAAGATCAAGGCCGTCTTGAGATAATGCGATCAAGGACCATCAAAAAATGCAGTATCTTACCGGTAAGGTCACTTCATTCAACCACTTTGTTTCTAGATCGATCGAGAGATGCCTCCCTTTCTTTCAGACCCTCAGACAGTCAAAAGACTTTCAGTAGATGTTGAGTATCGAAGGTGTTTGAGAAGTTGAAGCAGTATCTTAGCTCTCCACCATTGCTCTCGAAGCCTCAGCCTGGTGAGGAGTTATTGTTATACATTGCCATCTCTCCAATGACGATCAGCTCAGTCCTTGTCTAGGAGGAAGGATGGGTTCAGAAGCCCACATACTACACTAGCAAAGTCCTTCACATGCAGAGATAGATACTCCAAGCTTGAGAAGCTAATCATTGCACTGGTTGTCGTAGCGAGGAAGCTACGGTCTTACTTCAGGCTCACATTATAGTGCTGCTTATGAATCAGTCGATCAAGACCATTCTCCACAGTTTGGATACCTCAGGGTGGATTGCAAAATGGACTCTCGAACTTGTGAGTTGGATGTGCAGTACCATCCAAGGCCCGTATTAAAGCTCAAGTATCGGCAGACTTCATACTGGAATGCACCATCCCAAATGAGCAGAGCTCGAGGAATGGAGAAGGCTCAAGAAGTGAAGAGACAGATGTAGGATCTGACCTAGAGGAGCTGTGGATGCTGCATACCGATGGCTCATCAAATGCAACAGGGGTAGAGGTTGGGCTCATTTTGACCAGTCCTGAAGGAGATATTATGAGGTATGCCCTACGTTTTGAGTTTCTGACAATCAACAATGAAGCAGAGTATGAGGCTCTAATTTTCGATCTCAAAGTGCGAGAGAAGCAGGGCCCTAGACCTTAGAGTCTTTAGTGACTCCCAATTGGCGTTGGATAAATTAGGGATGAATACGAGGCTCGAGAGGAGAACATGAAGAAATACCTTCAAAAGATAAAAGATTTAACCTTGGCCTTTTTGAGTTTTGACATCCAACAGGTTCCAGAGCAAATAATGCTAGGGCATATACACTATGAAGCTAGCAGCCTTGTTGCGTTGACTTGGAGAATGGGATCTATTTCGAGGTACTGACTCCCATCAGTGCACCGTGGCCATTCGCTTAGTGGGGATGGATATTCTCAGTCCTTTTTCTCTGCATCTGGCTAGCGTAAGTTTCTTCTGGTTGCCATCGATACTTTAAAAGTGAGTTGAAGTCGAGCCACAGACTCGCATAATCGAGGTTAAAGTAAAAGATTTCATCTGAAAGTCTATCATTTGCCATTATAGTCTTCCAGAGTGCTCATCACAGATAATGACAGATAGTTTAGTGGTATCCAGCTTCATAAATTCTATAAAGAATATGAAATAGAGCACGCTTTACCTCAGTAGACCACCCGCAGGCGAATGGAGAGGTGGAAGTGACTAACAAACTCTCCTACAGAGCTTAAAGGTCAGAATAGATCAGACTGGGAGGTCTTGGGTAGACAAGCTTCATCATGTGTTGTGGGCTTATTGGACCATTCAAGGCTCCCAACTAGCGAGACTCCTTTTAATCTTATGTTCGGGACTGAAGCAGTCATCCCTGTGGATTTCATGCCCCCTTCCCTCAAAGTCGAGGAATACAATGAGGATACCAATCTGGTGTGGCTCCAAGATAATCTCAACTTGATTGAAGAAAATAAAGAATGCGCCACTGTAGAATGACTACTTATCATCAGAGGGTGGTCAGGTATTACAATGTTCGGGTCAAAATCAAAAATTTCGTGTTGGCGATCTGGTATTGCGACAAGCTGAGGTTTCACAGCCACTGAGTAGGAAAAGCTATCGCCTAACTGGAGGTCCTTACCAAATAGATGAGGTGGTTTGCCCAGAGACTTATTGGCTCAAGCGGCTCGACGGGACTCCACTCCCTAGGTCGTGGAATTCGGCCAACCTGCGTATGTACTATCAGTAACGTTGTAACGCCACATTATGTATTAATATGGATTCTTAGATTCATTAATTTGTGTTTGCTTATGAAAGTGGCATGAGAAGTTTAGGATTCTTTCTTATTAGCTCTACAAGGAGCTCCTCTGATCGGAAGTCATAATTAACAAATGAGGGCTAACTTATAAAACCCTAACCTATGACGTGAAGGCGAGAAGTGCACATACTGCTCCGTTCACAAAATGAGCCAAACACATACTGCCTCTCGTCTTACGAGAAGTGCACACACTGCTCCACTCACAGATGAGCCGAGCACAACTGCCTCTCACCTTACGAGAAGTGCATATGCTGCTCCACTCACAAGATGAGCCAAGCACACACTGTCTCTTATCTTACGAGAAGTGCACACGTCGTTCCACTCACAAGATGATCCGAGCATGCTGCCTCTCGCTTTACGAGAAGTGCACATGCCACTCCACTCATAAGATAGCCGAGCACATGCTGCCTCTCACCTTACGAGAAGTGCACATGCTGCTTTACTCACAAGATGAGCGAGCACATGCTGCCTCTCGTTAACGAGAAGTATACACATACTTCACTCATAAGATGAGCCGAGAATACGTTGCCTCTCACCTTACGAGAAGTGTACATACTGCTCTGCTCATAAGATGAGCCGAGCACACGCTGTCTCTTGCTTTACGAGAAGTGTACATGCTGCTCTGCTCACAAGATAAGCCAAGCACATGCTGCCTCTCGCCTTACCAAAAGTGTACATACTGCTACGCTCACAAGATGAGTAGAGCATATACTGCTTCTCGCATGAAAATGAGAAGTGCATATACTGCCTCTCGTCTTACGAGAAGTGCACACATTGCTCTACTCATAAGATGAGCTAAGCATATGCTGTCTCTCATCTTACGAGAAGTGCACACACTACTCTGCTCACAAGATGGCCGAGCACACACTGCCTCTCTCCTTACGAGAAGTGTACATGCTGCTCCGCTCACAAGATGAGCCGAGCACATGCTGCCTCTCATCTTACAAGAAGTGACACACCACTCCACTCACAAGATGAGCAGAGCACATGCTTTCTCTCGTACAAAAATAAGAAGTACACACGTTGCTGCTCATAAGATGAGTAGAGCACAAGCTACCTCTTGCACAAAGAGCACAGGGTAGACAAATTTGCCTTTGGTGAGGCAAGTCAAATTGTCGCTCGTAGGGCACGGCCAAATTGCCGCTCGTAGGGCAGGGCCAAATTATCGCTGCGGAGCAGGGCCAAACTGCTAGTTGTGGAGTAGAGCCAGTTGTCCTCTGGTCGGAATTATCTCAATCAAAATTCATTCAAGGTGATTTTATTATCTCAAATTTGAGCAAGTTCATCTAAATTCCTAAGGTCGAATTGACTCAGATTGGGATAGTTCTAAATATCTTAAGTCAAGGCTTGCCTCATGCGTTAGATTGAAATATGCAAGCATGACTAAAGGAGACACGAACTCCATGAAAGAAAGTTTCTTTTTATTCATCTAGCTATTTAAAACAAAAGAGTGGTATTTTCAATGCCACCTTACAAAAAGAAAGAAGAAAAAGAAAAATAAAAAGTTTAATCCCCATCCGACAAAGGAGCCTCCTCGTCGCTGTTCTCAAGCTGGAACCCATCGAGCTCCAGGTATGGCATCGCCTGCAGCAAGCGGGTCTTACAGTTTTTGAAACCATCGATGAATCCGATGGCGATAATGTCGATGGCCTCCCTTTCAAACCCCATGGAGTTTCGAGACTCCTGGATACAGCGAGTCTGGATGTCAGAAGAAATCTACTCGAATTGGAGGGTGCTCCCACCCCAGGCCCCGATGGAGATCGTGAGGTGAAAGGTGCCCTGTGAGAAGTGGATGGGCCACCACTTCTGGCTCTCGCTCTCCTCCAACCTCTCTTATAAAGGCCACCTCTCCTTCACTCTGGTCTTCACCACTAGCAGAGGAGGATGTAAAGGGGGATGTGAGGGTGATGCCATCACGACAGATAGGAGAAGTTTCGATGAAGGAGAAAGATAAAATATAGGTTTCTACGCCCTTTGACCCCTATTTATAGGCACCCGTGCCCACACCAACTGTCAATCGATGGCTTGAGAGGATATAACTGTCCATTAGATAATAAATGATGGGCCTTCCCACTACCAAAAATAAGTCTAGACGATGCTTCTCTAACCAGGGCGTGATTACGTGGTATATTCCTATAGGCCCTACACACTTTCTAGGCACTACTCTATCAAAAAAGTCAATAGGCATCATTCCTCATGACGAATAGCATTGAAAAGGATAGAGCGAAGACACCACCTGGATGACCATCTCATATCGACGTACGTTCACCATTGTCTCAGATAGCATGCATTAACTATTGTCTTAATTTACTCCATCAGAAAAGTTAATAGCCATCATTCTCCATGACCGCTAGCATTAAAAAGGATAGAGCGAAGATGCCACCTAGATGACCATCTCGGATCGAGTACGTTCACCATTGCCTCAGATCGACATGCGTTAACTATTGTCTTGGATTAGCATATGCTAGAAATTGCCTCTGATCGGTAGATGAAAGCAATTGCCTCTGGTCGGCCCTAACTCGGAAGAAAAATTGGTTGGAAAGAAAAATCATTATTGTTGAAGTTCCTTCATTCGAAACATTCCTATTTCCTATGATCGGAATTAAGTTCACTATAAGACCTAGTGTCCTAAATCAGCCTGTGTACTGCATAATAGTGTACAATCACGAGTGAAAGACGGAAGTAAGAAGAGCAAACTTTGTTCATTCATCCTCTGTAAAATATTCACAATGAGAGTTTTTATAATGACCTTGAAGGTCCAAGTACTGAAAGAAAAAAAGCAAAAAGTCTAAGAGACGGCGTCCGGAGCTAAAGCACCTATCGCGGGTTCGTTGGTTGTGGTATGGTCCCAAACTTCATCTAAAAAGTTCAGATTTAGTTTTGGATACTTAACGGCAGCTCTGTCCTGGACCGACTGTTTTCAAGGTCGTAAGTATCAGCAGCAAATTTAACCTTCTTGTCTTGATACTCTATTGACGCTCGAAAGTCTACAACGATCTTAGAAGCGGCCTCTACTAGCTTCTCTTCTGCCGCCCTCAACTAAGTTTCAAGCTCCTTTATTAGTCCCAGCAGTCAAGAGTTCTCTTTGACTGTGGTCACACTTTTCTCGAGCTGAGCCTCAAGTCCCTTTATTTTTCTAGTAACTGGGAGTTCTCCTCAACAGCTTCTCTTAGCACCGCTTCAGCATTGTCAGCTCTTCTTTCGATGGTGTCGGCTCTCATGGAGTTCTCTCCAGTCTCCCTCGTAGCCTTATCCTTTGTGCCCTTGAGCATCCTAACCTCGAGCTCGTACTTTCTTGCATCTTTCACAAGCTTGATGGAGCTCTCCATATACCCATTCAGGTAATAGGGGAGCTATTAAGAGAAACCTCCTATCAGCATCCATGATAAGTACATACAGAGTGAATAAAATTACAGGAGCTCCCACTTACCCAGATGATGGTCTCCATGGCTGCTTTCCTCATCTCCCTGTGCGGCATGGCTAGTAGCTTGGTCGTGTCGGCGGGAGGAGTATTTAATAAATAGCTCATGTGTCAGCTTATAATCTTCTAGAGCTGAAGCTTCTAGCTCCAGTCCGGCTCGTGTCGTCCTAGAAACTCCAGCTGGCATTGCCCTAGAAGTTCCAACCATCTTGATCGATGCTCCCATGGGAGAAGAGTCAATAACTTAAGGACTCGATAATACTGGCGGGCCTGGAGGGGCTGGCAGGCTCAGAGCTACCTGCTCAAAACCACGATCCATTTGGCTTCCTCGATCTTCATTGAAGGTTGAGGCAGTCGATGAACCGACCCTCACAATTCTAAGTCACCGATGCACGAGGTTCAAGCTCTTCCGACCCAGAAGCAAGTGACGCTGGGGGACTTTCGATCCTAATATGGGTGCTCCGACCGCCCGTAGGCTCAGTTGTCCTTTTTCGACAGGCCTTTTTCTTCAATTTTTTCATTTCCATCGGATCCGTCTCTGTAGCAGTCTCTGCAACTGACAGCCAAAACTTAGCATACAGTCAAAGGTTTAGTAAAAAAAATGAAGAAAGTAAAAGTTAAAAGATGGATGGCTCCGAGACAGGTGATGCATGTGCTCCTTCAAGGTCGGTCTGATTGATGCTGATATTGAATAGTATCTGGACCGATAGAAGCTCTTTCAACTCCAAGACCTTGAAACCATGCAGGATTTCCACCTCCTACCTCAGGCGTTCATCCATCAAGGACACTTTCAATGCTGTCTCTTGAGGTTCACCCCAGGCGACAAGCCCCCAATCTTCACCTGACACTTGAAAGATGAAAAAAAACATCCCTTCCAGTCATGGACTGCCATTGGAATGTCTTGGATTAGCGAACGGATGTTCTTCCTCCTCCGTGGTGACACGTACCACCATCCGCGGGACTCTGATGCCTTTTTAGGCTGAAGAAGAAGCAGAAGAGTGCAATGTTGGAGTCGATCCCAGCCAGCACGCATACCGCAGTGAAACCACAGATGTGCTACCATGAGTTGGGACTATTAAGCACCACGACACCTCAAAGTATTGGAGGAGGATGATGAAGAAAGGATGAAGAGGAAGCCTTAGCCCGACCTGAAAGCATTCCTCATAGAGGCTCATCCTGTCCAGGGGAGGTTGGAAAACATGGTCGTTCGCCCCTGGAACTTCAAGTTGAAATGCTGGAAGAATCTGGTACTGCTCATGAAGTAGGAGTATGTCCCTCTCTATCATATCAAATCGAAACCCCATCGACACGAAGTCGGAGCTTTTGAAGGCCATTCTCCTCAGAAAGAAAACTTTCAAAAGAATGTAGGAGGATGAAAGAAAACTTGCGACAAAGAGAAAAGGACAGTCAGAAACCGTAAAAACCTATGCTACCTGGACCTTAAATAGATCTGGGATTAAAGTGATCTCTAAATGATATTTCTTTTCAGTGCATTAATTACTTAAGGCATGGATCAGCGAGACTTGAATGGACACCTAACATGTAGTGACTGCTCATCATTCGCAGCTCTGCCATCGATTTGATAGTTAATGCTAGCAACAGGCAAATCATGCTCTATACCACTATCGGAGAGATGTAGGAGATATGCAGCGGTATTTGCTACATGTGGGTGATTAAAATTCTAGTCTTTTCAAAAACCCTCACGATGGGTGATGAAGACTTTTGGTATGCCATTTATCTTAGATTGTAATTTGGATGATGGCTCGAATCGTATTCAGCTTAGCTTATAATTTAATTAACACAGCTCGTAATGTGATCCACATCAAGTTGAGCACAGTGAATTTTGACAATGAAAGATAAATTTTGTTCATTTTACACAGAATTTGACTACATCATTGGATTGTCAAAAAAAAAGAAAAAAAAAAAGAAGTGGTGCAAGCCATTACTTTGAAGCACCATGAGGATGGCTTGCTCTAGAACAGTCTCCCCCGACATCAGTAACTTCTTTAGTTTGGATGGTCGTATTGATCTTATTTGCTTCATCGGAATGATGAGATGCCTTTACAAATTTCTCAATACTGTCCGTTGCCATGGCTAATAAACTCTCATCTAAGCAATCGGCCTGAAGTAGCTCGATACTTTCAGCAGGAAGATACGCTCAGGCCATCGCTTTACATCTCTCAAAGCCCGCAAAGAATGCCATCTTGCAGACCTGGTTTATAATTCCAACCCCTCTTTTCACCAAGTATTTTTCTCCTCTTTCAGCATTCTTGGTTAGAAGCTCCTGATCTATGAGCTTGCGCCAGAGGAGGTCATTATTCTCCTTTTCTTCTTTCAGCTTCTCCTTCTAGTGTTTCGCTATTGATAAAGCCTCTTGAAATTCTGTTGGAAGTGCAGTCAACTCTGAAGTCACTTGGATTTCTTGGGAGGTAGAACCCTCACTCTTTCGAGGCATCCTCTCTCTGCGGCTTGCTCCACTTGAAGTCCTAGCCTTTTGGATGAGCTTCTACTGGGACCCCTAGGAGAATAAGCCTCGAAGGAGGTATAATCTGGCTTCTCTTCTCTCCGAATGTCCTCCTCAAGCATTCTAGGTCACATGGGTGTGGTGCCAATCTCTTTCGGCCCTGGACCTTTGCTTCTCGAGATTCTCAATCCTCCTTTCAGTCTTCCTCAACTCATCATCCCAATGGTTGATCATCTCTTGGGCTTCTTGAGGGTCTCTTCGGAGGAACTAGCTCTTTTGTTAGCTGCCATTATTTCTCACTATCTACCTCAACTAGTATCTCAGCAAGTCTATTTTCTCCTTCACTGCTGTAAGCTCTAATGCTGAAGCATCAGGATGGAACTGTCGAAACTGGCTAGGTAATGCCCCACCTATGTAAAATTTTATAAATAAGCATTAAAATATGCAGGTGTAAGAGATTAAAAGAAGATGCCAAAGACTCCCCACCTGGGTGAGAGATCTGAGAGCCCCCAACATCTACTATTGGGCTCCTTGTCCATCCAAAAGTTGCCTCTCAGATAGAGAAAGAAAGCCTTTAGAAGTCCAGTCGTGCCTTGAAGGTCCTCTACCATGAAAGGAGCAAAAGGCACCGGTTGTGAAAGACCCGCTTGAGTGACGGCAAGGGGAAAGCACTCGGGATGAAGCATTGGCTCTGGAGACTCCTCGATTTCCACCACCACTGCTGAAGCCCCCTTAAGATGACCAGTCACATCCTCCATCTGTGTTGCCATGGCCAGAACTTCTCCAGGGCAGCTAGTAGCGCCCATCATTAGAGTCTCCTCCATCGGCATCTCTTCTATCGAAATTCCTTTCGACGGGACTCTTACCACGCCTTCCGATAGGGCAACCACTGGCCCAACAATTGGAAGGGGATTTCCATCTCCGATGGTCGCAGGAGTTGATTCGATGATTGGAGCTTGGGCATTGTCACCCATTGGAGCCGAAGGACCAACGGATGGAGCCTTGGCCTGTCTCTTTCGGGCCAATGCCAGTTCAAAATTCTTCACAAGTTCTGAACTCATATTTTTTCTAGAGGTCGCAATGAAAGTTTAGAGCAGGGAGGCCTTACGATTATTTTTTTTAACTAAGTGTCTAGGAGCCTGATTTAAAAGGGACCAAAAGTGAAGACAAAAACCACCACCTAAGAAATTAAATTTTTAAAAAAATCACCAGCTGTGGAGTCCCATCAGTCACGATCATTAACAATGATTGTGCCAAGGTGACGTCAGCAATCTTAAATACCGGACATACGCAAAGGTATGAGAGCGTGCATCTCCAGATCTAAGGTACGATTTTCAGAATATTCTTTTCATCTGATTCTCAGACTCAAAGAGTAGGGGATAGTATTACGGTGGTTACCATGAGTATCTCAGATTAACGTGCCAACCATGGGATGTCTCAGATCTTTCAATGATCATCGGGACCACTGATCCAAGAGCAGAGTTGAGGCATGTAGAGCCGTATGCAAAGCAGAGCTACTTACGTCTGATCTATCGCATGGTCTGTTCGGTGCATATATAGGTTATTCGATTGCCTCGACAGGCCAATACCTTGGCACGTAGGTGCCCCTATTATCACAACCGACTCACCTCCTGATGTGCACGACAGCTGTCCACTCTGAGTGGATAGACTCAAGCGTAACCAACTTTCTTAATCTCGTGGTAGCGATTGAGGGCTAAAATATCTCATCCATTATAGCATGTTCTGCAATCTCGGGACCGCATGATCTCATAGCTATGTGACCAGCTGTTCAACAGCATTCTATATAAGCAATCAAAGCCCTAAAGATCAAGATAAGCTAAGTAATTTCTCTCAGAGAACTCGTTGCTGCTTCTTCATTCTCTGAATCTGACTTGAGCATCGAAGATCCTCATCGGAGCAAAAACTTTCGGTTTGGACTTATTTTGCAGGTCACTCCAACGTCAGCATCCCTGTGTGAGGCTTAATCGCCCTCTTTTCGATCTCGATCGAATTGAGCAGCAACAAAGCCCTTTTGCTCCATCCCTCTATCCTCCATTTTCGAACTCTGCCATTCGATCGATGGCTGAAACCAACCTCAAACTTCCCCCAAATCTCAGCCCCTCTCCCTCTCTCTCTCTTTTTCTCCCTCCATTAAGTATGGGCACTGAAGCCTCGCCTCTAGACTTGGGCACTAGGCCGTGCCTGGCACAGCCCAGCCCAAGCCCATCGGGCCACGGACCAATGGACCATGCTAGGCATGGCCTGTTCTGTAATTGGGCCATGCCAGGCACGATCTGATTACACCGGACCCCAACTTGGCACAGTCTTAGGCTCGAGGCCTGATGGGCCGTGCCTGGCTCGTCAGGCCCGCGAGCCTGATGAGCGGCATGCAGGCCTGATGGCATGGCCCGTTTAAGGCCGTTACGGCCCAGGCCCGGCCATTACCCGGCCTGTAATGGCTAAATTTTTTTATATATTTTTTTGGGTTATAATGGTTATATTTGAGAAAATGACCATTTTGACCCCTCCAAAAGTCAAAAAATGACTAGATTGAGGGGTATTTTGAAAAAATAAAAATTTTAGGATTTCTACAAATAGGATCCTCCTCTTTTATTCTCACCATACCAATTCATCAAACAATTCTCTTCCTGTCAAATCTCTCTACTCTTATTTATTCTCTTTCTAGCAATTCTATTCCTTTTATTCAATATTTAGCAAGTAGTAATTATAGTTTAGCAATTCAAGAGTTATACAAAGGAGGAAGCATCTCTCTTTTAGAGATCAGAGTTCAAGAGGCAGCTCTTCTGGCTCTACTCTGTTGACTCTACTCTCTTCGACTCTCCTTTTCCACCCGACCCTCTTCTTTCAGCTCTCCAACTCTCCGCTCTACCTCTTCTTCCTCTTCGGCTCTACTCAATTTTTTTTATTTGTTATGGGTTAGTTTTTATTTTTTTTATATTTACTCAGTTTAGATGGTAAATTATGATGATAAGAGTACTACCGCCATGCAATCTGACTTTCTTCCATTTTTAAGGAGAAAGAAACTCTTTCTACTCCCTCTGAAGCCCTTCTGTAGAAACTGGATCCTCTTTTCATAAGAGACTAGCATTGTATGGAATGATTTTGATAGATTTTAGTTGATGGAGTCTATAAGAAAATATAAAAAATATACCAAATTATATAGTTATGCAGTTCTAAAGAATTGATCATTTGAAGAGACATCAAGAGTCTCATAGGGTAAGTAATTCTCATCTTCAAAACATCATTAATACACAAGGGGTCCATTGTAGGAACTTTTGCTTACAATCAAAAAATCAAAGAAAAGTACTTATAAAATGAATAGTTAGAAATGAATTACCTTTTAGCCTATGTGAATCTTTTAATTTTGAAAAGTATGTTCAATTAGATTTACAACATGCTTACAGAAGAATCAGTAGACGTACATTCAGAAGAGTAGCTATAATAATTACTTAGCAATGAAGAATAATTTGATTGAAATTTTTTCTGTCTTAAATATAAAAAGATCATTAACTTCTGATATATGGACTACATCTGTAAGTGGTATCTTTTATTTCTGTCATTGCTCATTATATAAACAATGATTGATAATTAAATAAGCATATTCTTGCTTTTCGTTCTTTTGATTATCCCCATTCTGACCGACAAATATCCAATGCTATTTATCAAACTGCAGCTACATATGATATTAGTAATAAAATTATGTCTGTTATATTTGATAATGCATCTAATAATAATATAGCTGTCCAATTATTGAAGGACTCTTTTCATCCCATTCTTAATGAGAATTTGTTTCATATTAGATGTGCATATCATATTTTAAATCTTTTGTTCAAACTGGAATAGTATTATTCAAGATATAATTACAAGAATTAGAAATACAGTATCTTTTATTTAATCTTTAAAAGTACGATTACAAGAATTTAAATACTTATGTCTAGACCTGATAAATATTTCAAAAAATTTAAACTTGATATAGTTATCTTTTGGAATTCTACATATACAATGATTCATGATGCATATTCATACAAAAATCTATTAAGTATATATATAAATGATCGTAGATTAGGCTTAATTTTGACTAAAATGATTGGAAAAAAAATTAGAAGATTTTTTAGTTAGTTTTTATAATACTACAAACACTCTTTCTGATGTTTATTTTCTAACCTCTTATGCATTTTTATAACAAGCATATGTAATTTATGGTCAATTTGACAATATAGATATGATGATATTTTAATACCTATTATTCATGAAATAGAAACTAAATAGAATCAGTTTTGGGACGTGGTATATCTCATGATAACTTAGCTGCTATATTTGATCCACAGATCAAATTAAATGGCGTGAATATTTTACTTGATAAAATTGATAAATATATGAATCATGATTCTGGAGCATCTAAAGCTGAGGTAACTCAGTTACTTTATGATATTTTTAATTATATGATAAAAAAATTATGGATCTAGACAGTCCATATCATCTTCACAACCCACTTCTAGTACCTCTCATTCATCATTTATTTTCTCATTTCTTGCACATAAAAGACATTCACATGCATCTTCTTCATCGGTATCTTTTTCATCTTTAAGCAATGAATTAGAATTTTATTTATGAAATGAAATCTCTTCTGTATTAGATGAAAATAAATAAAAAATCTTGATGTGTTGGTCTAGTGGAAGAGTGTAAAAAATCAACATCCTTTATGTCTATAATTGCACGTGATATTTTAGCTGTGCTGATGTCTACAGTAGTATCAGAATCAGTTTTAGTACAGATCGACGCATTATGAATGAAAAAAGAGTGGATGACGGATGAGATAGTTGAGATGCTACTCTGCTTCAAAGATTGGCTGGATGTGGAGACAAAACTTAGGATAGAGGAGGATATGATACTGGATTTGATGATGAGGATGACACAAATGACACAAATAATTAGTAAGATTTATTTTAATTCTTAATTCTTAAAATTATATATTTTTACTTTTTATTTATTGAGGTAAGTCACCTCTATTCTCTTCTCTCTCTCTCATTGTATTCTAGAGGTCAGGCCTAGCCTCCCTCCCTCTTTGCATAATTTTGATTTATATTAATAAATTGTAGAAGTTCATGCCAAATCTTCTATCATTACAAGGTGATTTTTATTTTTACAAAAAAAAATTAATATCTCTTTTTTTTTATTTATCCTCCAAGTCCCCAACCTGTTTTATTTTATAAAAATTATTTTTTAAAATAAAAATTTTAAAAATATTTTGTGCCAAATAGATCGTGCCATGGCCTATATGGGCGTGCCACCCAAACCCTGAAGGGCCATGCCGGGTCTGGGCCCGATGCCCACCTCTACTCTCCTCCTCTGTTTCTCTCTCCCTCTCCCTTTCTTTATGGATCGGCCCGACCCGATGCCCATCTCTACTATCCTCTTTTCTCTCTCTACCTCTCTCCCTCTCCTTTTCTCTCTCTGTGGGGCGATCGAGGGGCCCGACCTGACTCCCCCAAACAAATGAACAAAGGTGCTTTCTCTTTGAAATCAGCACACATTAATGCAAGTAATCAAGGGTTTAAAGCACAAATGTGGATGTAATTCTGGAATAATCTTGTATCTTACCATCACGAAATTTAACAAGCAATACATCTCGCACAAGCCTTTGGTCAAAAAACCTGAGCACAACATTTTTAGCCATTTCTTCTTGGTCAAGATTAGGATGCAAATAAGCCAAACAGTGCTTGATTTGAGCTCGATTCGAGTTCAAATTCGACTCCATTCCACTGTTATTGAGCTTGAGTTATACTTGGGTAGAAAAATGCTTAATTAGAAGGCTTGCGGGCCCATATATATATATATAATATTATATAATATATTAATAATATATATATTATATTATATATTATATATTAATTTGATATTTTAAATATGATATTATGTTATATTTTGTATTAATCAATTTTTAATTATGACTAAGTGTCAAATTTGAAGCTTGAACTTAAATTTGAATATGGCTCAGTTGATATTTGTATTGAATTGAGTTGATCTTAAGTTTTTTTTTAATTTTTTTTATCAAGTCAAGTTTGAGTTTGAATTTTAAGATTCGATCGATCTTGAGTCGAATTTCAAGTTTGAGTATTTTTAATCAAGTCAAATTCGAACTCTCGCTGCTCAACTTATCTTAGCTTAGTTGCACCCCTGGTCAAGATTCAAGCTGAACCCAATAAAAATTAACTTTAATGACCGTATACTATCCTTAAATATGTACGCCGAGATATCTAAAGTTACAAAACTCTTTGTTCAAAAGATAAAAAATATACTCTAGCCTTTTCCAAGCCAAGATTCAAAAAATTGATCTAAAGCTTATCTATTCGGAAAAGGCCAAGATTCAAAAAATTGATCTAAAGCTTATCTATTCTATTGATGCACATCCAAACCAAGGCATGAAGAAAAAAAGGAATTAAACCACTGAAATGCAGTCAAAATAGAAAATCTTCCCAAAAATAACAAACCAAAACCACTAAGCAAATCCACATGTAAGAGTCAAAGTTAAATACACCAACAATGAGACAATAAAATTAAAGCCAAGAAATTGTACGGCTTATTTGAATAGCAAAGCATATACATAGATTACCAATAACGGTTTTGCTAACCAGTGCCCTAAGGGCACTGGTTAAAGAACATTTAATGTTGCTTAAAAACCAGCGGGCACTGGTTAAAGAACATTTAATGTTGCTTAAAAACCAGCAAAATCTTTATTCAAGACATTAGAAATGAGGATTACACCCATCACATGAGTCAACATCCTGTTTCTCATTAATGTTTGGTTTATTTTTTTAAAAAAAAATAAAAATATCCATCTCAGATACATTATCTTTCTAACTATCATTAATCAACCAGACAAAATCAGAAATTTCCATTCAACTCGCACAAACCTTTCACTTTTTGCTAACCAGTGCCCCATGAAAGATTGTGCTTCACCTTCAACAAGATATTCACCTTTCTGATGTCATGAAAATATAATAAATATTATTTACTAATCCTTATTTCTGATGTCTTGCATAAAGATTTTACTGATCTTCAAGAAACATTAAATATTTCTTGACCTTAGAATAATAATACCATCAGTTTGTGAGGGCGACTAGATTTCGGCAAGAAATGGGATTGGGAATGCGGCGGACGGAGGAGACGTTAAAGTTCTGTTCACATCTTCTATAGTTACTCTTATTTTTCCATAGATGCATCCCACTGAGTTCATTTCTCTGGGCCGGCAAAATATGATCCGATCTACCAATCCGATCATGTTCGATCCATTATAAACAAATTTGAGTTTAGGCTAAATAGGTTTGGATCATAAATAGGTCAACCCATTTAATCCATTTAATATTTGAATCAGATTTGAATTTTAGGTATCTGATCCATTTAACCTATTTAATATTCAGATTGGATTGAGTCAGATGAGCCATTTAACCCATTTAATCTATTTAAAACCTGTTTAACCTATTTTTGACCGATTTAATCCGACTTATTTAACCTATTTAACTCGTTTAAGATCTATCTAAAACTTAATCTATTTTTGACCCACTTAACCTGACCTGTTTAATCTATGTAATCTATTTAATCCTTTTAACTCGTTTAATCTAATTTGATCTATTTAATAAATGGATTAAACGGATTAGATCGGATAATCTGTTTAATAAACAAGTTGAATTCAGATTTGTATTTTTGATCCATTTAATAAACAGATCGGATTTGGATTGATGATTTTCTGATCTGATCCGTATTGATCCGACCCATATATGATCCAATCCAACCCAATTGCCACTCCTAATTCTCTCACTACAAAAAATATATATAGATATAAAAAAAGTGAGCCAGATAAAAATACAGTACATTTTATCAAATTAAATAATGACTTCAAACTTGACTCCCGAAAATTGCCGACGTTATATTTTTACTTTAGCTTTTGAAAAATATGCACTGAGGACTTGTATAGTTTCTTTATTATTATTATTATTAATTACAACTTTCCTACATATTTGCCAAATTTTGAGTTTTCAATTCTTGCTTCCATCGTGGCTTCTTTCGAGGTATTACTTTAAAGAGCAGGTTCAGCTTTTGATATATTTTGCAAAAATTTTAAATTTTAGATTGTTTTTTTAGATATATATAGGTAATATTTTGGAGATTATTTTGTTAGATATATGTCTTAAAATCAATTAGGTTGATACTTGTAAATATTCTAAGGACATATTTTTATAATTATACTTTAGAAATTAATAAAATTGAATTATTTTTTCATTCATGTTGTATTTTTGTGTCCATAAATCATTCAAAGAATTAATAAGATGATAACACATATTCTCAAGTATTGAAAATTTAAGATATATGTCATTAACGATTAATTCTTAAATGCTTCTGATCAAAAGATAATCATGGAGATGGTGATTAATCCAATTGTGCACAAATCGCTTTCTTTTAGAATAGACGAGTCTTGAGTCTATAGTGTAGGAACACTGAAACAAGAGTGCAGGTATTTGTTAGAGCAAAGGTATCGAGTGTGACTATTACGCAAAGTCACTAAGATGGCTACCCACTCGTCAATGACTTATTCGATGCTACAATAGTGTGACTAGTCCTTAGACCGAGGTGCCTCGACTATTCACAATAAAGCTGCTATAGTTTGACTACACATAAACTTGGTCCCTATCCATATAGGTCCCTGCGCTGTATGTTGGCTATAGTAGATTCAATGTAGGAATAGGTGCGCACCAAGATAAAATCTATCATCCTTGGTAGACAAAGAAGATGGTCCTATATAATTTATGAGATTGAGTATAAAAGACCTTAATCAGTACAAAATGAATAGCGAAAAAGAGTTTTCACGTACTTCCATCAAGAACTAAAGTTAAGTAAATTTTATATACAACAGATGTTGTAGTTTGATGAGTTATCCATAACCTCTATCTAGTCAGAATCCTGATAGAAAGATTATATCACACAGTAACTATACCTAAGGTTTATTTCATTTTATTCTGCTAGCCTGCCATCACATGCTGCTAGGTATTACTGGTGGATTGTGGAGGCTTACAGAAAATCAGATAGATGATTAATGATTTTTTGATGGAAAGAATTGGAAGTATTCCAATCCATTGAAAGGAGTTTCAATGATGCTGTGATAGAGATTACAACATGACTCACTACCAGACAAAATAGAACTTGTTGGGTATAAAATACCCTCAGCCGAAGTTCTTAACAGGATTGACCCTCGCAGGACTCCTCCGACTTTCGACTGCAGATGGTATCTCTCCGGACTTCTCCAACAGCCAGATTTCCACAGTACTTACTGAATTCTCCGACGGGCGAACTCCCATTGCACCACCCGAGCTCCTACGGGAGGCGGCCCATTGCCCCGAATTCCGACTGCCGGAAGACTTCGTCCGGACTCCTACGGGAGCCGGACTTCGTCCTCGACTTCTACTGTAGGTGAACTTCGTCCGGACTCCTACGGGAGCCGGACTTCGTCCGCGACTTCAACTGCTGGTAAGCTTCGTCCGGACTCCTACGGGGGCCGGACTTCGCCCCTGACTTTAATTGCAGGAAGACTCCACCCGGACTCCTACGGGAGCCAGACTTCATCCCCGACTTCTACTGCAGGTGAACTTCATCCGGACTCCTACGGGAGCCGGACTTCGTCCGCGACTTCAACTGCTGGTAATCTTCGTCCGGACTCCTACGGGAGCCGGACTTCGCCCCTGACTTTAATTGCAGAAAGATTTCGTCCGGACTCCTACAGGAGCCGGACCTCATCCCCGACTCCGGCTGCAGGAAGACTTCGTCCGGACTCCTACAGGAGCCGGACTTCATCCCCGACTCTGACTGTAGGTAAACCTCGTCCGGACTCCTACGGGAGCCGGACTTCGCCCTGACTTTAATTGCAGGTAGACTTCGCCCGGACTCCTACGGGAGCCAGATCTCGCCTCCGACTCCGGCTGTAGGAAGACTTTGTCCGGACTCCTACGGGAGCTGGACTTCGCCCCCGACTTCAACCGCGAGAAGACTCCGCCCGGAATCCTACGGGAGTCGGACTTCATCCCCGACTTCAGCCGCAAGAAGACTCTGTCCGGACTCCTACGGGAGCTGGACTTCGCCCCCGACTTCAACCGCGAGAAGACTCCGCCCGGACTCCTATGGGAGCCAGACTCTGCCCACGACTCCAATTGCAGGTAGACTTCGTCCGGACTCCTACGGGAGCGGGACTTCGCCCCCAACTCCAATTGTAGGTAGACTCTGCCCGGACTCCTACGGGAGCCAGATCTCATCTCCGACTTCGGCTGAAGGAAGACTTCGTCCGGACTCATACGGGAGCCGGACTCCGAGCTCCTCTCAGACGGGTAGTTAGCCATCTCTCTCTCCACCAGACACTCCAGTCGAACTTCGACTGACAGGCCTGGACCCCCTGGCGGGCCGCAGTAATGGTCACGATACTGCTCCACTTTCTACAACAGATTCCGCACGGCTCCATCACTCCCTGGCAGGCCGCAGTAACGGCCACGATACTGCTCCACTTTCTGCGATGGATTCTGCGTGGCTCCATCACTCCCTGGCAGACCACCATAATGATCATGATTCTGCTCCACTTCCTGCGACGGATACCGCGCGTTTCCTCCTCTGGTAAGTCGCGACAACGGACGCCGCTCCACTCCCCGTGACAGACTCCACATGGCATGTCCCGGTGATAGCCACGATTCCACTCCACTACTCTTCACAACAAACTCCTCCTGACCATGGGCAGCCCACTGCCAGGCGGTTATAGACATCGCTATCAGTCTGTTGCTCCCTCCGCCTATAAAAGGGGACCCCAGATACGCTATTCTCTAAGCTCAAAATTCTATCTCAAAATTCTACTAAAATTTTCGTTCGAGCACTCCATTCTTGTTGAGGCAGAAAACTGACTTGAGCATCGGAGGGTCTTGTCGGAGCAACCCCACCTCCGATTTAGACTTCTTTTCCAAGTCCCGCGGCGACCGTGACTCCCACGACTCCAGCTTCTCTGGCGCAGGCAGATTTTTGCACCAACAGGATTGGCTCTAGAGGAAGGGACTGTGTCTTCGCAGTACCCTTGTTCTTAAAAGAGCGCTCAACGGGACCGTCTCCGATCATCTTCTCCGACATCCACTCCTCCTTCCCCCACTAGGTCTTTGCCTGATGCCTCCCCGCAGGGCATCCACACGATGATCCACGGCCTCCGTAGTCAGATCTCAGGCTCCGACCTCACCTCCAGTCTCCCAGCCTCTACCCCCTCCTCCGGCAGTGGTGGTTGGCGCGGAGCAATTCGACCTACTGGTGTAGCAGGTTAGAGGCCTCACTGAAGCTGTGCAGGCCATGCAACAGCAACAGCCACCGCAGGCATCGGTGCGACCGGAAAGAGCATCGCCAGAACTCCAAAATCCGACGGTGGGATGGGCCACTTGGGCCAGCCGCCCAGTCTTTCCCGGAAAGATGAATCCAAGGGTGGAGAGCCCTCAATCAGACCACGATTCCACCCTTGGAAGATCTCTGCCTCCATCCTGCCAGAGGACCCTCAGACCCGTAGTCGAGAGGATTTCCTGGACCGGAGGTTTCAGGAGATGAACGACGGATCGAAGAACTCTGCCACGCTCCCCCCGCTTATGGTGAGGATATTTATACTGACCCTCCCTTTTCTCAAATGATCATGCAGGAGCCAATCCCGCCGAACTTCAAGCTCCCTCAGTTTGAAAGCTACGACGGGACTTCAGACCCAGTTGACCACCTGGAGGCCTTCCGGACAATGATGCTGCTTCATGGCACGTCCGACGATATTTTATGCCGAGCCTTCCCATCCACCTTGAAGGGAGCGGCGAGAAATGGTACTTGACACTGAAGCTGGGTACCATCTTTTCGTTTGACCAGATGAGCCACCAGTTTGTGGCTCATTTCGTTAGCAGCCAGCGTCCCGGAAGGGTTCGGAGTCCCTTATCAACATCAAGCAGAGGGAGGAGAGTCCATCCGGGCCTACATCAATCATTTCAACATCGCCGCGTTGGAGGTCCGAAACTTGGACCAATCGGTAGCAATGGCCGCCCTGAAAGGCGGCCTTCAGAAGAACGACCTTTTATTCTCCCTGAAAAAGAAGTACTCCAGAGATTTTGCTGATCTGTTGGCTCGGGCTGAAGGGTATGCCCGAGCGGAAGAAGCCTTCAAAATGAGGGATGAGGAGACCGCGAGAGAGCGGCAGGCGGGAGACTCGAGTAAGTCCGCAGTCGAAAAAGGGTCGATAGAAGCTTGGCCATGTTCTCGAACTTCTTTCGGGCACAAGCGCATCCAGACTCCTCCTCGAGCACGCAGGCAGGGAAGCCCGGAACGCCGAGCTCGACGGGGCTCTCCCTTAGGAAGGTTCCGCAACTATGCCCCCCTCAACGCATCGAAAGTCCAGGTACTGATGGAGGTTAGAGAGCAGCTCCCTAGCCAGAGAGGATGCGCACACACCCCGAGAAGCACAATCCTAACAAGTTCTGCCTCTACCATCGCGATCACGGCCACGACACGGAGAATGCATCCAGCTCCGAGACGAGATCGAGAAGCTCATCCGGCGAGGTCGACTCGATAGGTTCATTCGACGCCGACCTGAGGGTAGAGAAGATCGGCCAAGGGCCCTACCGCAGCCTGAGCCACCAAGAGGGAAGAGCAGCCCAGAGATCGGCCTCCAATCGGGATCATCAACTCCGTCGTCGGAGGACCCCAAGGGGGAGCAAACCTTCCACGACTATGGGACTCGAAAAGCCTGTAAATGTATTACTAACGACTTTGCTTTGAATCAAAATTTCTTTCGACTTTGCATGTCTTTCCCTTTCGACATGGGCTTGTTACGACTGGGGATAACCCCTTCAAACAATCAAAATGAGGTATGTTAGGAACAGGAGGAGAACCTCATCCTAACATGAGCAAAATGAATGTCCGATTATTTTAAGATCGATTGGGGGAGAGGCACATATAACGGCCCTTAGGCGCCCCCATGGCCACGTTAGGAACAGAGGAGAACCTCGTCCTAACATGAGCAAAATGAATATCCGATTATTTTAAGATCGGATTGGGAGAGAGGCCCATATAACGGCCTTAGGCCCCCCATGGCCATGTTAGGAACAGGAGGAGAACATCGTCCTAACATGAGCAAAATGAAAGTCCGATTATTTTAAGATCGGATTGGGGGAGAGGCCATATAACGGCCCTTAGGCCCCCCATGGCCATGTTAGGAACAAAGGAGAACCTCGTCCTAACATGAGCAAAATGAAAGTCCGATTATTTTAAGATCGGATTGGGGGAGAGGCTCTACAATGCCCTTACGTGCCCCCGCGGCCATGTTAGGAACAGGAGGAGAACCTCGTCCTAGCATGAGCAAAGTCGAAGGCCCGATTTTTTAGACCGGATGGGGGGAGAGGCCCTACAACGTCCTAATGTGCCCCCACAGCCATGTTAGGAACAGGAGGAGAACCTCGTCCTAACATGAGCAAAGTCAAAGGTCCGATTCTTTTAGACCGGATGGGGGAGAGGCCCTACAATGTCCTAATGTGCCCCCACAGCCATGTTAGGAACAGGAGGAGAACCTTATCCTAACATGAGCAAAGTCAAAGGCCCGTTCTTTTAGACCGGATGGGGGGAGAGGCCCTACAACGTCCTAATGTGCCCCACAGCCATGTTAGGAACAGGAGGAGAACCTCATCCTGACATGAGCAAAGTCGAAGGCCCGATTCTTTTAGACCGGATGGGGGGAGAGGTCCTTGCAACGACCCTTATGTGCCCCCACAGCTCCGATAGGAACAGGAGGAGAACCTCATCCTAACCTGAGCTGAGATCGACTAGTCAAGAACAGAAGGAGAACCTCATCCTGACGGTGACAAAAATTCGATCGCCCAACAAGATGGATGAAGGAAAAGTCCCCTCAGTGGCACCTCTACACTTCTACGCGACCCCGCAAAAAGCAAGGGGAGGACCCTCACTCCGAAAAGAGGAGAAAAATTAAAAAGAAAAGCGACGAACTACATCGCAACAGATGAAAGATAAACTACGCCAAAGACATAGGGGACCTCGTCTCCACAAAGATGGGAGTTTCTACCGAACACCCCTGGTCTCTAGGAGGACTTTCGACACAGGTCAAGAAAATAATGACTCCTTCGAGGTAATACGAAGTTCGGACCATCGAGCTCAAGCCTACGGCCATGGATGACAAGAAAAGCAAATTGGCGTGGCGACGACTGGGCACCTCCAAACGACGTCGACGTTGAACAAGTCAAAAGACAAAGAAGTTGGTGGACGATAATTTAATACAATGCATGGATGAGGTAACACAAAATCTCTTTTCATTTCATCCATGAAATATACACTACAGAGCCCTTGAGGCTGAAGAAGAAAGATGACAAGACAAGCAAGCCGTGCGGCGACGACCAAGAACCTCTAGACGACACTGACATCAAAAAGAAAAAGAAAAGCTATGACACTAACAAACAAACAAGCGGCAAAAGAAGACATATAGAAGGATGAAAGACAAAAAAAAAATCCTAAGGGGGCCCGACTTCCTCCGACCTCGAACTTTCGGCTTCGACCCTCGTCAGGGAACGCCTTAAACTTTCGACTTCTGCTTCCAATTCTCTCTCTCTCATTAGTATCTCCATGTATCTTGGTGGAATGCTGGCTTTCGTTCTCTACCTCTCGACGTCTTTTTCTCAGGACCTCGGATTCCACCTCCGCGTCCTTGACGGCCTGCTACTCGCACACTAGCTGGATCTTCAATTGCTGCAGCTCGGCCTTCCCTCCCTGAGAGCGACGGATAGTTCTTCTACGATCCTTCTCAAGGATTGGAGTTCGTTGGAATCTCAAACGGAAGCAGACTGAGCCCCCTCAGCTAGCTGCCTTCGAAGGCGGGCAACCTCGTCGGTCGCCATCCTGAGCCTCCCCTTATATTCATCCACCTGCTTGCGTCAGTCGGCCTGGTACACATCATAGCTCGCCTCGACATCCTGGAGCTATTGCTGAAGGTCGGAGACCTTCTTCGACCACTCCGATCACTGTCGGCCCGAGTCAAAAGTCGGGATGAACTTCCTTCCAACTGGCCAATCCTCTCCTGGGCAGCCGACAGCTCCACTCTGAGAGAACTGATCTTGACAGCCTGAGCCCAAGATTGATCGCTGGCGCGCTTCTTGTGTTCCTCAAGCTCCTTCTCGAAGTTCACCTTTCTCCGACTGTACTCCATGATCCCCTTCACATGGAGGTTCCGAAAGTGGGTGGCCTCCGCGATGGCTTCAGAGTGACTCTCCCTCAACCTGCAAAGCTCGCCTTCCATCTTCTTCGACCTTTTTATCAAATGAAGAACTTTCTTCTTCAGCCGCTGGATCGTGGACTTCAACGGAATCCCTGTGGTAGGAGAAGCGCTTCGGCAGGACACTGCCATCGGGAGACAAAAGTGTCAAGGTGCGTCTCATTGCAGAAAGAAAAACGAAAAAGAAGGAAGGAAGAGAGGAGAAGCCATCCACGACGAGAAATCCAACTTTATTGATTGAATATTTCTTAAAGATAAAAAGGAAAGAAAAATTACAGTAAAAGAAAAATACAAGGTCGGAGGTCTCAGACCTCTGCAGTAGGAGTTGGGGAGCTCGGTGTCCCTGGAAGGGGGGCTGCGACAGCAGTAGCAGCAAGAGAGGGACCGACCTCATCTTCAGACTCCTCGCCCAAGAAGCTGAGATCGAGCTCGGGAAATTTTCTGACCACCTTCTCCTGGCAGAACTCGAATCCTTTGATGAACGCTTCTTGGACAAACTTGACGTTCAGGTCCCTCATCTCCGCAGAGGTCTTGAACTCCTCCACCGCAAGCACCCTGGCCTCCGAGACCAGGACCGGGATCTGCTCCACCAAATTTGCAACCTCGGCCTCCGCCTTCCTCACCGTCTCCTCCGAGGTCTGCTTCTCTTCCTCTCGGGCTTGCTTTTCTCTCTTCAGAGCCTCTTGGAAGGCGACTACTTCGGCTGCCTTTTCTTTGAGGCGAGCGACTTCGACCCGACGATGCTCCTCCACCTGGATGGCATCCCTCCTCGCCTGATTCGTCGCCTCGACATTGGCAAGGAGCTGGTGCCCGATCTACAAGGGCGGCTAGGAGATCAGAACAAGGTCGAAAAGCCAATTAAATGAGGATTTGTTTACCTCGAGAAAGGATCCTAAAAGTTCCAAACCTGCTGCTCAGGATCGACGCGATCAATCCTCTCGACGACTTCGGACAGAATGAAACGTTGATCAACCGCTTGATCAAGTCCCTATCATTGAAGGGATTCTCCGGCTCCTCTTCAGAACCGTGGAATTCTTCGACGGCGGTTCGGCGGCTACTTACCCTGCGGGCCACCGACTTCCTTCTCCTCCCCCTCTCGCCTCGGGCACCACCTCGATGCAGTCCCCTGAGGTGGGAGCCTCAGTGAGGGGACTCCTTGAAGAGGCCCGGGGAGCCGGGGGTTCGGCGTCCGAGGGAATCTCGACCGCGGGAGCCACCTGGACAGACGCGGCCGAGCTCATCTCCTCCACTCTGGCCTTTTTTGCTGATCCGGAGGCCGCGGCGCCTTTTCTCTTGTGGGCCTTGAGGCCCCTGGCGAGCATCCGTGCTGCTTCGACGTCCATTCCTGAAAAAAAAATCAAAAATCAATAAAAAATCAGCGATGGGTGAAAAGGGAAGAAGTGACACACAAAAAAAAAAGAGAGAAGAAGAAAAAAAAAGAGAAAAAAAAGAAGAGGGACGGAAAAAAGAAGAGGAAAGAAAAGATGGAATACTCGCAGGATCCTGGGGACTCAAGCCGATGTTGAACAAAAACTGCTCCTTCAGAAGGTTGGGAAGGGAAGGAGCGAAATAGCCAAGAAGCTTCCGGGTGGCTTGAAGGTCGTCCTCCTCCAGGCTGGGAGCCCGACGGACAGAGTCCCTCAGAGAGCCCCGAGGGGGCAAGCCCAGCCTCAAAGTCGGGCAGTGGACGAAGAGGTACTTCCCCTTCCAGTTGTGGATTGAAGAGGGAGCACCTTTCAGCAACCCCTTCTTGCCAAACTGGGGGGAGAAATACCACCAGTCCTTTGCCGAGGGATGACGCTTGAAGGTGTAGAAATGCCTAAACAAAGAGAGGGATGGCTGAACTTCGACTACGTGGCAAAGGGAGAGAAACCCTATCAAAAACCTAAAGGAATTCAGCGCCACTGAAGCTAAAGAAATATCTAAGAAATGGAAGAGGACGACAACGAAAGACGGAAGCGGAAGCTGGAGTCCGGCACGGAAGGCCTCCTGATACAGGCAGAAGCGGCCAGGAGGAGGGGTGCTAGCCCAGTCGGCGGGACTAGGAAGCTCCAAATCATACTCCGGAGGAACTCCATACTAAATCCTTATCAGTAGGAGTTCATCCGGAGTCAGGGAACAGGGAATGGCATCCGGTGCAAAAATCGGATGAGGCCCAGCCCCAGATGTGGGTTCGTCTACAGTATGGGGGTCCTAAGGGGCTGACGCGGACGAACTCCTGGAACCACTAGAGGCGGAAGTGCCGGAAGACATTTCAAACGAAGACCCTAAAGATCTCGGAGAAATCAGGCGGGACAAGAGACGAGGGGTTGCGGGAGACCAAACCAGAGGAATGTGACAGAAGAAAAATGGAGGAGAAAAGGCCCCTAAATGGCAAGAAGAAAAATAAAAGTTCCGGGACTAACCTAGATCGCTCTGAAGGATGCAGAGGGCGAGGACAGGGATGACTCGAAGGACGCCTAGGGCCAAGAAGACGCCAAGGAGGGTCAGGGCTCTCGAAGAAAAGGCGGACACCGATAGAACTTTCAAGCGGAATAGGGCCCCTAAAGGCAGAAGGGCGGGTTTAAATAGACCCTGGGATCTGGCGCCATAATGATCGTGAATCCCCCTAGGCCGACCTGCTCTCGCCACGTGTCCCACTCGCCACGGCAGGCAGCTAAAAGTGGCTGACAACTGACAGAGCCATTACTGCACCATACCTGGGCCTACGTACCAGCGAAATTTCGAAAGGTCTCTTCGAATCGCCCCGATTCGAAAAGACTCCAGCACGTGTGTATTTAATGCCAAAATATCTGGGGGCGATCGTGCACAGGATTCAAGGGGACAACTTCGGCTGTGAAAACCTCTCTGTACTTCCTTCATTCAAAATTCAAACTCGGAAGTAGGGGGACTGGTGTTGGGTATAAAATACCCTCAGCCGAAGTTCTTAACAGGATTGACCCTCGCAGGACTCCTCTGACTTTCGACTGCAGATAGTATCTCTCCGGACTTCTCCAACAGCAGGATTTCCACAGTACTTACTGAATTCCTCTGACGGGCGAACTCCCATTGCACCACCCGAGCTCCTACAGAGGCGGCCCATTGCCCCGAATTTCGGCTGCCGGAAGACTTCGTCCGGACTCCTACGGGAGCCAGACTTCGTCCCCGACTTCTACTGCAGGTGAACTTCGTCCGGACTCCTACGGGAGCCAGACTTCGTCCGCGACTTCAACTGCTGGTAAGCTTCGTCCGGACTCCTACGGGGCCGGACTTTGTCCTTGACTTTAATTGCAAGAAGACTCCGCCTGGACTCCTACGGGAGCCAAACTTCGTCCCGACTTCTACTGCAGGTGAACTTCGTCCGGACTCCTACGGGAGCCGACTTCGTCCGCGACTTCAACTGCTGGTAAGCTTCATCCGGACTCCTACGGGAGTCAGATTTCGCCCCTGACTTTAATTGCAGGAAGACTTCGTCCAGACTCCTACGGGAGCCGGACCTCGTCTCCGACTCCGGCTGCAGGAAGACTTCGTCCGGACTCCTACGGGAGCCGGATTTCATCCTCGACTCCGACTGCAGGTAAACCTCGTCCGGACTCCTACGGGAGCCAGACTTCGCCCCTGACTTTAATTGCAGGTAGACTTCGCCCGGACTCCTACGGGAGCCAGATCTCGCCTCCGACTCGGCTGCAGGAAGACTTTGTCCGGACTCCTACGGGAGCCGGACTTCGCCCCCGACTTCAACCGCGAGAAGACTCCGCCCGGACTCCTACGGGAGTTGGACTTCATCCCCGACTTCAGCCGCAAGAAGACTCCGTCCGGACTCCTACGGGAGCCGGACTTCGCCCCCGACTTCAACCGCGAGAAGACTCCGCCCAGACTCCTACGGGAGCCGGACTCTGCCCACGACTCCAATTGCAGGTAGACTTCGTCTGGACTCCTACGGGAGCCGGACTTCGCCCCCAACTCCAATTGCAGGTAGACTCTGTCCGGACTCCTACGGGAGCCAGATCTCATCTCCGTCTTCGGCTGAAAGAAGACTTCGTCCGGACTCATACGGGAGCCAGACTCCGAGCTCCTCTCAGACGGGTAGTTAGCCATCTCTCTCTCCGCCAGACACTCCAGCCGAACTTCGGCCGACAGGCCTGGACCCCCTGGCGGGCCGCAGTAATGGCCACGATACTGCTCCACTTTCTACAACAGATTCTACGTGGCTCCATCACTCCCTGGTAGGCCGCAGTAACGGCCACGATACTGCTCTACTTCCTGCAACGGATTCCGCCGGCTCCATCACTTCCTGGCAAACCACCATAATGACCATAATTCTGCTCCACTTCCTGCGACGGATACCGCGCGTTTCCTCCTCTGGCAAGTCGCGACAACGGACGCCGCTCCACTCCCCGCGACAGACTCCATGTGGCATGTCCCGGTGATAGCCACGATTCCACTCCACTACTCTTTGCAACAAACTCTCCTGACCATGGGCAGCCCACTGCCAGACATTACAGACATCGCTATCAGTCTGTTGCTCCCTCCGCCTATAAAAGGGGGACCCCAGATACGCTATTCTCTAAGCTCAAATTCTATCTCAAACTCTGCTAAAATTTTCGTTCGAGCACTCCATTCTTGTTGAGGCAGAGAACTGACTTGAGCGTCGGAAGGTCTTGCCGGAGCAACCCCACCTCCGGTTTAGATTTCTTTTGCAGGTCCCAGCGGCGACCGCGACTCCCTCGACTCCAGCTTCTCCGGCGCAGACGGATTTTTGCACCAACAGAACTTATGGGGTCACACATATAAGGAGTTTGAGACTGATAGATGGTTGTCATCTGAATTATTAATGTGATTGATGATTAGATTAATTTGTAATTGTTACAAATTACTAGGGCTTAATTGCTAAAGGTTAGCAAAATTCGAGGACTAATGTATAAATGTTGCACGTTTTAAATTTGATTAGATCGAATTAATTATGTCTGAATTCAAGTTAAATCAAATAGAGATTTAGATTCAATTGAATTGGATCAAGGTCATATGCAACCAAAAAAATTTAGGTGCATCATATAATCAATTTTGACTTAATTTTGGACCAGTCATTAAGGCCCACACCTAGGATTTCTTGAATAAAACCCTAGGCACCACAACAAGAGGTCAAAACGGGCAAGTTGGGCCACCTACACCAGGGTTTGAGAAACCCTAGCCATCCGGCCCAAAAAAGGAATGTTTTTGGCTCATTAAGAGGGGGTGGCATACATGGGGTTCTCTTTCTAAGAATCCCAACCATCAAGGGCTCTTGCAGGAGATAATTTTTCTTATTTGCTTGGGAAGCCACTTAGGGTTTTGCTCCTATAAATAAGTGGCTATAGCATTAAGGGTTTTAAGAGTTCTCATGCCCAAGATTCCTCTCCCAAGCCCCTAGGTTGCCGCCCAGCTATTCCTCTCCCTCTCCTCCACACCTGAGCATCTCTCTCCTCTCTCTTATTTGCTGAAAATTAGATTTCTACAAAGAGATATTGAAGAAGCTCTTGTCCTGCTGATCTTCTTAAGGAGTTGAGAAGGATTTTCCATCAAGCAGAGGTTTCGCAAAGGAGCTAGCACTCCGAAGAGCCAGTCAGTTGCTGATCAACCCTCTACTCCATATGGATATCCATAGAGACTAGGTACTTATGTGGCTATGAGAAAAAAATAAATCCACGATCATTATTTTTAGAGATCATCTACCCACGTAAAGGTAAATAGAAAATTTATTTTTCTTATTAAGCTATTCCTTTCTCATGCGTAGATCGGGATGTTTTATATTGATATTGGATTTGCTCTTTCACGTGATAGGTTGGATAGTTTAAATTTATTTATTTCGCTGTACACAATGATTAGATTAGAACTAATATCATCTTTACTAATCCTACTTGATCAATGAGGTTAATTAGATATCATATAAAATTTTATTTTAATTAATAAAATTAATTAAATATATCCGAAAAATCTAATAAATTTTTCATATTTTAAATCCGAAAGCAAAGAGGAGGAGACGTGACAATGGCGTTGGTTTGTTCCCCGGCTCTTTCCCCACTGTTCTTCTCTTTCATTTCCCATGTTGCTTTATTGCTGGAAAATTCTTGATTTGTTCAGAGTTACGGAAGCGCCTATAACCTGTTTGAAGTAAAGAAGATTGATTTTTCTGGTTTTTGGCTTTTTCTGAACAAAATTTCATCGAGCTCGGTTAGTATTGTTATTTCCGGTACTCCGATTCTGTAATTATTAGACAAACATGCAGTCTTGGTCCTTCATCATGCCGAATCTGGTTGGGAGGCTAATTATTTCCTCGTTTTTTTTTTTTTTTTTTTTTGAGTATCTAATTTCGTGCGGTGGGTGACCTAGAAGACATATTGGGCTTATTCTGTATAATATGTATTCGAGGCTCTATGTGGCTTTGGGCTTTTCTCATAGAAAATAGAAAACATGTAATTTAGTGGTGCACCGTGCCTAATGCATATTGTTGGTCCTTGCATGTTCTGAATTGAAGATTGTGGTGTTGATATGGCATTCTCATCTAGATTCCTGGCTCAGAAAATGTGCTAAATGATATAAACCCTAGTTCTAAAAATGTGCTACATGATATAAACCCTAGTTCTAACTGCTGATGAGGTCATTGTTCCTGGTCATGTAGTGTTTCATTTAATTAGGGTCACTGTTTGTTGAAGACATGCCAAATGGCCAGTTACATATCATAAAATGAGGAAATCAAGAGAATAAGAGGTGGACGTACTATTTGTGAAGTTGGTAGGGTTTTACAAATCTGGGTGGCTAGATAGTTTTATGTCATTTTAATTTTTTCCTTTTTATCATAGTTACTTGAGTGTTATTTGGTAATGATGTTTTGGGTTTAGGTCTTATGATAGTGTAAGGCTATTGGTGGGATTGGTGGTTTTAGTAACAGCTCTATGTTCGCATAAGTTGTAAAATATGGAGGCAACAAAATGTAGTTTGTTAAAAAAATAGAAGGATCGTATGGCAAGTTCTTTGTATAAATGGAGTCTGGCTGTGATGTTTGGGTTTTCCATCATTCAGTCAATTGGATGGTGCCATCCCAGCTAAAGTTTCTAAATAAATCTTTCTCACTGATTAGACCCACATGACCAAATGCAAATGTCAAGTTTCTTTTTAGAAAGATTGTGAGATACTTGTTCTAGTTACAGTTTGAAGATAGCATGTTTGTGTTTCTTGAAGTTAGGGAGCAGGAGGCTGTTGGCAAAAGAATATGTTACCTATTTCTTTTTTAATTTCGAGTTACTTTCTTCCCATTATTCTTTGCAGTGTATAGAGAGATTGTGGTGCAAATCTGCCTTGTAAGTCATTGATTTATTTTGTTCTTCTAGATTTAAAATCTGTCTGCGAATATTTTATTATATTTAATGAAACAATCAAATATAAATTGCTCATCTTTTTGGCAAAATGCAATACAATGTCTAGTCTACTTGTTAGTCTTTAAAGCCGTGACACTTGAAAGTCCTATATCTTAAGATTAACGACTACTACAAGGTCAAGAATCCCTTCAAAACTTATTTCCCCTAGAAGAGCCCCATTGGCGTTGTAAAAGGAAGGACTTTTGTTCACTTGTCCTCTCAAGGATGCCAAATGTCTTGCCCCTCCAACCTGCCATTCTATAGTGAATGGGCCAGAGCTATCACTTGACAAAAGTTACGTGTATATGAGTACCATCTAATTTCCCTCTTCTTCATTTTGTCACATTAAAGCCAACCACAGTTAAAAATTTAAAAAGCCAACCGCGCTTTTTTCTTCTTTTTTTTTTTTTTTTTGAAAAAAAGTTAAGAAGTTTTGGATTTCTAAAGAGCAATTGAGTGAGCATGTCCAAGTACATCATCTATCAAGAAGCACACTGGTGGGGTTGAGAGGAGTTTGCATTCCATCAACCAGAAATTCTATCAAATCTTTGCCAATCTTCTTTAAACATCATTCGAGAGCATATGCTATGCTCAAGAGTCATCCTTAACCTGGAAGCTGGATGAGTCATGTTCTTCCTTGTGTTTCACACAGATGGGTGTTCTTTGGCAATGACAGTGATGTTTGAACATTCCTCCCAAAATCATGCACATGTTCATGCTTTTCGGTTTATCATTTTGAACCTCTTGGGTAACTATCTGAGTTTCCATTAACTTGTTTTTACCTTTCAGAAAGAAATAGATTATTCATTTCCCTATATCTATAAAATTCTTCTAGGACAAGATAGTCAACTTAAACTTTATGGTGCTCTTAAACAACATGGCCTTTAGGTATTATGGTAGAAATTGTCATTTGTGGAACTTTGGCATGTCAATAAGCCTCTGTAAATGGACTTGTGTTGATGGTATCTTTACTTTTAGGTGCTGCATTCTGGAAGCAAAAACAAAAACACATTCAAGGCACTCATTGCGGCAGAATATAGTGGCGTGCAGCCTTGAGCTAGTTAAGAATTTTGAGATGGGTTTTTCAAATAAAACACCTGAATATCTTAAGATGGATTGTCTGATCTTTCAGCATGCAAGTCCCGATATTGGAGACACCTGATGGCCCTATTTTTGAGAGTAATGCAATAGCACGTAATGGTATAATAAGCTTCCTTGTATCTTAAGATGGACTGTCCGATCTTTCACCATGCAAGTCCCTGTATTGGAGACACCTGATGGCCCTATTTTTGAGAGTAATGCAATAGCATGTAATGGCACTTGGAGCCCTGAACTCTCATCTTGCTGCAAACACTTATTTAGTGGGAGACTTTGTGACCCTGGCAGATATCATAATGACATGTAACTTGGCACTGGGATTTGATTGGATCATGACTAAGGCCTTTACTTCAAAATTTCCTCATGTTGAAAGGCATTACTGGACAATGGCTGACCGGCCAACTTTTGTAAGCTAATGGATGAACCCAAGCAGACAGAGGCTGTTCCACATGTGGAGCAGAAATCTGGTCGGCCCAAAGAGCCAAAGCAAAAGAAAGCAGAAAAAGAAGTCAAAAAGAGGAGGCACCAAAGCCCAAGCCTAAAGTGAAGCAGCCTGAAGAGGAGGCAACCAAGCCCAAACCAAAGAATCCTCTTGATCTGTTGCCTCCAAATAAGATGGTGTTGGATGACTGGAAGAGACTCTATTCAAATACCAAGACTAATTTCCATGAGGTTGCAATAAAAGGCATTCCATCTTTGTTCTATTTCTCTGAATTGTGCATTTCAAGTGTCAAGAATTTATTTTATAGGAAAAAGTACCGTTGCTTATTGGTGACTGAAAACTTATTTTGTGCTCGCAAATAATAGTATCTTACTGCTGATTTATTTGATACAATTCCTACAAGATTTAAAATTTTGATTTTGGTGTCTGTTTTGGCCAACTTTGGTTGAACATTTTGTTAGAGGTGAGATGATCTTGGTGGCCTTTCTTTGATCAGCCTTCTCAGTTTTGACACTCCCCTTGCTCCAGTTCCAGAACATAACCATTTTATCTAAATAGTAGTGCTTTTTCTGTTTGAAATTATTGATGGGACTAAAGCTAGTATACTTCTGCTAGACACCTAGTTTTTCTTTTAATTTTGAAATAACTACTTTATCTGTAGATACTTTATTTTGTTGCATGTGCGGGTTATTATTCTGGCGCAGAAATCCAGTAGATTTTTGTGGGTTTCATCCTTGATTTTCTTCTGAATAGCATTTGGCATCAGTTATATGAAAACCATCTGCCTCCTGGTTCAACATAATTTATTTGATATTTAAGTTTCCATAAGTTATTGGAATCAAGTTTTCTTGCACATTTTGGTCTGGTTATATCATATGCTCATTATTGAGAGTTCAGTGTATGTTTATTGCATCAGAACTTAATGCCTTCTTTCTGTCTGCAAATTGTTCTCATCAAGAGCTTAATTCCATGCTTTATATCCTCTAATCAGCATCCTGCCCCTCCATTTAAGGCATATATTTTTGTTGCAATAGATCATCATCCAGATTCCCTGTTTTCTCTTTCTAGTATCATCCATTCAGATTTCTTATCCCATTCATTTGTGTGCAGCAATTCCAGAATGTTACTTTTTAAGGTTGTTGAGCGATATCGTACTTTAAAATACTTTCACATGCACTTTGCATTTTTTGTGCTATATAGTATTTTTTTTTATCATTGTTTTCTTAAAAATAGTTTTGTCATGATTGGCCTGTTATGTATTTCATCTATTTGGGCTTCTTCGTACGCTTATTTTCTGTGCCACACCTATACCTTCTTGAAGGATTTATCTTTCTAAAATTTCAGGATTCTGGGATACGTATGATTCTGAGGGTTATTCTCTGTGGTTCTGTTAGTACAATGATGAGAACACAGTCTCATTTGTGATTCTAAACAAGGTGAGTGGAGTCCTGCAGCGCATGGACCTTGGCCGCAAGTATGCATTTGGAAAGATGCTTGTAATTGGAACAGAGCCACCATTCAAAGTAAAGGGATCGTAGCTCTTCCATGGGCAGGAGATCCCTCAGTTTGTGCTCGACGAATGCTATGATATGGAGATGTATGAGTGGACTAAGGTGGATATATCTAATGAAGCCTAGAAGGAGCAGGTCAATGCAATGATTGACGACCAGGAACCTTTGAGGGTGAAGCTTATTAGATGCCAAGTGCTTCAAGTGATTGTTATTTAGGACTATATATGTAAGATAAAGCTGAACTATCATCTTTAGTTTGGAAATTAGCCATCTGATGGTCAAGATAAGTGGATACAGTCCTCATTGGTTTGCTTGCATCATTTAGATATATGCATCAATTGCTGCACTCTGGTGGGTGATTGATGTGGTTTTATATGTGCATGTGGTGTTGGACCTAGTGCTGGTAATGCCATTTGTATGATAGTGACATGGTGGTTCTCAAAAAGAGAAGGTGATATTTGTTCTCTCCCTTTGCCCCATATACACACTCAAGTGCATGATTTTGTTGTGATTGATTCAATAGTAATTGATGAATGGGTATAATTCGCTTAGCTGATGATATGCTATTATAGACATACAAATCATTGTGGTTCTTGGACAACTTACTTTGCAAGGGAACTAGGTTTTGTCTAAGGCAAAGTTATGACAATTCTTAAAGAAAATAGAGGTGATAATCTGAGTATGTGGTGCATGTGGCTTAATAAGTGATGGTAAAATGCCATTTCTGCTACCAATGTTCCTTTGGGATACTTTGATCTCTCATCCCCAATATTTTGCAGCTATCTTTTCATGATGATGCTTTGCTTTTAGGTTTTCGACTTCGTGGACTATAGAAAGCATGCAGATATGGTGCAGTAAACTCTATTTGCTGTCAGGTACTGATGAAGGTACCATGGAGGTGCTAGTTAAGCAGGGCAGCAGCTGCCCTGTGAACTGGCTCTCTGCAGGTGCTGTGTTCTCCATTTTCATCAAATATTTTGATTAGGAATCTCAAGCCAGCATTCAGCGACTTTGATGCTGCCGTGGAAGATGGAATAACTTTAGTTTAGATCACATTGTGAGGCCTTCTGTTTTGGCTCACGATGATCTCTGTTGTGCTTCTATAGCATTCAATAATTGCAGTCGGTTCTAAAGGAATTTGAGGTATTGAGGAAAATAATACTGGCATATTAATGACGGTCAAAGATGTTATTGTTTATGGTGTTTTCAAAGATAAAAACTGTGCTGACAGTGATGAACAGAGGTAGAGTAGCAGCATGATGTTCAAAAGGTTTTATATGGTTTGAGGAGGTATATTTCAGATACAGAATCTGGGTTGTTTTAGTTCACCATTGGTGGTTTTCTATTGGAATATTGATACATTTTGTTCAATGTTTTAATTGCAAAAATATGTTTCTTTTAGTGTTGCTTTATGCTATCCAACTTTTCTCAAGTTTCTTGCTCAGGTCTAGCATAGTACGGTAGCAGCTTCAATGATTTCTATTTGATGAACCTAATACCCTTGTTGGTTGGTTTAATTTTTGCTTCCACATTATTTCTGTTATTGTCTATACTTTTGTCTCGCATCTGCCCCTCTAAATTTTAGTCTATTTGGAACCACAATTAGATATTTTCTTGTTCGCCATTGCAGCAGCTCACTCATTACCATGTTTGATATGGATTACACTAACCTTCAGTCCTTTAAACCACAGTGGGTGTAACATTCTTCATGACTAGGATTCTTGAGTTTTTCCCTGTACAAGCTGCTTTGACAAAGGTTTTGCTTTCCTTACAAACTGTGGTCACTTAAGGTGGAAAAAGAGATGTTTTAGCCTTTTAGCATGGTGGAGGTGCCTTTAGAAAGGAGAAGATATGGACCCCAAGAATTGCGCATATTGTCATACAAAATTGATTTGGCCTTTGACCTTTGATGGATGCCTATGAAGATGCTGCAACCATGTCAAGTGCATGGGCCTCTATTTGAATGATGTTGGATCTTATTTTGTTAAATTTTTATTATTTTAGTTTTTGGGGACTGCTAGTGAGCCTAGAGGGTAGTATTTGGTTGCAAGATATCCGGGATTAGAAGCGGATTATCCTGAGAACCCCAAAAACATCTTCTTTTTTAGTAGAATAGAAGTCAAAAGCGAGTTAACTGGGTTAATATTATTTCACCCTGGAGGGCTGAATCTCACTTGTCCTTTGCTCCCATGCCCTCTCTTTTCCTCTCAAAAAAAAAGAGGGGTTACTATTAATCCCCAAACTTCAACCAAACGGGTTATTATTAATCCAGAAAATATTGAAGGGTTCCTCTCAGAAAAAAAGAAAGAAAGAAAGAAAGAAAAGAAACTATTGGAGTGTTAGCTAGGTTCTAGCATTGGCTAACCTGGGATTTGCTATCCTGCAACCAAACTTGGCCAAGAGATGTTATTCTATAAGTCATTATGCTTCAATGTAATGGAATTTTTGACCAAGGAAGGTGTCAGAGACACCATTAATTTATGTCCACTCACCTTTATGCCTTTCCCCAGTGCTCTCTTTGTTATCTTACGTGAAGAATTTCTTCTCCCTTACATTCTATCCACCAGTAGTTGCATTGCTGACACAGATTGCAGTTCTTTGCAAACAACCACCTCACTGATCTATGATGTGACATTGTGATGTATCCTGTAGTGGATTGCTGCAATTCCATGCTGATTTTGTTCCAAAATATGCCTGCCCACAAAGTTATCCTAGAATAAATTTTGTTTGGATATATCAGTGCCTCCTTTGGATTCTAGCCATCTGAATAACTTTCTCGATGCCAGCTGAGGGCCAGTGGCAGCATTTAGTATATTCCTTACCCATGCGCCTACCGAATCAAGCATGGTAGAAAAGATCTGCATCAATCAGCTGTTGTTGGTCATCTTATGTACCAGTGATGTGGAATGTTGGTTGCTGTTCCGGTCCGATCCTGTTGTGTAGTCTTGTGGTCTTTACAACTTTAGGCTTCAATCGAAATTATTTTACCGATATCCGGAATTTATGGTGTGGATTTGTTTTGGAATTATAGAGTACTATAGACCATGCCTCAATTGTCAATACAGAGACTGCAAAGTAGCTTCTTTTGGAATCCATCCTTTTCAAGAATCTGCAAATTATAAAGCCACTATTGCCCTGAATTGTTATGGATGGACCTCTATCTTATATTCAAATTATTTCTTGATTTATTGCATGTGTTCTTATTCTGTTAGTTATAACACTGAAATATGATGTTTAACTGAATTGGATGAGAAACAGAAGAGAGATGATGAAGCTACATTACATGTTGATGCAGAGGAGGAACTTTCATGAGCAGTGAAAAGAATTACATCCTAAAAGAATGTCAAAGGTAAATGGATGGGAAATGCTATGAAAGTTTCAGATGCTGTCAACCTACTTTCCTGTGATTATCGCATTCAAATAGCATGGGAAAGCCAAAGGTTTGGAAATCGAAGTCTGTTAGGAGATGCTTGGTTAAGTTGCCATTTTTTAGGAACTCAAACATCAGACAAGTTGTTTACTTTGTGAAGTAGGCAATAAATTAGTTCAGTTCATATGAATTGCAAAAAATGATAAATGTTTTACTTAGTGAACTCCTATACTGACTTTATTTCTGTTTGTATTTAACATATAATCCAGCTTTCATTTCTCAGCTGCAGTTACCAACTGGCAAAAATATAAGCTACAGCATCAGCAGCAGATGCATCCATTCAACTAGAACAAATCCAGCCACTTTAAAACAGTATCACTTGTAGCCTCATGCAATTCAAGCTGCAACGCACTTTTGGTCGGTCTCGATGAACCAAGGCAACCTTGAGTGCAGGAGAAATTGTGATCCATGGGTGGACAGGGATACCAACAGATTCTGGACATTTATGTTGATTTAAATGTGGACTCCTCAGGGAGTTTACTTGGCACATCGAGTGATCTTGGTGATGTTTGCTGTTTAGAAGTATGCTAGCTTTTCTTAAACCAGATGATCATAAAACCCAATTATTTCTCGAACAAATCTTATGAAAAACAGGGCTTAGAAAATTTTTTTTATCCATTTCTTACGATTTACTAATGGTTCACAAAACAGGTTTAGTAAAAAGTAACAAGACATTCTCATTGATCTTGATTTTGACATCATTTGGTTTGGGAATAAAGCTAGATGATCCAGTATTGTATTTTTGAGGGAAAAAAAGGATAAGAAACAAATGGTTATTTTGGTCAATCTTCCCTGCGTGAGCTTTGCAATTTCAAGAAAAAAAAAAAATGCTGCGAGGAGCTATTTTTCAGCATAAAACCTTCTTCATGCTCCATCGATCTAAATTATTTTATTCTAAGGCTTGGAGCCAAATAAATATAGGAATAACTTATGATGCCAATAAAACTACACAAACATTGAGTTTTGCGTAGCCATACTTTAAAAAATCCAAACTATTTTGATGGCATTTGGCACCGAAGTCAGTGTAGCTCGTAGCTTGTGATGGTGGCACAGGAATCTTCTGTCTCAAATGAACGTTTTATGTCATTAAACATGCTGCCTCTCATCACTGCAGCCGGGGGAGGTCAGTGAAGCTACCAATATATTCTTTTGTCCCTTAGTCTACCTCTTGGCTAGGAGTAAAGTGTGACGGTAGAACCCGTCTTATCCTTACGTATGATGCACAAAAATCCTTGGTTTGGTGCAGGACTTTTGCTTTCTCCCTTGGGATTCTGTGCAATTTCTTGGGACCGCAACTGGCGTTTTCATTCTTTGGTGCTGTGTCCCCCAATGGCTTGTTCAAGGGCCAGAGGCTGCCTAGCTATGCTTAGAAATGGAAGTGACTACCTCTCTCATTGTGGGATGGTTGAGTGGATGAGATGGTGGGATTATACTGCAGCGAAAATTCGGTTTTGGCAAGCTCAAGCAGGTTCTAATTACATATTTTTAATCCTACACATGACCACTTATATCTTAGCGCACACAAAATCTGGATATATTTTCAATAATACCTTCAGTAATTAACCTCTGGTACTGAGAGACATATGTTGGATAAACAAAGGGCCATGTAATATGTATAAGGTTCCATGGGGAAATTAAGGTGCACCCCTGATCGATCGCCATGTTATCTTTAGTTCCTTGACTAGAAATTCATGCCTAAGTTTCAATGACTATTTTGTATGTACTTAGGCGTATCTGTGTACAAAACTAATATAACTGAGTATCAGAACAAGTTCTGTGCGAAATAGAGATAACTGCATCTAAAAACTAGCCTAAATGAGACCAAACATAGAATATAATGGGTAATGGTTGAAATCAAAATAGCAATAAAGCAAAGAATAGGGTGTTAATATGTATCCTCTCTTCTTCATAAGTAGAAATACATTACCAAGTTTTACTTCCCTTCTTCCACCACAGAGATGTACCTAACCAAAAGCATCGTGGGCTACAATAGTATGGTAACATACTCTCGTTTGATTGGCTTCTTCTGCGTTTTAGATTATTTTAGTTATTGCATAAAACATCATGAAACAACACTAGAGTGGTTGGTGTAATTGTTAAATGACGGTCATCAGCATTACTGCGGTGTGACACTAATTATAATGTGTGACATATCATGCACCCTACCATCCAATGAGAAAAGGTTTTGTGGCCAAACATGTGTGATATGCTATTACAATCTTTTTTTAATAATTTTATTACCAACATAATTGGTTTCTAATAGCTCAAATTATAGCCAATCAGCTTTAACTTACTCAGTTGTTTGACATCCTTTTCCAATATACAAACCTTATTAGTGGCTCAATCAGTCAAGAAGTCATGAGGATCTATACACATACTTGTTTGTTTCTACATCGGTTGCATATGGGTATGATCTTAGGTATTTATATAGGATCAAAAAATTTAAATAATATTTTCTAACTAATTTTTTTAGATAAGATCTTAAGTTATCATAAATAGTTACAGAACAGATTCGTCCTATATATAGTCTCTGTAGACTATGGAACACTACAACTAGATGTTTTTAAGATGGACCTGAAGCCAATTGTAATTTTTGAGATTAAATTTGATTAGATTTAGACTTTTAATCTGGTGAGAATGCTAAAACTTAAATAAAGAATATGTGAAAATCAGTATAAGTATGTATTTAGTTCCACATCAATTATGTATTAGAAAGATATTGGATATTTATACAAAGTCAAGAAATTCAAATAACAGCTTTCGTTTGACCATTGTGGATGAAATCTTGAATCGTCACAAAGATGCTCCACCTATATGCAATTTCACCAACTATATTTGTTTTCCTTTGTCTTTAATTTTGAGAAAGGTATTTGCTTTCCTTCGTTGGAGAGGCATGTTTGGTTAAAAGTTATTGGTAGAAAAGTTGGAATAGAAATTTAAATGACCTCACAAAAGGTCCACTGTTGATGTCTTCAACCTTGCACATGAAAGATTAGGCATGCCTTACTTGACGTGATGTGTCATGGGAAAACGAAACCCTGTTAAAAGACTGGTGGGAGACTGTTCATTGTAAGCCTAACTATTTCATCTCCCCAGTTTGGAAATGCTCTCAAAGATGCCTCAAGCTATCAGATCTTTTAGTCATGTTGCATAGAATGTTTATGAAGTTGATTGGCTTGTGGACCCTTCTTAACATGAAATTAACTATGGCCATGTCTTGCATGCATGAGGTTAGAAGTGCCATCTGGTTTGGTTGCATTCCTGCTTCCATCAATCATTTAGCGTAGACATCACCTCTTTTGTGATAAACTAGAAGATCAATATCAACTTTTGAGAGAAAAGTGCGCTATATATATTGATATTCTAAGGTTTGGTTATCATTTCATGAGAAGCCCTCTAAAAATAAATAGAACTTAGTGAGGGTTTTAATGCATGTGATAAGTCAATGTACATTGCAAGGACAAACATGCAATTTTGAATGAGGTCATTTCTCTTGGTTTATCTTTAGAAGAAGAATTAATTGAACTATTGTTGTTCATGGAAGAGGAAGGCTCATGCAGATTAATTCCAAGTTTAATAATGGATATTTTTGGAGGAACACAGTGAGTACTGGCAGCCAACTGCTGATAGGATCCAGGCCAAATTATGGACCTAGAACTTAAATTTGTAGAATACCATGACTCAATGTGAGACAGAAACTGTATGACTTACAGAATCAAAATACTTAAAATTTCACCTGAATGTGGACAAAAAGTAACTTATCTCTAAGTAGACAGTGTCAAGTTGTATGTGCTAGGCAAGGTGAATAAAAACAATATATTATTAGAATTTGATAGCCTAGCTCTGTCATTTGGTATGTGTATATATCTAGCAGAATATCATCACAGTTGTTAACATCCAAGTATGTTTTGAGAAATTTAGGCTCTTCAAAAATAATGTCCAAAATCTTATGATATAGTGAGTGAAGATATGACAAGTTTAGCAAGTGGATGCAAAGAGATGGAAGGCATAAATAAGAGATTTGTTGTGGGGCTCCACCACATGGCATATGCCCATGCAGAGATGTGCCCTAAAAATCTTATAATTAGCAAACGAAATTTGCTTTGGATCTGGAAATAAATCAGATAATGATAATTTACAGTACACACACATATAAATATTTATTTTATTTTATTTTTTCTTGAAAATAATATTTGTGATATACAAAGTTTCTATTTTGAAGCACAACAATCTTAAATTCAATTAGATTTGGTTGTGCTACACAAGTAGAGAGAGAGGAGAGGAGAGAAGGAGAGAGAGATGTTTCTGGGCTTTATTTTATTTTTTTTCTCTAGGCTTTTTAAGCTTTATATACTCTCTCATGTTTATTGCATGGAGATGCAAATTCCTTTCAACTGCAATTAGAAAAAAAAAAAAATTGAAAGGTACTGAAAAAAAAAGACAAAAAGATTTAGCATCTTTTACTAATAATATGCAAAGATTTTTAGCTAGCAAGGTAGATTGGATTTTACCATAGTACCATCATGGAAGTTTCATATGGAGGGAATATACCTCTAATATCCTAAATGCCCATAGAGCAACCAGGAGAGATCGCTGGCACTCAAACAGCATAATATCTCCAAACGTGTAATAAATAAGGAGGGGTTATTGGAATCAACTATATTCTTTCTCCACATTGGTCATCCCCAAGACCAAGTCCCGCATAATATGCAATCTAGCTACTGATACAAAAGTAACTGTAGCCATCTAAGAAGAGAATTGAATCAAAGAGATGGTAAGAAAGAAAAATTAGAAGCAAAAAGAAGTACGAGAGGGTAATAAAAGAATGTAATGGGAAAGTTAAATCATAGTAAAAGGAGAAAAGTAGAGGATCTGTGGTCCAAAGCCTCAGCCACATACACATATACAGAGAGAGTAGTGGTTCAGCATTTATTCTACGTACGGGTAAACAAGTGAAATGGGGCTAACTTTCTTGACGTTGATTGCATCTATACTTATATATATAAAGAAATGGACTCAAATATAATTAAATGCTCTCAAGAAAAGCAGGAGGAAGTCATCTTCTGGTCTCCCCTCATTATATCTCCATGTGAAGATTAGGTCAGGAATTATAAGACTTTATGCCCATCGACTATAATTTGGATTCAATTCTACATTTGGATTACTTTCCAAGATAGAAATTCTCACCACAGGAGCAAAGATTTTAATACATGGACCTGATGAGAGTAGTTGAAAGAGAAGACCTGCTCACCTCCAAGAAAGCAGTGGTCCTCACTCCGATCACTTTGACAAGGACGGAGCAAGCATATACTTTGAATTCATTGCTCAGCAGTTTCCTCGCTATGACGTTTTATGGTTGTACATAATAAGGTATGTGCAATGTATGGATCATCATCACACTGTATGGTGTCCCATGATGCCCCCAAGTGGTGCACAATCAAGAACGATTGATGTCTCAAGAGTACGTACTTTAGAACATCCATGCAAAGATGTGCGTGCCTTTGGAATGCAAACTTTGTGAACATAATGTAGAGCATGTATAAAAATCACTTATGCGCATAAAAATATAGAACACAAGGAAGAGAAACAAAGAGTGCAATTTCTATCGATTCTTATTTCTTTCGAGATTAATTATTTTTTGAATTACTGATCTATAAAAAATTGTAACAAAATAATCATTGATCTATAAATATATAACAAAATGGTCATCGATAAATTTCAATTTTATAACAAAATGATCACTCACCTATAATATAGAACAAAATAGTCATCGATCAATTTCAATTTTATAACAAAATGATCACTCTGTTATATTTTTAGCCTAACGGATGAAATTAATTAGAGTGATCATTTTGTTATAAAAAATTGAAATTGATCGATGGTCATTTTGTTATATATTATAGGTCGGTGATCATTTTGTTATAAAACTGAAATTGATCGATGATCATTTTATTACATGTTATAGATCAATGATTATTTTATTACAATCTTTTATAGGTCAGTGATCAAAAATATAATGAACCCTTTCTTTTTATCTTAGGTGAAAGTTTATGTTTGGAACAAGCTTTAGAAATACTATTGAGACAATATATGAGCATTGGATTCTCTCTCTCTCTCTCACACAAAAAACACGCGCACCCACCCATGCAAAGAAGAAGAAAGTAACATCCAACATAGTAGATTTTCAAAAGCAATATTGATGGCATGGTGCAATGTGTGCAACCTTCCACTACCTCTCTCTTCATCTCATACCATAACTATTCAATATTTACGCCTAAGTACATATCTATGATTTAAGCATGCATGTATAGGACATGTGTCATCATAGAGCACTTGCATAGATAGCATAACTCTTGCCACTTGGATCAAGGGGAGGGGTTTCAATTATAGTAGAAATCAGTCTCCTGACGATGGGAGGCGTATAGGCTAGAAACAGACAGGGATTGGCCCCTGCGGATCTCAAAAAATTTATAGGACATTTCTAAAGAATGCCATGTTATTTCCAACAAAAAATAAGGGACCATGTTATGTTAGATCTATTCATATATATTTTCTAAAAGTTTAAAAATAGTCCAACTTCAACTATCATCAAAATTAGGGGCATTTTCCGGCCTTTTTGATGGGGCAATGATTGCAACCTTTTAATGGCGAAACATGGATGTACTATTAGGTGAAAACTATGAATTCAATACTACATGTCTCTTAAGCCCTATGCATTTGCATGGGATATACCATTAGGTCATCAGAATTGTTCACTGTTTTAGATATTAACAGTGAAACTGAACTGCAAATTGTGTATGCACATATTCATATATGATCGTTTGCTCATGTGCTAATGTGTATGTTTTCACAAGGGGAGTTGGTGGGGATAATTAATTTGTACTTCCCTCTGTATATATCTACATAAATGTGTATGGACTTTTTAAAATTATTTTCATGAACAATGTCAATGTGATCAATGCATCATCATTACATTATGGAAGAACATAAACCTATTCGTATCATAATTGTAAATCTTAAATATATTCCAATACTTCCAAAACTTATATAATGCAATAATATTGATGTGGAATATCCAACTTGGCAATGTACATGAGAATTACCAGCATATTCTAAAATCTCATAAGAACTAATAGTTCAATAGAAAAAAAAGGGAGATATCTGTAAAACATTTAGATCTCCAATAATATTGAATGTTTTAGATGTCCCGTGATTAAGTTATTTTTTTTCTGTTTTTTTTTTGTTCGAAGTGTAAGCGGGAAAAGGCTTTCCCCCAAAAATATATTAACTAAAAATATAGTTTATATTTTCTAATTAAGTTAAGGATGGATAATAAGAATTATTGTGGTATAGAAGTGAGAACATCATTAGTCCCATATTAATTATGAGTCAAGAAAAACTTTGGCTTATATAGAAAATGATCATCTTTTACATATGAAGTATTTTTTGAAGGGCAGAACAATGAGGCACATAGGCCAAAACAGATAATACTTCATATGCCGAGCCATAAATTCTTGACCGTAACAGGAGTGTTTCTATCACAAGTTACAAATTAGTTGTGAATGATAAAAATGTTAGGTAGAAAAAAGGTCAAATAAAACCTCCAGCCCCTTTCTTGGATGGTCAAGTTAGAATTTGAATCATTTCTTTTTACTCTTCATCAGCTTTTCAATTTTACAATTTTTGGATAAGATGTTTGTACCCTTCCCACCAAGTTCATTTAGTACATTGTACGTTATGCTTATTTGTTGAAGGGTTGCATGCTCTAATACTTTCAACATGTGTAGAGGTTGGATCACTCATCATTCTCTGCTGTTGCATTAGTGGATATTTGTGAATAGAATCCCTTTAATTAGAAAAGTTGAGAGTTTTTTGTTTTTAACGGAAATGGAACACTATTAAGTTATTGATGGAAAATTCACAAGTATATTAGAGGGAGACTTTGCTACTCAATTCTTGTTAGATTTTTGACAAATCTACCAAATTAATAGGATTGATAAAGGAGAAAAAAACCAATCAACTAGAATAAAAAACTAAAATAAGACTAAAAAAATTTTGCTGCAATTATTTGGGATTTGCTTTATTTTGTTTGCCTAGCATTTTATTTAAGATCACTTCTGAAATTATTTCAAACCTTTCCACATTTCTTGTTACGGCATGTTATCTTAGTTCTTCCTATCAGCTTTCTACATCCATCAACAAATAAAAGAATGTCTTTTTCAATCGATTCTCTTCTATTTTGTACTTTGCAAGATATGTGTATATATTCTCAAGTTTCGTTAATCATTTTAAATTATGATTTTTCTATCCAAGTAGTAAGATTTTGACTCCTATAACTTTATCTTTGGTCGCATTATCAAATTCTTCGTGGACTAGAATATTATGGCTTCTCGAAATTTTGGTACTTGACTGAGTCTTAGCTGCAAAGAATTTTGCTTTTGAAGCTTATTTAGACCTAACTGGTATGGTAAATTAATATTCTATGGTGATCAGATGATCCTCCTAAATCTAAAGCATCTTTAGAACGCCTATAATTTCCTCCTAGATCTAAAGCATCTTTAGAAATTCTATAATCCTAATAAAGTGTCATCTAAATATTCAGGCTAGATATGCATTTAATAACTAATTAAACTAATTCATAAAGTTACTAAGAATACATTAAGAATTTGTGGTGCAAGGAACATTGATGCAATCTCCCTTTCCCACCTAGTCCCAGCTACTCATCCAACCCAAAGCCACCATGAGTGCCAGGCGCGTGTGATCTCAGATGGGACACATACAAGCCAATCCAGACCATCCAATGGATACTCTCCTATATCTAATGCCCATACACTACCAATTTTGGACGTAATTTAACGCCCCAATCAGCGAACTCGGTCTAGCCAAATAGGTGGTCACGAGGCCATCGGTTGTACGGCGCTGATGCATGCCAAGACATCCATCAAATTTTGATCAGGTCCGGTTAAGCCTAATAAGCTCCTGAGGAACACCAGAGCGAGACATGGCACGTGCTAAGCGCGAGAACGAGGTGGCCCTTGGCGGTCGTTTTCCATCTCCGCGCCCGATTCACTCCCATCGCTGAGTCCGTGTTCCGTAGGAACCACGTAATTTAACATGCCAATCAAATAAAGACAAAATATGACGCGGTGGAACTTTTTGTTATGCTCGTCGGTAATTGGGGGCCACTGGTTAAGTAACTGATGGAAGGGATAGGAGAGCTTCGGGGGCTCATTGAAAAGAGAACACCGGCCATCTGGTCCAAGGGCCGCGGCCATGCAGCTTTTCCTCTCTCACTTCCTCCCCTCGGAATCCACGGAAATGGAGTTCCTCTGAAAGTTAGAAGGAAACTAGAAGAAAAAAGGGTGAGAATCTCGATTTGGAAGTGGATTTCCGGGGAGTTGGAGGTCATTCCTCCACTTCGTTTCTTATTTCCTCCTCCTTTTTCGGTCAAGAGAAGTCTCAGTTTCTCAAATATCGCAAAATTTTAGATGTAATCTTCAGTTGCATCTGCTACTTTTCCAATACAGAAATCTGTCTGATCTTCTTGGTTTTCTTGAATGTTTTTTAAAGTTCATAAATTATGCAGTTTTTTTTTTTTTGCCCCCCCCCTGCAGTTTTGGCATTCTTAATTATATATTAGTTTTCTTGAAAAGATTCGACTGGAAGAAGGTTAGCAGATTTCAAGAAATCGATTTCATGTTCTTTAATTGATGTTTTGAACAGATCCAACGGGTTCTTGGGCATTTTCCCTCGTTGTGATCTTCATTCCATTTTCATTCTTTTGTAGTTCTTCGATGGTCTTTTTGCTTGTCCTTGCTGCTTTCATTTGTTCTCGCTCAGTGAGTGTGTTTTTGGAAAGGAAATGTTTAGGAAATAATTTTTTTACCTAGTTTAAATTCATTTAGTTTTTGGAAGTTCTTAATTTGATGTAGAAATGTTTTATTGGAGACCGGATGATCCCAATTATCATCGTCATATTTATCATCAAACTTATAAGAGTAGGATTTTCTTTTTTCTTTGGAGCAAGATAATAAGTAGGAATTCTACAAATTAAGTGGTTTTACAAGATAAACTCCTACCATTTCCCTTTTCTTACTTGAGAATGTTAAACGTAATTTTTTTCCATATACCAAAATAAAAGCAATTTATGCAGTTAGTTTTAACAAATCTTGCATCATAAACATAGAAAAAGGGAACAAATTCAATTGTTTTATAAAGAATTCCATAGAATTGTTGCTTTTATCCTTATTTTAAAAAAGAAATAGTCAGTTAAATAATCTTTTCATGTGCAGTACTGTACTGTAGATTATCTCCTATATTTTTTGAGAAAAAAATCGATCAGTTAATTAATTTCTACAGATGATCCCCTCGATTTAATTATCAATATGATATTGTAATCTGGTACAGGTTCAGAAGTTGGTTTTCTCCTCTTGTTTTCTTATCTGATTTTTTTCTTTTTCTTTTTTTTTCCCTCATATTTTCTGTCATGGGATTTAGCTAAAAGTGGCTGGATGAAGATACATATATACTAACATTAGGTCCTGGATGAGTTATAAGGGAGTTCATATTATTTCTATTTTCTTGTTTTCCACTTGAGTTTTGAAATGGTTATCTAGATGTGAGAAACCTAATTTCTTCATCAACCTAACTTCTTCATCTTCTTCTCATCCTAAGCACAGTAAAGAGCAAGGAGATCATGGGGAGGGGGAAGATTGAGATCAAGAGAATTGAGAACACTACAAACCGCCAAGTGACCTTCTGCAAGCGGAGGAATGGTTTGCTGAAGAAAGCCTATGAATTATCGGTTCTTTGTGATGCAGAGATCGCGCTCATCATCTTCTCAAGCCGTGGCCGGCTCTATGAGTACTCCAATAACAGGTGTGTATACGTAAGGTGATTTGTATCAATTTCCATCTCTGTCCTATTCCCTTTTTTCAAAGAAAAATCTTATGGTCTAAGTTAATGAGTGATACAAATAATTAAAGAAAGTAATTAAGGATAACAGTAGCAACTTGAACTATCTTATTTATTATATTTAGGATGTTTATTTTGTTGTTTAATATAAAATGCTAAAGTTTTGGAAAGAAATGCCAACTCCAAGAGTACTTGCTCACTCTTTTCCATAAATAATGTTTTAGCGAAAATTCTTCTGACAGATAATTTTAGCTCATTGACACCATTAATTTTCTTATGTATTGTGTGGTAAAAAAAATATAATAGATATGAATCTGAAGTAGATAAATCTGTCTTAAGGATTTTACTTGGTCAGTTAATCTTGAGTTAGTTCCCACCCTTGCATAATACTTGCTTTATGTCTGTTTTGAGGAGAAGAGAAAGGGAAAGCAAGTCATAAATCTTGATTTTTTTTTTTCTTTTTTTACTTCTGCTGGGTTCTCATGATGTTATTTTGCATCATTTCTTGAATTGTTACACAAAGAAGACATGATGTGAAGGTCAAGTAGTCTGTGTTCTTGTTGTTTCTCCTAAAGTAGAAAATATTTGTCTTTTTTCTCTTTGGTCTTCGTAGACATCTTGCCAGGTTATGCTTGTTTTATCTTGGGAATTTCCGTATCTTCCAATGAGTAGAACTGTTAATTGGTGTTTGTAGCGAAGGATTTTCCCAAGTCTTTTACTTTAAAAATTGTAGTGTCTTCTGGATTGAGCTTGCAGCTTATATGCCATGTCCAAACTGTGCTTCAGCTGACCATTTTGACGTCTTCAAAAAAAATCATACCGTTGGCAGTGTCTTAAAGAAACTCCTTGTTGGCATATTAAGAGAACCTAGCTCACCACCATTCAGGTCTAGGGCCTGGGCAACAGAGAAGCTACATATTAACACGTTTAGGGTTCTGTTCTTCCCTTTCATTCCTCTTTGCCCTTTCTTCTCTTGTGTAAACTTTTCAAACGTGACCAACCCCAACCCCGGCCACCCCCTCACCCCCCGCTGCCCACAAACGCACATCTTGCATAATTTGGTGTTGAGTTTCAGTGGTTGTACTCATTTACTCCGTTTCTTCTTTTAGAAGTTGAATTTCTGCTGATAGAATGCACTCAAAAAAAAAAAATCCTGCTGATAGAATGGAAAGATGGCCCTATTTTTTATAGCAGGAACTGATTGATTAATTGTGATGCTTGGACTACAATTGCAATGGGGCCTTCAATAGCTAGAGCACCCTTTGAATGGATCAAATACTACTTTCAATAACAATGAGCCCTAAGATAGCTCACTTTACATATATAGCTTGTACACTGGACCCTTTCTCGCCCCTTCCTTTAGATGGCTATCTCTAATGTTGTTCTCACTTCCCTGCATCATCATCATCTCATCAAAGCCTTCAATAGTTCAGTACCTCTCTGAAAGCCACTTTCACCCTAAAAGCTCCTGCAACTTTGCTCCAAGAACCCCCTTTCCAATCTGTCCTCCACCTCCAAAACCCTAGACAAGCTTCTCTGAACATAAGCACTTTATTTTCTTAGGGTTTTGCCCTTCCTAGCACCCAGATGGAAACTGTGGCCACCTCCTGCCAGGTTTCTCTTACGGTGCTAGAGTGTAAAACCTTTTCTGCACCTCTCTCCCTCCCTCCCCATCCACATGTCTTTTCCCAAGAGCGCTCTTATTGAAAAGCTACGGTACTGGGGTTCATTGGCAGCGAGACATCTGTACTGTACTACGTTATGATGATCACTTTGAAGGGAGAGGAGGTTTTTGGTTTCGTGGCTGGGCAACTCACCGGTGCGGGGGTTATTTCTTGCTGGGCCCTAATCCATTCACGTCACTTCCAAACTTGTGGTGTCGTCTGCTTATTCGTATTCTCCCGAGGCTGCCTTTATCTTGTTTCTCTTTTGACAAAACCTTAGAATCGTCGCTCGGTTCTATGAAAGAATTATGGTTAAATGCAGAGTTTCGAATTTTCGTCCACAGTGAAAGGTACGCTTTAACTTGTTTATTCTTTCTTGTTTTTAAGCATGTCAAGGCTTTATTTCACTATGAAATGTATATCTATATATTTGCTCGGTGGTGGTTTTTCTGGCTAGCAATCTTAAATTTATCTGCTATATATATATCCAAGTGTTTGCCTACGGGCGACCGTAAGCAATAGATTCTTTTCGCCCTTTGGCTTCGATGCTTTTCAATATATTCTCCATCCCTTCGTAGATATATCTGTCTATTTGGATGGTGGACATAATTTGGCTAACAACCTTGTCTTCATCTGCTATGTAGTCCATCTCTGCTCTTCAAAAGTTACCTCATCCTTATCTTCTTTGCCTCGTTACATCCTTGTCATGGAATCTTCATAAGATACTTTCTAATAAAATTTGAGGGATGAAGGATGTATAATTACTCCATTTCAATAAAATCTAGCTAGGTGGGCCTCCCATTTCATCACACACACACACACACACACACAGAGAAGAGAGAGAGAGAGAGAGAGACGAAGGATAATATTACATATTAATTATTTATGTATATAGAAATTTTTAGGTGATTTAAGATAAATAAATCCAACAGCCTTCGGATCTTTGAACAAACAGACGGATCTAGAAATGCAAGATGATTTGTGGTCCTTATTGGTACAGATTCTCGTCCTTAGCCGAGATCATCAGAAGACGAGGTCATCGGGAGGCCGACCTCATCAGAAGATCGAGGTCATCGAAAGGCCGACTTCATTAGAAAGCCGAGATAATTAAAAGACCGATCTCATCAGAAGACCCCCTTATAGCCTAGTCACATCATTTTGAGAAGCTCAGACCGCTCTCTGACAAGCTGAGCCATAAAAGTTACAATGACCCTGAGAGGCCCCCCTATGGTCTAGTCACATCATCTGAGAAGCCCAAGCCACTTTCACGGCCCTATCAGATGGCTCTTGTCCCTAGCTGTGGTGGCCCCCACATGCTACGAAGTGACAATACTCAAAAAAAAAAAAAAATCAAAGAGTCAGGCACAACATCGTGCAAGGATATAATTTAGGGTAAAAAGGTCTTTTATGGCCTTTCCTTTATCCTAAAAGCTCCAAACTCATCTATAAAAAGGTAATCCGGGGGTCCTCTAAGTACGCCTCCTCTTCTTCTAATAAACGCTCGCTTTTTTCTACCTGCTCCAGAAAATCTGATTTGAGCGTCGGAGGGTCTCCGCCAGAGCCACTTCTAGCGGAGATTTTTCCTGCAGGTCCGGCTGCCGCCGATGCCCCGAACGTCGCCCCACCCTAGTGCCTTTGGCTCGGGAAGGATTTGATCCGCAACAGTCCTAAAGCTCATTGCTGATATCATTTTGAGGCTTTTAGTCCCTTAGCCATGATGAAAGATATGACAGGGACATTGATCAAAATTTATCATGTGAAATAGTTTGCAAGAAACTGAATGACAATGAATTTCATTTTAAACAGCATAATTTTGAGCATATTCTTTAAATTTTAGTTAACCAAAGCTAGTTTCATGCACTACAGAACTAAGAAATTGAGATTATCATCTGTTTTTAGCATGCAAGGAGGAGCCTCTCCTTCATGTCCATAGGGAAGAATATTAATGAGTTAATTCAAAGGCTATATCAACTTACAATGACCTAGAATACTAAATATATATAACTTAGTTCATGACGCCATGTATAGAACAGTTTGTAGCTAGCTTGGATGTGCTGGTGAAGCCTGATCTCTATGTGTGTGTGTGTGTGTCTGTGTCTGTATCTGAAATGGTTGTGAAAGAATAATGCCCAACAAGTCAATCGCATATTGGATGCAATGGGGTATTTTTCTATAATTTATCTTTCAAACTCATATAATTGATATTATTATTTAATAAAATAAACTTTTCGATTCATTATATACTGCATCTTATTATTATTTTTAAGATTATAATGAACCCCATAGGCCTAGATAATGATTTTAGGATCGTGATGAGATCACGTCAGTGAGATCTAATTTTTTGATAGTCATGATCTAAAAATATTTTCAGTCATTAGTTCATTGAGTCAGAAATCAATGATACCGATAAGACTGGCACATCTTATGTATGCTCAGTGATGAGGGTGGTTGATCTCACAACCTCTTATGTGATGATACTAATACAAAAATGTAGATACTCATTAAAGAATGAGTTCACTGAATAGACCTATGAGAGAATATTTGATGGAGTTTATTTATATATCGCTGATTGTTCTCTAGTGAAAGCTATGTAAGTAATCCTTTGATCTGAGATCACCATGGTATTTTATGTACGTGAATCTATATTTTGGTTCACTTTCTAACTTGATTTTTTGATCTTGTGTGGGATGTTCTGAATATGGTGAAATGTGCATAGAAGTTGTAAGTGGTCAATAAGGGATCAGTCACTCCTAATAAGGAGAGCGAACATCCTATGTGATCTCATAGATTGATGATTCTGGAAGTCTTTGACCAATGTAAGATGATAATTAGAAAAAAATTTTAATATATCAATAACTGAATCATCACCTTCTGATCGAAACACATTTAGATAAGTAATTGAGTTTGATATGATTCCATACCCACAGTTCATCTGGGATATTGTTTGACTGAAGGATTGAATTACACGATAACTTACCACTGAAGGATATTTTGATAATTTTCATCAAATTTTATCTCTTTCGGATAGTTATGACACATTGCTAGACATTAATCTTGACTTGTGGATGTATTAGAACTAAAAGAGTTTAATTTAAAAATTAATTAAGAAGAGCCTAGTTAATTGGGACTCTTGAGCTGATCTAATCTGATTGGATTAGGGTTAGATCAAGAGTCTGTGTCCACTGCTGGTTAGATTTGAAACTCAATAGATTACACACTTTAAGATTTGATCTTGATCTGATTTAATTAAAATTTAATATAAATCTTAGAGATTAATTTAATATGCTAGCATATTGTGTTAATCCAAGTTTCTAATTAGGTTAAGTTCAAAGTATTTGAGTTAAACTGAACCTGTTGCCTTTGATCTGATTAGATTAGGTCTATTTTAATTAGACTCCTACCAACTTGAAAAAGTTTCAAGCATGAAATGAGACCTCCATGCCACTCTAGTTTCATGTCAAAATTAAATGCTGCCACCCTCTTTTTAGCATTAAGAAGTGGAAGAGTCTTTCTTCTTTAAGACTCTTAACCACTTCTTAAATTTACTCCGTTTTCTTTATTGTCACATGCCTGAAATAATTAAGAGAATTATGGGTGCAAAAGAGGAAGAATCCCTCTGTGTGAAGCCTCTTCTATTTCACTAAATATATCGAAGAATTAATTCTCTATGTGAAGAAGTGGAGCACCAAGAGTTGGTGCCCCTTGGGTCTTCTTGACGTCCCTTCCTCATCTACTTAAATGGGGCACTCTTATGGGATAAGGATTGAATTTTGGTGAAAAATCAGAGGCCTTGGCATGTGATAAGAAAAAAAAATAAAAAAAATTGAGAAAAAGATAAAAAAAATTGAGTGAAAAAATGAAAGAAGAGAGGTGAGAAAAATACAAGTGTGGTGTGCTTGTCCTAGGATTTGATTTTTCTATATGTTGGAGCATAAAATCAAATCCTAGATTGTAGACTTCTAGAGAGAATTCTCTTGGCATGATCCTAGTAATAAAATCAAAGGCAATAGAGCATTAATGCAATCATTGTTCGAGTTCGAAGTCGGCAGTGTTCTTGTGAAGAAAAGGCTGCAGTGGTGCACCGGTTGGAAAGGACCTTGACCATCTTTTGTGTGGATCACCATTGAAAAACTTCTATTTTGAAGTTTCATGAAGATTACCTTCTTACCATACTGCTCGTTTGAGAAAGTATAAGTTTCTATCTCTTTGCATACTTAGATTTTATTTTATTCGATATCTACAAGGTGATTCTAAGATTTGAATTTTGGTTCGATAGTTTTAATCGTTAAAGCTTTCGATTTGCATATTTAAAAATTTTTAAAATTTACATTCCACTGTATGACCGAAACCCAACAGTAGTATCAGAGCAACTCTTGTTAAATTCGATCAAATAAGTGTAAAAGTTGGAATATAAAATTATTTTAATTCATATTTTGTCAAAATATTGCATCAATTTCTAGCATCAGTCTTAAAATCAAAAAATTATTTTTTGACTTTATTTGAACCATGAATTTAAATTTTAGTTATTAAATTTTGAATTTATGATAATATGAAATTTAATGATTCATGGTTAGTTGGTGCTTAAATCATTGTTGATTAAGGGTGTTTTGCGTGCCTAATTCAATTAGGGTTGTTTTAATATTGACTAAACTTATTATATGTTAAGTCATTTGCACACCCTTATATGATTATTGTAATCATTTTTGGCATGATAATATAAATGATATTATAATTTGAAAAAGCATGTTGAATTGCATAATTTGTATGCTATATTTTATGTAGTAGTTAAAATGTGTCGAGACCAATTCAAGACCCTCTATAAAAATTATATTAAGTTGTAATGTCGGGATTCACTTACAAATCAAATATCGATCTCATTTGATCAATTAGTGTCTAGGTAAATGTTTAAGGTAGTTTTCTAATCAGGTTTGTATACTGGCCTGGCCAACTTTATTGGTGTTTAAGAAAAGTTACGGAGAGTCTTCCACCTACTGATCTGGTTAATTTGATCTTATTGAGTTTTGGACTTAGATTGATTAGTGATGTAGACACTATAAACGCTTTCCTTCATGCTTGGTCAACACAGTATGTCAAGATCTTAGTGAGCTTGTTGTGCTATCCACAAGACTTACTATAGAAATTGATATAATGTTGACTAAGTGCATATTGATGCTTATAGTATATTTGAATAGTGTTACCTTGTTGTGCTATCCACAAGGACGGTATTATTTAAGTATGACCATATGGGATTGAAGGATTAACTTAACTAGAACACTATATTTTATTGTGCTATCCACAAGACTATGAGTGATCTAGAGGCGAGAAAAAAATATGAAAAATTATATAAAGTACAATTGATAAAGAGTTACCTACTTTTGAACTTCTGAATGCTTATTGTGCTATCCACAAGATATTTGTGAGGAATAGAGATCTCAACCCCACTTAGAAATATAATGATGTTTCTCATTTTTCATACTTGAGGGCTATGAAATTCGTTAAAATAGTGAAAGACACAATTAGATAAAAGTTCTAATCTAGTTGTGTATGTCATCATGAGTTATCTGCTTATATTGTATGCTTGTTAGTGTAGATTAACTGCATAAATAGCATCCTCACTGTTACTTCGAGACATACTAGATGCTAATAAATTGATCGGATCAAATTATGTAGACTGATTGAAAATTTTAAAAATAATTTTCACACAGGAGAAAGTCTCATATATACTGGATTCACCTGCATCTGATACGATCAGAGAAGATGCATCTGAGGAGGAAAGGATCACATATAAATGTGAAAGGATGACAGTGTGACTATCAAGTGTATCATGCTTACCTCGATGAACAATAAGCTTCAAGGACAGCATGAGGACATAGATGTCCCTTCTATACTCCTTAATCTAAAAGAGTTATATGGAGAACAAAGCCGAACTGCTAGATATGAGATATCTAAGCAGTTATTTCATGTCCGGATAACTAAGGCACATCTATGCAAACTCATGTCCTTAAGATGATTGATTTGATCACTCATTTGAGATAATTGAGTTTTGGTATGGATGGTGAACTTAGTCAGGATTTGATCCTGCAGTCACTTTTTAATTCTTTCTCTTAGTTTGTTATTAACTACCATATGAACAAACTAAATATTAGCCTATCTGAACTGCTGAATATACTCAAAACAACAGAGAGCTATTTTAAAGGTAAAAAGGCTCCAGTTCTTATAGATAAGATCAACAAGAAGAAAGGCAAGAAGGGTTTCAAAAAAAAGTTGAACCATAAGGCTAGCATCTCTAAGAAGAAGACGAAGAAGGTCTCCGTCAAATGTACTTGCTATCACTGCGGCAAGGACGGACACTGGAAGAGGAATTGCAAGGAATACTTTGCAACTATGAAATATAAAGAAGCAAATATTGCTAAAGGTTTATATATGATACAAACAAACTTATCATTAAGTATTTCAATTTCAAATTCTTGGGTATTGGATATCGCTGTGGCTCACACCTTTGCAAATTGTTGTAGGGTCAGCAGAAAATAAGGAGTCTGAGTAAAGATGACTTCGAGCTGTTTGACACTAGTGGAGAGTCCATTCAGGTCGAAACCGTCAGAATCAAGATTTTGAAGTTGCCTTCGGACAAAGTTTTAGAACTGAAGACCTATTATTGTATTTCAAATATTATTAGAAATATTATTTCAGTACCCTTGTTATTAGAATAAATTTTGAAATAAAAGCTAAGAACAATGGTTGTTCTATCTATTTTTTTAATGAATTTTATGAAAATACTTTTGTTGATAATAGTCTTCTATTCCTATCATTAGTAATAATGTACTTCATATTGATAATATGAAGAAAAGAAATAGAGAGGATGTGAATGTCACATACCTCTGGCACTGCCGACTTAGTCATATAAATGAGTCAAGAATTAATAAATTATACCAAGATAAATTTTTTGATTCTTATATTTTGAATCATATGGAACTTATGAATCTTGTCTCATAGGTAAATGATCAAAACTCCATTTACTGAATATGGAGAAAGGATAAGTGACATTTTGGACCTTGTACATACTGATGTTTGTGGTCCAATATCGACTCAAGCTAGAGGTAGATACTCCTATTTCATCATATTTACTGATGATAAGTCTAGATTTGAATATGTGTATTTAATGAAATATAAATCTGAAATCTTTGACAAGTTTAAAGAGTATCAAAGAATGGTTGAAAAACAAACTTGTAAGAGTATTAAAGCTCTCCGATCTGATCGAGGAGGAGAATACTTGACTAGTAATTTTTCGATCATTTAAAATAAAATAGTATTCTCTCACAGTGGATACCTCCTTACACTCTACAATTAAATGATATTACGGAAAGGAGAAATCGCACCTCATTAGATATGGTGCGGTCCATGATGTATTTCATGAATCTTTCGATCTCTTTTTGAGGATTTGCTCTGGAGGCCACAGCATATGTTTTGAACAAAGTGCCATCAAAATCTATCTCTAGTACTCCATATGAGATATGGAAAGAGAAGAGGCCCAGTCTTAAACATCTTAAGATTTAGGGTTGCCCTGCTTATGTGAAAAATATTGATGGATATAAACTTAGTGCTAGATCAGAAAAATACAAGTCTGTGGATTGTCCCAAAGAGAGTATAGGATATTACTTCTACCATCCTACTCAATAAAAGGTGTTTGTTGGTAGGCATACTATTTTTTTGAAGAAAAAGTTTATCCAAGAAGGAGGCAGTGGGAGGTCTGTTGAACTTGAGAAAGTTTAAAACCTACAATCTATCTAGAATTCACAAGCTGATTTTCAACCAGATGTGCCTATTATTGAGGCACAACCACTACACACACCTCCTCTCTGAAGGTCAAATAGAGTGCATAATGTACCACTCAGGTATGGATTTATCATTGAGAATGATAACACATCCTACATCATTAAGAATGATGATCCTACTGAAAGAAAAATGGGTAGCTCAAAGTATGTATTTTTAAAATTTTACAGTAAAAAATAAAAGATTAAATATTTTAATCTTCTAAACATATCTTGGATCAAATCTAAACTACTAATTAAGGATCTATGATATGAAAAATTTACATATAAAATCTAATATAAAATAAAAACTACATCGATCACATCGATGTCCTGAATCTGATCTAACCATTAGATCATATCGGTTGAGTTCAAAACTCATCACTTTTCATGGATCGATGATCTCTACTGCTGGTAAGCATGGTACAAAGCCCTCACTGATGTCAAATAGTCACACAGATTGTCCGACCTCTAAAGATCGTCCACTCGAAGTTTTGATCAAATATTTTTTTACGGAGTGCTAGCTCGCGTCGAAGGCTCTAGATAACTGATCCAAGCTCCTTTCTTCGGATCTCACAGACTCTTTTGGATCAGAAGATAAAGCTTTACAAGAAGGTGGTGGTGTGGGAGATTGAACAAGACTCACTCTTGTATTTTTCTTCTCACAAAATCTAGAGTTGAAACCCTAGATCCTACACCACATGTCCGAGAGGAAGAACACTTCTTTTGTTTCTCATGCACGAAAGCCCAACCCACTCTCAACTTTTCATGTCCTAACTCTCAGATTTCTCACACCAAAAAGCACTTCTAATCTCATAAAAAATTTATCTCTTCTTAAGGGTGGCATCCCATGGAAGACAAGGATAAGGAAAAAGTAGTTTTGGTTTAATTTCAAATGTTGGTTGATCTTTATCATCAATTCAAATCAAATTTGAATGAAATTTTGATTCAAACTTTATCTTTATCTTATGAACTCAGAGAGGGGTTGACCAACATCAGATTGATGTAAAAAATCTCACACAAAAATACTTTATGCGTGGAGAAAGATGATGGTGTGAAGAGAAGAGTCCAACTCAATTTGGACTCTAGATTTTCATTTAAATTCAAACCCATTGAACTTAAATTTAAACCAACTAATTTCTAATTCAAAAGAAATAAGAGATGGATGTGGAAAAGCTTTAAGGCATGAGAAAAATTCATATAAAAAATTCTTCTCTTGTGAAGAATAAGAAGGTGCAGAGAAAGGAAGTGCAAGATATTTGAATTCGAATTGTTTTCTCATCCAATTGGATTCTTAACCCAATCAAATTAGGTTAGATCCAATTAGATCACTAAATCTAATCTAATTAGGTAGTAAATAATTTTGATTAAATTCTAATCAAATCAAAAATTAATCGAGCTCAAGTTCTAACCAAATCAGGAATCGAACATCCTTAGCGATTAGGTTATCTCATAACTTAATCAGATCAAACCAATTTAAATCCAATTCAATTAGATTTGATCCAAACATCAATGCTTAATCAAATTGAGCTAATTAGCAATCTAATTATTAATCAATCCTCTTACAATTCATCAATAATTAACGAATTGATTTATTATAACTTTTATACAGGATTAATCATCAATCGAATTGACTGTTTTATCTTAGAATAATTCTTAATCATTGATCAGTCATATGATCAGTCAGAAATTTCTTTTGAGTATGATCCCATAGATTCAAATCTAAGCGGGTAGTATAGGAACAACCTTTCTATACCAATCAAAGTGACCATCTAACAATGATACCCGATGTTCGGATACGTTGAAAGATTACGAAGCATCATTCAAGAATCTATTGACATATAGTTACCATATAATTCATCCCTTTGATCTAAATGCTCAAAGTGACCTAGAGTTTAACTGTCAACCCTGATATGATCATCCACATTGTATTTCAATTTTCAAAATCCATCACATGAATTATTCCTATTGAGATTTTACTGAATTGAAACACACTGATATATTAACTCTTACTTATTCAGAGGGGTCAATTCCATCTTGACTCACACATCGACTTCTCAAGTACTTGACTGTGCCCAGAAATCTTTCATCACTGAATTAAAAATTCAGATAGTCCGACACCAAAGCATAATGAGTTGCTTGTAAGTCATCGTGGTGATCTCAGATCGGAGAGACACTTATATCCATATCCTTTGTGAGCTATTCTTGACAGCAGAGTGCTCAGTAGTTGATCACGTTCAGTGAGATATACTCCTACATTTCACTTGCATGCCATGTCAGTGCCTCCACACTCTTTGATTAAGAGGACAATCGACGTATATGGCACACAACGATCTATACTTGATATAGCTATCATCCTAATAATAGTATATCATTTGGTCGTGAACTTAAGGTTGAAGAACTAAATGATATATCCTTCTATATCGAATCAAATAGTCCAAAGGACTTCATCACATAACAGGAGTTCAAAATAAGATGTACACAGTGATGAAAAAATTAAATAATATTTATTAATTTAATAATTTATAGATAATTATAATAATAAGCTCAATCGTTAATAGACTGACGATTGACTTTGGGACATAATTTTTAATAACTTTTACTTAGACTAAAGCCAATCGGTACAGTATCGTATACCCATCTTTGATTTATAATCTTCGAACTCCTTGACACCGAGAGCTTTAGTAAATGGACCGATCAGATTCTCCTTTTCGTCAATCTTTTAAAGTTCGATGTCACCTCGATCCACGATCTTTCAGACTAGATGGTAGAGGTGTAGAATGTACTTGATCCGCTGATGTGACTTCAGTTCCTTCACTTAAGCAATAGCATCAGTGCTGTCGCAGTACAACAAGACAGAGCCATTAAGGGAGGGTGCCATTCTGAGTTTGTTGATGAATTTTTGTAACCACACAGCTTCCTTCGCAGCATCAAATATTGTGATATATTTCATCTCGCAAGTAGAGTCGACCACAGTGTACTGCTTGAAACTCTTCCAGCAGATTGCTCCACTGTTCAGGATATAAATATATCCTGATATGCTCTTGCTGTCATCATGATCTGACTAAAAATTAGAGTCTATAAATCCCACAAGTTTTAAATTGAATTTTTCATAGATAAGCCACTGATCTTTAGTATTTCTCAAATACTTAAGGATGATCTTTACGACCTTGTAATGGTTCTCACCTACATTGAACTGGTATCTGCTCACTATCCCTAATACTACTCATACGCTCTCTCTCTTAAGGAGTTATCAGACAATCACTCTTGAGAGAAAAATTTTTTGGCCTATCAGAAGATAGCTTTCTTAAAATTTTTCATACTAAATTTTTTCAGTACAGTATCAATGTACGTCGACTGGAATAATCCAAGCAATCTTTTAGATCTGTCTTTATAGATCTTCATCCCAAGGATGAAGGATGCTTCTCCCAAATCCTTTATAGAGAACTGTGATGACAATCAAACTTTTATTCCCTATAATGCCGAAATGTTATTCCCGATTAAGAGAATATCATCCACATATAAAATAAGAAATACTATCACCGAGTTATTAACCCACTTGTATATGCAAGATTTCTCTTTATTCTTAGTGAAGCCATACATTCTGATCACTTTATCAAAATGTATGTTTCAACTTCAAGATGCCTGCTTAAGTTCATAAATGGACCTCTGAAACTTGCACACCTTAGATTCATCTGTGGATATGAAATCTTCAGATTGTATCATATATATCTCTTCTTCCAGCTCTCTATTTAGGAAGGCTATTTTCACATCCATTTGTCAGATTTTATAGTCCAGATGTACTGCTATCGCAAGCATAATCCGAACGAACTTGAGCATTACCACATAAGAAAATGTCTCATCATAGTCAATACCGTAACACTGACTGTAATCCTTGGCAATCAGACGGACTTTATAGGTCTCCACCTTTTCGTCTGTGCCCCTCTTTCTTTCAAAGATCCACTTATATCCTATGAATTTTATCCCTTCAGGTGGATCAACCAATGTCCATACATTATTGATTTTCATGGACTTCATTTCAAATTTCATGACTTCCAGCCACTTATCAGAGTCAGACCTCTGCATCGCATCCATATAGATGATCGGATCCTCATTGTTCTTATCGAGTTCAACTGGATCACCGTCTCGGATCAAAAAATCGTAGTATCTATCCGGTTGATGCGGTACTCTATCGGATCTCCTTAAAGATATTTCTACAGTAGGTTTCAGATTTGATCTAATCAAGTCCAACTCTATGGGTTTACTAGATTATGTCGGTTCTTCCACCGATCAAATTTTATCAAGTTCAATCTTTGAGGCATTAGTTTCTTCCTCAAGAAATTTTTTTCTTGAAAGACTGCCCTATTGCTGATGAACACCTTTGATTCGTCAGCAAGATAGAAGTAATACCCCTTGATCTCTTTTAGGTACCCTACAAATAGACACTTGTCAGATCTAGATTCAAGCTTGTCAGTTTTTAAATATTTGATATAAGCTGGACATCTCCAAATCCTAAAGTAAGAGAGTGCTGGCTTACGTCCTGTCCACATCTCATATGGTATTTTACTTACATACTTACTCAAAATTTTATTTAAAATATAACAAACCGACTCGAGTACATATCCCTAAAAAAAATCGACAGACTTGCAAAGTCCATCATGGACTGAACCATATCTAACAGGATTTGATTTTTTCTTTGCGATACACCATTATGCTGTGGTGTTCCATGAGGGATCCATTGCAAGAAAATCACATTCTCTTCTAAGTATGTCAGAAACTCACTAGAGAGGTATTCTCCTCTTCAGTCGGATTAAAGAGTTTTAATACTCTTTCCAGTTTATTTTTCTACTTCATTACAGAATCGTTTGAACATTTCAAACGATTCTAACTTATGTGTCGTTAAGTAGACATGCCCATATCTCGATAGGTCATCTGTAAATGTAATGAAATAATAATATCCACTTCTGGTACTGATGTTCATCGGTCTATATATATCAATATGTATCAGACCTAGAACTTCACTGGCTCACTCATCTTTTTCAGTAAAAGGTGACTTGATAATTTTTTTAAGAAGACAGGACTCACCGGTTGGAAGTGATTCACAATCACTAACTTCGAAAATTTTCTCTTATATCAATCTATTTATTCTGTTCTTATTAATATGACCTAACCTATAGTGCCAAAGATAGATATCGAAGACATCACTAATTCTAGGCATTTGCTGGACGTGTACATTACACTAACAGGTTGTGACAATATGTAAATACTATTGTTCAGCTGTCTATTCATCACATTAATACCATTCATAATGATATTAAAATTATTTTTTTTATTAAAATTTTATAACTGTACATGGCCAAGAAGCCTATAGAAATAATGTTCAATAAAAAAGAAAGATAAAATAAATTTACTAAGAATAATTATATTCGATTTGAATACAAACTTAAGAGTTCCTAACGCTAGAACTAGAACTAGAACTGATCTTCCATCTCCAACATTAAGAAACCTTTCACCTTCTTCGAATCACTAACCTGCAGCCCTACAACGAATTGCAAATATTAAAAGAGCTTCCAGTATCTAATACCCAAGTAGTAGAATCATAAATTAAAAAATTACAAGGTATTATCATATAATTACCTTGTCTAGCAACAACTTGCTTCTTTCTCGATCTGTTTGGATCTAAGGAGGCAATGTACTGAGAACAATTCTTTTTTCAATGCTCCTACTTTTTGCAGTAGAAGTATTCCGTCTGACTTTGATCGGACTTAGATTTTTAGGTCTGACTGGACTTGGGTGCCCCAGTACTTTGCACTCTTTTCTTGTTCTTCTTATTCTTTTTCCCTTTCTTAAAGATCGACGTCCAGAAGAAGATCCTCCCACAATATTTAATGACTCCTTGTGGAGCTAGTGATCTTTCTCAAAGTTCTGCAGCAACTCTAGCAAACCGTGGTAGTTGACCGCAGGCTTTGTCATTTAAAAATGAGTAAGGAAAGAAAGGTAGGACTTGGATAGAGAGTTCAGAATGGTATCTTTTTTCAGCTACTCATGCAAGAAAAAGTTGAGCTTGCTTAAGCACTCAATCATCTCGATCATATATCGTACATAATCGGTGACTGACGCTCCTTACCTCGTTTGAGCATTGAAGATGGCACAATTAGTCTTGTGCCTCTCAAATCGTTGGGTGTGCCAAAGGACTCGTTTAACATTTGCAACATGTTCTGTGGCTGAGCATTCCTAAAACGATGGCTAACCTCATCATTCATTACCATCAGCATAATACAATGAACCGTAGTTCGATCATTGAACCACTTTTGATAAGTGTCTCTGATCGTGCTACATGCATTCGGAGCTGGCTCTTCGGGTACCGGATCTGTCAACACATATAAGATATGTTCGTGCTTCAGAACTATTTTGAGCTTTCGATACCGACTATTGAATTTGATCCCATCAATTTATCACTATCTAATAGTGATCAGAGTGACAAGATAATGGTCATAACTGTAAAAAAAAAATTAAAATCTAATTAGTATATGAATTGATTAAGCCAAAAGATATGGATTTTAGTCTAAAGATTCTTTCACTATTTTATTCGAATTGATAGCCTCTATCTTCAATTCAAAGAATTATATTAATTCTTTAGTGGATACTAGAATTCACATGGACTACACATAGGCCCAAGTGTGGCTCGACCAATCCTTGTACATCCATGGGTAGATTTTTAACCAATTATTTCATCAAATAATTTTAGCATTCAATTTTATCCCAGACACCTCTTCAGCAAGCATGTGGCACCTCCACTGAAAGTTCTGGTTAGGTCCAATCATTAACATGCTAGAATTTAGTGTATCTGACAAACGAGTGACCAGACTGAGTACGGCTCGACCAACTTAACCATCATCAGAAAGACACAACTAAATCAACATATTATGAATGATAATTATTCTAATAGCCAGATAAGCACCAGGCATGTGGCGTCTCCAATGATCATCTAAACTGTTGGACTCATTATCATCCAACTTAATAGGAGGTTATGATCTAGTTACCGCCATAACTATTTTATTTTAGAGATCTAACAATTTTAGAGATTTAATTAGTTGAATTGAGAGATGAGAAAAGACTTGACAAGTTAATCTTAATCCTCCCACTGACTTCACTAAGTCTGATCAAAGAAGATCAGGCATAAGCCGGTCCAGCCAATCAGTCATGAATCCTCTCACTGACTTCATCAAGTCATAAAGAAGACTCAAGAAAAATTAAACTAGGGGCACATAAATCAGTCATACTGATTTTCTAATTAGCATGGGTCAACCCTAATCATTAAGTGATCTAATCAAAACATGATTCACTATCTTAGTCAGGTAAGTGAGATCAGTGGGAGAGATATGCTATTAACTCGACATAGATTCAATCTATACGAATAGCTCTCAATTAATGACCACCGATCAAAGCTGCCATACCTACCTTAGACACCAATTAGTTAGTCATTTTCAATTTGATCAACTTATAGACTTGGGTTCGACCACGAAGCTATTATCAAAGTCTATATTGTCTAATCAAAGATATGAACTTGACCAACTGCAACTATTAAATTGATCAAGAGAAGAAATTGATCCAATCAGAATTAACTTTTAATTAGATTTGATCAATTACTAACATGGTCCATTGTCAATAATTTCTAACCCTAGGTCTAACACAGTTAAATGGACTTGACTCGAGTTAACCCATTAATCCATAAATTATGAAATTAATGCCTTAGATCTTTGATTCTCAAATCTAGATCGCTTAATTCTTAATTAATTTTTGAGCTGACATAGGTTCAAGTTCGATGTTTGAAAATAGTTTTTAATTTTTAAAATATTTTTATAATTGATTATCTAATGATCAAACACTAATTTTAGATCTAATATACATTATAGATCTAAAATAAATTTTTAAATTTTTTTTTTATTCATCATTATGAAAAAGATCGCACAGCACCCCTACACGTCATAGAAGATCCCATCGAATGGGTAAATAGAGGTGTGAAATCTTGATTTCTTCTATGATCGGAAAGCTATGAAGATCTATCTAATCAAATTACTATACTACTCAGATTTAAAATTAATTATTTAGATATATTTTAAATAATTAAAATCAATTTTATAAAGATCAGCATAAATTAGGACAACCTTTGCATTATAAGGAGTAAACCTTACAGTAGGATAATCTTAAATCAGTTTGTAAGATCAGATCTATAATTAATTTTAGATCTAAATATCATATATTAGATCTAATCTAAATTAAATTATAGATCTAAATACATGTAATATCAGTTATATGCAAAAAAATTTATGTCATAAGAAACCACGCTCTAATACCAATTGAAAGGAAAATGGTAGTTCAAAGCATGTATTTTTAAAATTTTACAGCAAAAAATAAAAGATTAAACACTTTAATCTTCTAAATATATCTTGAATTAGATCTAAACTATCAATTAAAGATCTATGATATAAAAAATTTATATATAAAATCTGATATAAAATAGAAAACTGCATCGATCATATCGATTCTTGAATTTGATTTAACCATTAGATCACATCAATTGAGTTCAGAAATCATCATCTTTTTATGGATCGATGACCTATACTGTTGCTAGATATGGTATGAAGCTCTCACTGATGTCAAGCAGTCGCACAGATCGTTCGGCCTCAACAAATCGTCCACTTGAAGCCTTGATCAGATCTTTCTTCATGGAAGTGCTAGCTCACATCGAAGGCTCTAGATGGCTGATCCAAGCTCCTTTCTTTAAATCTCTCAGACTCTTTCAGATAGAAATAAAGCTTTATAAGGAGGTGGTGGTGTAGGAGATTGAACAAGACTCGCTCTTGTATTTTTGTCTCATAAAATCTAGAGTTGAAACCCTAGACCCTAAACCTCATGTCCGAGAGGAAGAACACTTCCTATATTTCTCATGCACGGAAGCCCAACCCACTCTCAACTTTTCATGCCCCAACTCTCAGATTTCTCATACCAAAAATCACTTCTAATCTCACACAAAACTGATCCTTTCTTAAAGATGGCATCCCATGGAAGATAAGGATAACGAAAAGGTAGTTTCGGTTCAATTTCAAACGTTGGTTGATCTTTATCACCAATTCAAATCAAATTTGAATTAAATTTTGAACCAAACTTTATTCACATCTTATAAACTTAGAGAGAGATCGACCAACATCAGATTGGTGCAAAAAATCTCATGCAAAAATACTTTATGCATGAAGAAAGGTGATAGTGTGAAGAGAAAAGTCCAACTTAATTTGGACTCTAATTTAAACCCATTTGAACTCAAATTTAAACTAACCAATTTTTAATTCAAAAAAAATTAGATGTGGACATGAAAAAGCTTCTATGCATGAGAAAAATCATGTAAAAAATTTTTCTCATGTGAAGAATAAGAGGGCGCAGAGAAAGAAGGGGCAAGGGATTTGAATTCAAATTATTTTCTCATTCAATTAAATTTTAACCCAACCAAATTAGGTTAGACCCAATTAAATCACTAAACTTAATCTAACTAGATAGTAAATAGTCTGAATTAAATCGTAATCAAATCAAAAATCAATCGAGCTTAAGTTCTGATCAAATCAAAATCAAGCATCCTTAGCGATTAGGTCATCTCATAACCTATCGGTCAAATGAAATTGAATCTAATTCAATTAGATTTGATCCAAACCTTAATACTCAATCAAATTGAGCTAATTAACAATCTAATTACTAATCAATCCTCCTATAATTTACCAACAATTAGCGAATTGATTTATTACAATTTTACACAGGATTAATCATCAATCGAATTAATTATTTTATCCTAGAACGATTCTTAATCGTCAATGAGCTATATGATCAGTCAGAAATTTTTTTTGAGTGTGACTTCATAGATTCAACCTAAGTAAGTAGTATAGAAATAATCTTTCTATACCAATCAAAGTGACCATCTAGCAATGATACCCGACGTCCAAATAGGTCAAAGATGTGAAGCATCATTCAAGAATCTATTGACATATGATTACCATATAATTCATCTCTTTGATCTAAATGCTCAAGGTGACCTAGGATTTAACTGTCAATCCTGATATGATCATCTATATTATATTTTAATTTTTAAAATTTATCACATGGATTACTTTGAAAGAGGTTTTACTGAATTGAGATACACTGATACATTAACTCCTACTTATTCGGAGAGGTCAATTCTATCTTAACTCACACACCAACTTCTCAAGTACTTGATTGTGTCCAAAAATCTTTCATCACTGAATTAGAAATTCAGATAGTCTGACATCAAAGCACAGTGAGTTTTTGCAAGTCACCGTGGTGATCTCAGATCAGAGGGACACTAATACCATATCCTTCATGAGCTACTCTTGACAGTAGAGTGCTCAGTAGTTGGTCACGTTCAGTAAGATATACTCTTACATCTCACTTGCATGCCATGCCAGTGTCTCCACACTCTTTGGTTAAGAGGACAACCAACATACATGACACACAATGACCTATATTTGATATAGCTATCGTCCTAATAATAGTATATCATTTGATCGTAAACTTAAGGTTTAAGGACTAAACAATATATCCTCGTATATCGAATCAAATAGTCTCAAAGACTTCATCACATAATAGAAGTTTAAAATAAGATGTACACAGTGATGAAAAAATCAAATAATATTTATTAATTCAATAATTTTTATACAATTACAATAATAAGCTAAACTTCAATAGATTGATGATTGGCTTTAGGACGTAATTTCTAACACCTACGACCTATTCGGAAGCTATCATGAATAGTGACTGACAAATGGCTCAAAGTCATGAAATTCAAAATAAACTCCATGTATACCAATCAAGTTTGGATTTTGATTGATGCACCGAGGGTGTGACCCCAATAGGCTGTAAATGGGTCTTTAAGAAGAAGATTGGAGCAGATGGCTACGTAGAGACCTATAAAGCATATTGGTGGCAAAAGGTTTCAGACAAAAATAAGATGTTGATTATAAAAAAATCTTTTCGTCTGTAGTCATGCTCAAGTCTATTCGGATTATGCTTGCTATTGCTGTATACCATGACTATGAGATCTAGCAAATAGATGTCAAGACTGCCTTTCTCAATGAAAATCTTAAGGAGAAAGTCTATATGACTCAGCCAGAGACATTTATCTCTAGTGGAAGAGTAAATCAAGTATACAAGCTAAATAGATCTATTTATAGATTAAAGCAAGCATCGAAAATTGAAATATCTATTTTAATAAGACAGTCAAATTGTTTGGCTTGATCAAAAATATGGATGAATCTTGTGTGTACAAGAAGATTGATGGTTCTTAATCTTGTATGTGGACGACATACTGCTCATTGAGAATGATATCCCTATGTTACAATCGATCAAGACATGGCTATCACAAAAATTTTTTATGAAAGACCTGGGTGAAGCATCCTATATACTTGGTATAAAGATCTATAGGGATAGATCAAAGAGGATACTTGACTTATCCCAGTCTAGCTACATAAATCTTGTGTTGAAGAGGTTCAACATAGAGGAAAGTAAAAGAGATTACTTGCCCTAGGGTCATGACATACAACTCTCTAAGAAGATGTCTCCTAAGACACCTGAAAAGAGAAATAGAATGAATTCTATTCCTTATACTTCAACTGTAAGATCAATAATGTATGTTATGCTGTGTACCAGGCCTGATGTAGCTTATATCTTGGGCATTATAAATAGATTTCAGCAGATCCTGACAAGGATCATTGAAAAATTATGAAAAAATACTCAAATACTTGAGAAGGACTAAAGATATTTTTTCATATATGGTGGATCTATTTAAAATTTGAAGATTATATTGATTCTAGTTTTCAATCTGATCCAGATGATAACAAATCCATATCTGAGTATGTGTTCATTCTGTATGGTAGAGTAATAAATTGAAAGATTTCAAACAGCAAACTATTGCTGACTTAATCACTGAGGCTGAGTACATTACTGCTCGTGAGGCTGCTGAGGAGGCCGTCTGGCTGAAGAAGTTCATCTCAGAATTAGGTGTAGTTTAGAAGATTGAACAATCAGTGCTCCTTTATTGTGATAATACTGGGGCAGTTGCTCAAGCCAAGGAATCGAGGTCTCATCATAAATCCAAGCACATCCTAAGATGGTTTCACCTCGTTCGGGAGATAGTCAAAAGACGCGATGTGATCATGAAGCAAGTTGATACCAAGATAATATAACGGATCGTTCACTAAGGCCTTATCATTGCAGCAATTTGACCGTCACTTTGATTACATGGGCATCGAGTATAGAGGTGATTGGCTTTAGTACACGTGAAAAATTGAAAGAATAATGTCCAACAAGCCCATCGCATATTGGATGCGATTGAGTATTTTTTTATAATTTATCTTCTAGACTCATGTAATTGACATTGTTATTTCATAAAATAGACTTTTTGATTTATTATATACTGCATCTTATTAGTGTTTTTAAGATTATAATAAACTCCATAGGTCTGGACAATAGTTTTAAGGTCGTGATGAGATCACGTCAGTGAGACCTAAATCTTTGATAGCTATGATCTAAAAATATTTTCAATCATTGATTCATTGAGTCGGAGATCAATGATACCAATAAGACTAGCACGTCCTATGTATGCTCAATGATGAAGATAGTTGATCTCATAACCTCTTGGATGGTAACACTAATATAAAGATACGAATGCTCATTAGAGAATGAGTTCACTAAATAGACCTTTGAAAGAATATCTGATGAAGTCTTATTTACATGTCAACTGATTGTTCTCTAGTGGAGTTGTGTAAGTGATCCTGACCTGAGATCACCATGGTACCTTGTGTACGTAAATCCATATTTTGATTCACTTCCTAATTTGATTCTCTGATCCTTGTGTGAGGTATTCTGGATGTGGTAAAGTATGCATGGAGATTATGAGTTGTCAATAAGGGATCAGTCACTCCTAATAAGAGGAGCAAATATCCTATGTGATCTCATAGGTTGATGATTCTGAAAGTCTTTGATCAAAACAGGATGATAATTAGAAAAAAAATTTTAATGTATCATCAACTGAATTATCACCTTCTGATCGAGATATATTTAAATAAATAATTAGATTTGACATGATTCTATGTCCACAACTCATCTAGAATATTGTTTGACTAAAGAATTGAATCGCACGGTAACTTATCATTGAAGAGTATTTTGATAATTTTATCAATTTTATCTCTTCTGGCTAGTCATGACATATTGCTAGACGTCAATCTGGACTTGTGGACTCATTAGAATTAAAAAAATTTATTTCAAAAATTAATTAGAAAGAATCTTAGTTAATTGAGACTCTTGAGCTGACCTAATCTGATTGGATTAAGGTTAGGTCAAGTGTCTGTATCCACTGCTGGCTAGATTTATAATCCAATAGGTCACACACTTTAAAATTTGATCTTGATCTGATTTAATTAGAATTTAATATAAATCTTAGTAGTTAATTTGATATGCTAGCACATTGTGTGAATCCAAGTTTCTAATTAGGTTAAGTTCAAAGTGTTTGAGCTAAACTGAACCTATTGCCTTTGACATGATTGGATTAAGTCTACTTTTAATTGGACTCCTATCCAACTTGAAAGAGTTTCAAGTGTGGAAGTAGACCTCCACGCCACTCTAGTTTCACACCATAAATTAAATGCCGCCACCCTCGTTCTAACGTTAAGTAGAGGAAGAGTCTTTCTTCTTTAAGACTCTTAACCACTTTTTAAATTTCCTTCATTTTCTTTATTGTCACATGCATGAAATAATTAAGAAAATTATGGGGTGCAGAAGAGGAAGAGTCCTTTTAAGTGAAGCCTCTTCTGCACCACTAAATGCATCGAAAAATTAATTCTCTGCATGAAGAAGTGGAGCGCCAAGAGTTGGCGCCCCTTTGGTCTTCTTGACGTCCCTTCCTCATCTATTTAAATGGGGCGCCTCTTATGGGATAAGGGCTGAATTTTGGTGAAAAATTAGAGGCCTTGGCATGTGATAAGAGAAGAGAAAATCTAAAAAAAAATTTGAGGAAAAGATAAGAAAAAAATTGAGTGAAAAAATAGAAAGAAGAGGTGAGAAAAATAGCAAGTGTGGTATGCTTGTCCTAGGGTTTGATTTTTCTATATATTGGAGAATAAAATCAAATTTTAGGTTGTGAAACTTCTAGAGAGAATTCTCTTGGCATAATCCTAGTGGTGAAATCGAAGGCAATAAAGTGTTGGTGCGATTGTTCTTCGAGTTCGAAGCCGACAGTGTTCTTGTGAAGAAAAGGCTCTGGCGGTGCACCGGTTGGGAAGGACCTTGAATATATTCCATGTGAATCATCATTGGAGAATTTCTATTTTGAAGTCTCATAGAGATCACCTTCTTATCATACTGCTCGTCTGAGAAAGTATAAGTTTCTATTTCTTTGCATGCTTGGATTTTATTTTGTTCAACATCTACAAGGTGATTCTAGGGTTTGGATTTCAGTTCGACAGTTTTAATCATTAAAGCTTTCGATTTGCATGTTTAAAAATTTTTAAAATTTACATTCTGCTGCATGACTGGAACCCAACAGGTTGGACATGGAAGGTTAAGTTTTTTGTTTGTGTTCACAAATAAGGTGGTGTTCCAAAATGCCAGAGAACGCTATTGTAGCAAAAAAGTAGCCAGGTTGGGCATCTTTAGTACTCAGAAATAGTTGTATATTGTTCGGCATGTTGGTTCACCAGATAATAACGCATTTAGGTGTATTGTAAGGGTTCAAAAGAGAATAAGAGTTGGTAAGGCAGTGAACAAAGTTAGAGGTAGGGGGTATTCCAAATCATTACACTTGCCTTTATATATTTTTATAGCTTAGGTTGATAAGAAACTAGATTGATGTGCAAAATATAAACAAGTTAGAGAATCTTCCTGAAGAAATATCAACGAGGGAGATCTCAATTGATAGCTGGAGACTCTAGTATAGTCATTTTCCCTTTAATATGTAAATAAGAAAAATTGTAGAAGTTATGTTTGCAGATAGGAAAGAATGTAGTCAAAAAAATGTCACTATATATCAAACACTGGTGTTATCCTGAATTCTGTCAGATGACGGCTTTCAGATTAAGAGTATATGTACAACATGAACGGCATCATGAACCTGTGAATATTTTGTCGAACAGTTTCAAGGTTGAGTTGACGCTATTCAAGATTTTGTAAAAATTAGTGTCATGTTTGAAAATTTGTTTATTTATTATTTTTTGATGGAAAGAATTAGGGAAGACCTAGCCCGTTTTTCATTATATTAGATATAATGGATAAGAGCTTACAGTATTAGCTTAGTTTCCTTTCGCCATGTGAGCTAACATTTCTGAACCAACCAACCCGTTCAGCGAATCCCTCTGTTTTACATAGCTGAAAAGCAAGTCTATATCTGGTATCTTTGTCAGGCTCGTATTGGTTTCAGTTCCTCATTAGTGTTGTCTCCAATCCTTTCACCTCATATCTGACATGGGACTAGCAGGTAGGTAGTTTGTCTTGTGTCTGGGGGAGTTTATTTCCTTCCCCACTGTTGCGTTACATACGCAATGAATCACCTGCTGAAAATTTTTTTCAAGGAGTTTCTAATTCGCTGGATAGGTTCTGAAATTTCTGCTTCGATGTCTTCTGTCCATGAGCAGAAGAGTTTAGCTATTTGCAAGGAAACCATCTGTGGTAGATATGCTTGATATTGGAAGCATCTCTTGTTTCGTTCCTTCCATATACATCACAGACCCGTAGCGAATAGCATCGGCCATTATCCGAAACTTTCCTTGAGAATGTACATTGGAGAAACAGAGGATCACATAAGGTGCAGCTGTTTTGGCTAAATTAGTTTTTGTGAGCAGTTTGTCAAGAAGACTAGGATAAAGAAAATATCTGACCTTTTGAGGAATTTTTATTTTCCATATTATTTTGCAGAATTGTGGTCGCACTCTTCCGTCTAGCGGTAAGCGATAACAATGTTTTGCTGAGAATGCTTAGGTTGGGATGTATTTCCAGTTTATGATGGCCGGTTTGTTTGAGATAGTCACCTCTTTCATCTTTTCTCGAAGACTTTGTTGGTCAGGATGATTACTCAGCGAGGGCGAAAGGTTCCAATTTCCGTTGGCAGAGAAGATTTTAAAAGCTTCTGCTACCGAGACCTCTTTGAATGTTGAGGCAAGATATAACAGAGGAAATCTTTCCTCAATTGGCTAATCAAACAACCAAAGAGTCTTCCCAAAATGAGATCTGCGGTCCATTTCCCACTGTGAACCTCACCATTGATTGAAATAAGCCTTTGACCTGCAGCGCATTCTCCCAAAATTCTGACAATTTTTGCCTGGTTGGCCGATTGGCTGACAGGTTCAGCGAGATCTATTGGATCATTGTAGTACCCTGATTTTATCAATTCACACCATGGCTTTCCGGTGTCTAATACAGTAGATTACCTGATTTAGTGTTTGCAGATTGGTGATGCCCATTCCTCCCACTTCTTTCGGGCGACAGACTGTTGTCCAGTTCAGTAGATTTTTTCCTGCCATGCTCTGTTCCTTTCCATTCCACAGAAATGCTCTACGCATTCTATCTATCTTATTGATGATTCCTGCTGGTAGAATGTGATTTGCCATCCAGAACTGTACCATTGGTGAGATGACGGCATTAAGTAGCACTACTCTTCCAGCAAGTGAAAGTAATTTGACTTTCCAACCTGCTAACTTCTTCATGATCTTTTCTAAGAGAGGTGACCAATCGTTTGGTCTAAGCTTCACACCTTGCGAAGGCATTCCCAAATATGTGAGTGGGAAGTTTGTGGTTTTACTACCAAGTATTGCTGCCAATTGATCTCTGAGCTGCTGGGGGATACCGATGCTCAGAACCGTAGATTTTTCAAAATTAATTTTTAGTCCAGACAGCAGCTCAAAGGAGTATAAGATAAACTTGAGTGATGTAATGTACCGTCGTTGTGCACCACAAAAGGTTAATTTGTCATCTGCAAACTGAAGATTTTGAAAGACGCTAATGGATTTTCCTGCGGCAATATCTTCAATAATCTGGTGCTTTGTCGCTGCGTTGAGGATCTGGTCGCGGACATCTACTAATTGAGGTGATATTGGGTCTCCCTGCCGCAGCCCTCGATGATGTTTGAATGATTTCCCAACTAATCCATTAATCCAGATTGATGACTTTGCTGTGGATATTATATCATATATCCACCTACACCACCTATTTCCAACTCTAGCACTCATGAGATCCATGAGGAAAGATCATTCCACGTTATCACAAGCTTTCTCAAAGTCCAGTTTGTATATGATTCCTTTTTTTTGGTTATTTGTGCTTGGGATATTATCTCTTTGGCGGCTGCAAAATTGTCTGCGAGTGCTCATACTCGAATAAAGGCTGATTGATTTGGTGAGATCATTTTATCAAGTTTCTTTGCCAGTCTTGTTGATAATACCCTTGAAATGATTTTCACGATTCCATTCATAAGACTGATTGGACCATAATCACGCACTGTGCAATTCCACTCCTTTTTGGGAATGAGAGTTATGAAAGAATAATTGACTCTGTCTAATATTATCTAGTGATTGTAAAAGTTGTGAGCCACCCTTAGTAGATCCGCCTTGATGGTGTGCCAACTGCGTTTATAGAAAAGGAATGAGAAACCGTCCGGTCCAGATGATTTTTCTGATGCTAGACGAAAGACTGCTTCTCTAATTTAATCCTCTGTAAAGGGAATTTCTAATGATTATAGATCTTGTGGGTCTTCAGGTTGCAGAGCTCTCCAATCAGCTGTGATACAAGGTGCTTCAGATTTTCCAAGCAGTGATGTGAAGTGCTCTCGAAAACAAGCATGTATTTGGTTGTGGTCGGCTAAATTTTTGTTCTGATGGTGGAGTTCACGGATTGTGTTTTTTCGCTTTCTATTGCTAGCCCATGTGTGAAAGAATTTTGTGTTTTAGTCCCCATTCTTAAGCCATTGAACTCTTGCTGTTTGTCTTCGCAGCAGTTCTTCTTGATGAAGCACCTTGTCAACTTCACTCTTCAGCTGGATTCTTTCATCAATTTCAGTAGTGAGAAGATTTCTTGTTTCTTCTTGGGAGTCTAGATAGTCTATCTTTCGGAGCAGCCTCTCCTTTTGCTGAATAAATGTTTCCCACTTCCCCTTTATTCCAAGATTTGAGTTTGGATTGTGGTAATATCAAGAGCATAAAGAGAATTCTGAAATTGTCTTACTCAATTGAGTTTTTAGGCCATTTATTTGTAGAAGAGATAAAATACAAATATAGAATATACAATTTACAATCAGATTGATTTACAGGGTAGATTTATCAGGATATTTACATCAAGAAATTAAGGCTAATAAGGAATATATAATCAGACTAATTTAGAAATACAATATTTACAGTTGACTTGCCATAATACTCCCCCTTAAGTTGGAGTATAGATATTAATCATGCCCATCTTGTTATAAATATAGTCAACCCTAGCTCCATTTAGAGCTTTGGTGAAGATATCTCCTAACTGTTCCCTAGTCTTGACGTACCCTGTTGAGATAATCTTCTCTTGAATTTTTTCACGAACAAAATGATAGTCAATCTCAATATGTTTAGTTTGTTCGTGAAATACAGGATTAGAAGCAATATGAAGAGCAACTTGATTATCACACCACAACTTAGTAGGTAGTGAAGTCTTAAGACCAACCTTATCTAATAACTGATGTATCCACACTACTTCACACATGGATTGTGCCATAGCTTGATATTCTGATTCAGCACTAGAATGAGAAATCACATTCTGCTTCTTACTCCTCCATAATATCAAGTTCCCTCCAACAAAAATATAATATCCTATAGTTGATCTCCTATCAACCTTTGAACCCACCCAATCAGCATCTGAAAAGCATTCAGTATGCGAATGTCCATGATTATTATACAAGAGACCATGTCCAGGGGCTCCCTTCAAATAACATTAAATTTATCCCAAAGCTTCCCAATGGACAATAGTAAGAGATGACATAAACTGACTTACTACAGTTACAGAGTATGCAATATCAGGATGAGTCACTGTAAGATGGTTCAACTTGCCAACCAATCTCTTATACATCGCAGGATTTTCAAATAACTCACCACCCCTACTGTAAGTTGGAGATTAGGAGTCATCGGTGTACTGTAAGGCTTAGCACCTAATTTTTTTTATTTCTACTAATAAGTCAAGGACATACTTTCTCTGAGATAAGAAGATACCTTTCTTATATCTTGTAACTTCAATGCCCAAAAAATATTTTAACACACCTAAGTCTTTTGTTTGAAATTGAGTTTGGAAGAAGGGTTTGAGAGATGAGATGCATGTAGAGTCACAACCTGTGATGACAATATCATCCACATAAACCACTAGCAAGATTAGGCCAACCTCAGAATGCCTATAAAATATCGAATGATCGGACTTACTCTTTTGCATACCAAATTCCTGTACCACCTCACTGAATCTCCCATACCAAGCCCGAGGACTAGGTTTTAAGCCATAATTAAAGAGATCTCTGAAGCCTGCAAACTTTACCCAACTCCCTCTGAGCAATAAAACCAGATGGTTACTCCATATAAATCTCCTTCTGTAGATCACCATGAAGAAAGACATTCTTGATATCTAGTTGGTATAGAGGCCAATCACAGATGGCTGCCAAAGAGATGAACAAGCGAACAGAAGCAAGTTTGGCCACAGGAGAGAAGGTGTCAGAGTAATCAACTCCATAAGTCTGAGCATACCCTTTGGCTACAAGATGAGCCTTTAGACGAGCCACAGAACCATCTGGATTGACCTTCATTGCAAATACCCATTTACAACTAATGGCTTTCTTCTCTGGGGGCAAAGGCACCGGTTCCCAAATACCATTAGCATCTAAAGCTACCATTTCCTCTTCCATAGCAACACGCCAATCAGGATGTGACAATGCCTCAACAATAGTTTTAGGTATGGAAATAATTCTAGGGAAGTAATAATTAATACAACGAGAAGAAGAAGACAAATGATCATAAGAGACAAAAGAGGAGATAGGATAAGTACATTGATATTTACCTTTGCGAAGAGCAATTGGAAGGTGTAAATCAAAATCACGATCATTGGTGGTGACTGGATCCTCCGATGAAGAAGCTGGTGGAGGGTATGAATCACAAGTCGCCAACCTACAAGAATAAACATAAACAATAGGAGGTCAAATAGTTGCTGGAACAGATGGATCAGGAGGGATCTAAGGATTCTGAGTATTGGGCATGTGTTTGACAATGTAGACCAAGAGATCATCTTCCTCCCATTGTTTTTCATAAATAGAAGGAGAGAAAAATAGAGTAGACACAAAGAATATAACATCTATAGACACAAAGTAATGATTAAGGGTGAGAGAGAAACACCTATAACCTTTCTGAACTCATGAAAATCCAAGAAAGATAATTTCAGAGACTTTGGATCTAATTTAGTTACTTGGGGACGAACATCTCTCACAAAGTAAGTACTATCAAATATATGAAGTTCCATGAGAAACAAAGATTTAGATGGAAATAAAATAGCAAAAGATATGTCACCATTAAGGACAAAAGAAGGCATATGATTGATCAAAAAACAGATTGTAGAAACAACATCAGCCCAAAATTGTTTAGCAACCTTCATTTGGAAAAGTAATAATGCTCTAGCTACCTCAAGGAGATGCTGGTTTTTTCTTTCAGCAACTCCATTTTGGGATGGAGTATCAACACATGAGGATTGATGAAGAATACCATTCTAGGACATCTAATTTTAAAAATTTTTTGAAAAGTATTCCTTGGCACTATCACTTTGCAATATACGCATAGAAACATTAAATTACTTTTTAATTTCAGCACAAAAAGCACAAAAATAGAAAATAATTTTGAACGATTCTTCATTAAATATAACCAAGTAGCACGAGAGTAATTATCAACAAAGATAACAAAATGCTTGAATCCAAACTTGGAAACAATAGGACATGGACCCCAAATATCAGAATGAACTAACTCAAACAGAGATAATGCCCGTTTATTGACTCGGGATGCTGAAGGTAATTGATGATGTTTAGCAAATTGACATAACTCACATTCTAAAATAGACAAAGACTAAAACTGTGGATATTACTTCTTTAAAGTAGATAAGGAAGGATGTCCCAACTGACAATGGACTTCGAAAGGAGTTAAGGTACGTACTGGAGCAAGTAAGAGACCGTGACACCTGTTTATCAAGGATATAAAGCCATCCGACTCATGATCTCTACCAATAATCTGCTTTATTGTAAGATCCTGAAATATACAATGATCAGAAAAGAATGAGACAACAATTTAGGGCATAAGTTAGTTTACTAACAGACAGAAAATTGAAAGCGAACTTCGGTAAGCACAAAATAGATGACAAAGAAATTGATGATGTTGGATGTGTAATTCTAGAACCCATGACACAACATGTAGACCCATCAGCCAAGGTAACATTAGAAGAGGTTGTATGAGATTGAAAGATAGATAAAAGGCTAGAATTACCTGTCACATGGTCTGTAGCATCAGAATCAATGACCCATTTTGAAGAGGAAGACACAAGGCATGTAGTGTATTTACCTGACTCGACAATAGCAGTAACAGGAGAATTGATAGACTTTAAAGATGCTTGATATTGGAAGAATTGTGCAAACTCTTCTACAGACACTTGAACAGTTTTTTCGGAGGATGAGGCTACGAAAGACTCCTCAACAGCCACATTTGCCACCTGAGATCATTGAGATTTGTTCTGAAGTTTCTAACATGAGTGTTTTGTATACTCAGGCTCATGACAGTAGTAATAAATAATTTCTCTTGAATCATGATTGGGGGCAACTTCTCCACTTCGCTGATTACTCCTATTGCCATAAGCCCCTCTATTTTCTCCTCTATTATTTTGTCATCCAGTATCATTATGGTTGACAAGAGCACTACTAGCAGGTTGAGAAAGCTGAGAAATTTTTGTACGAAGCACTCGAATAAAAATATCATGCAAAGAGAAAATCTAAGAACAGAAAGTATCTGAGATTTGACAGTTTCAAATTTTGGAGGAAGACCAGTCAAAAAACTCATCACAGCCATTTGCTCTCATTGGGCCTGTTGAACTTTCACATTAGGACTAAAGAGCAATAAAACATTAAGTTCCTCATACACTCTTTTGAAATCCATAAAATAAGACGTAAGGTCTTATTTTGTTTCTCCACACAATAGAAAGCCTTGCACACATCATAGATACGAAAAATATTTTCTTTGCCAGAGTACAGAAAATCTAAATAGTCCATCATTTCCTTAACAAACTCACAGTGATTAATTAAGCTAATTACCTCACTATGAATAGAGTTCCGAAGTTGTAAAAACAATCGAGCAGACTCCCTTAGCCAATTTTGTCTTGTATCATCACTGGGTGGATTACTCATGAGGTGATCATCTTTATCAATACTACGCATGTAAATACGAACTGTCTTACTCCACTCCAAATAATTGGAGCCATTAAGCTTATATTCCGTGATCTTAGTCATCATCAAAATCACATCAGCAATTACTGTCTTATTCTCATCCACAGTAGATTTAGTCTCAGCCATAATGTCAGACAGAATCTGATGGAAAGAGGTTGCTGCAATTATCAGTTTCGAAGTACCCACAAGAATGCACCAATATCCAAGGCAGCTCATAGGGCTGCACTAATCGGTGCAAGACGACACCGGGGAAGAAGCCTAAAAGCAAGCCAATGCCAGACGCATCCTCACTTGCCAGCATGTAGGAGCGTCGCTGAACAAAGGAGTAGCATGAGAAGTCTACTCGTCGGAAATCCGATGACTAGATTCAGAGGACTGGCTGATCGACAATTAGGCAACCGACTCTGGTACCATGTTAATATCAAGAGCATAAAGAGAATTCTAAAATTGCCTTACTCAATTGAATTTTCAGACCACTTATTTATAGAAGAAGTAAAATACAAATATATAATATATAATTTACAACCAGACTAATTTACAGGATAGATTTATAGGGATATTTACATCAAGAAATTTAGATTGATAAAGAATATATAATCAGACTGATTTAGGAATACAATATTTATAGTTGACTTCATAACAGATCGTAACGACGAATATCCCTGTGACAGCATCATTCGCTGTAGGCCCTCCTTCCCACCATTGTCGGATCTTATCTTCACAGCTTGGAATTGATAACCAAAAATTTTCGGAATGAAAAGGTTTGTTTGCAGAAAACTTACTCGGTGAGTGGGCAATAGTTTGTAGTAGCAGTGGGATATGGTCGGATGTCGGTCTAGTTAATGTCTTGAGATTCGCCAGCGGGAACTGATGTTGCCAATCTAAACTAACGAAACAACGGTCTAATGTTGCTAAAGACGGCACTTCTCTGAAGTTAGACCATATGAATTTTTTATTGGAGAGGCATATTTCCATCAGTGTCTTGAGAGTTGATAAACTTATTGAAGATGCTGGATGGTTTGAGGGTATTTGCAGCACCCTTACGTTCTACAGAAAATCGTGTGACGTTGAAGTCACCAATTAAGACCCATGGGAAAGGAACCTCTTAATGCCTTTAGCTCTGAAAAAAATTTGAGACGGTCTTGTTGATTGTGTGGACCGTAAACATTGGAGAGCACCCATGTGAAGCCTGTTGACTTACAGATAAGCTTGATGGTAAGTGAGTAACTCCCTTTGCTCAATAAACATCCATCAAAATGTACCAGATCCCAGCAAGAGAGCAGACCTCCACAAGTTCCAGATGCATCTTCTGGCTCCCAACCGTCTAGATTTACTCCGCAAATAGATTTTCTGTAATCGGACATCCATTTGTTCCTGTTTTGTTTCTTGAAGGCATACAATTGTGCACTTCGGCCTCTTGATTGTGTCTCTGATAGCTCTCCTTTTTTTTGGTCTACCAGTTCCTCTTGTGTTCTAACTTAGTATCATTTATCAGCTAAATAAAGAACGTTGTTAAGGTAGTGCGGAGTGGGAGTGATGGGAACATTAAATTCCAGCTTTGATATCATTAGAACAAAATGACAAAGTACTTCACTGATACTCCCAAAAAAAATACAACCCAAAAATCCACTCAGCCCTAGGATGTCTAAGATCAGGGTACATAACAGCATTTTGTGCTTCTAGGTGGTGATGCAGCCTACCAAAATGTTTCAGGCTGCTCGTTAGCATTACAGTGCATGAACACATCTTAGTTTGGTAAGTTGAGAACTTGCTGGGCTATCTTTCCACATCGCTTGCGTTCCAGTGCGTTCATCTTCTCTGCTGGATTGATTGGCCCTTTTGATTCAAAAAGAAGCCCACGTTTGTGCCTCAGTTCAGTAATCTGTGAAGAGTCAGTGTTAATGAAAAGGATATCAGCCACGCTGAGGATTGTTCCACAAGTCCCAATGATTTAATCTTTTTTGTTTGCAGTCGAGCACTGCGCTTGCAGGAAGAAGCCCCTGAGTTCTTGTTTTTCTTTCTGGCCTGGGGAGGTTGTTGTGGCTGGTTTTTCATTTGCGGTTCTGGTTCAGGATATTGTTTCCCTTTGCAGACAGTCAGAATCCTTTCAAATACTTTGTGGACTGATATTTCCTGTCTTGCTTTCAACCTACTGCAGCTTTTCCTTCCGGTTATTGGGGTTTTAGGCTGTATAGCCGGTAGGTCCCTTTTTCTGTTGTCTTTTGTCCCTAGGTTCTGTCCTTGAAAGCTAGCTTCTGTACTGTATAGCAGCGTGATGGAATTTGAATTTGAATTTACCCATACTATTGTTTGGCTGCTAGGAATGAGAAGTAGGATGGTGCATGGCAGGTTTGGACCAAGGATCAGCCCATCTAAGATAGCTCCACATGATGTCACCTACCCAACGGTTAGTCTTCTCCCTGTTGGATGTCTGAAGGTGCTGTTGTGAGCTCTGAATTGGTTCCAGACCGAGTTCAGGGCTGTGATCCATGTTAGAAAATATGCCTCAAGATTCAGTCCACATTGAGCCTACAGCGAGGTCAGGACGAAAAATGGAGTCCAACGATCTAAAGAACAGTCCAATCGGAGTTCAAACGGAGGAGATACGCTCGATTGAAGATGACATGAAATTCGGAGTGGTGGAGACCGGCGGAGGTGGCGGTGGTGCGGCCGTGCGTGACCAGGCTACGAGCACGGGGCCCAATGCATGGGGTGCGCGGCTCAGCCCGCACGCGCATAGACTTGCCCAGTGCACGTGGGCCACCCAATGCCCCTGCACGGTCCACTGTGGACCGCAGGCGCTGGGCGTCCATGGGACTACGGGGACCGAAGTCGCAGTCCATGCATAGTTCAGATGGTTTTCTGCACGATCCGATGATTCAAATCACAATCGATCATGATCGAACGGCTGAGATTGATTTTGGATTTGATTAGGTGATCGGTGGCCCTATTTTGTGCAATCGTGGCCTTGTTTTGTGCGATCGGATGCCTCTGATGCGAGTCGATCACGATCGGATGGCCACGGATGATTCTAGACTTGATTAGGATTCTGTTTACTAGTATAACAGTATTTTGGAGTTTCTGAAGTCTATAAAATTTTGATTGACAAGCTGTCAATTGCGTTGGGAAGCTAGTGACGTCTGGAGGTGTAGAAAGACTTCAACAAAGGTTTTAAAGAGCTTTTGTGAGGATTTTGAAATTTTTTCTCAAGAGACTCTTGTACAAGGGTTGAGTGGTGAGTTCCTCTTGTATTGATTTTATTTTATTCTCTCATAGTGAAGCTTGCACGCCCCGTGGAGGTAGGCTTGAGGTCAAGCAATATATTTGTATTATATTTCTTATTTTGTTTATTCTTTCTTTCTGCTGCACCTGTGGTACGGATCCTGGGCGCAACAATCCAATCGGGGTGTAGTGGTTTGCCTTTTGGCAGATGACCCTTTTGGCTGACTAGCAGTTCTCTTTCTGTTTTCTAGCGAGGATGGAGATCGATCGCCAGGACCAAACCAGTAGTCCCAGTCTTCTCCCTCTCTATCCGCACTTTCTTCAGATGAAGACGTGTGTGTAGGAGACTACTCAGAAACAAAATTTACTCTAATCTGAACATTAAAAATTTAAATTGGTTGAAGGCGCACGACTTCAGATTTGTAACCTTTCTATATGAAAGTTGTGGAATCTGTTTACCCAAATTATTTATGGAAGTTAAATTTTATTTGCCTGTGCCTAAGACCTTTTCTGCTTAAGGAATGTTATCTAATGAAACTTAAACTCTGCAAATCAGAGGCATCTGACTGAAGTTGGGAGAGTAACACAGCATCTTTACAGTTTAGAAGAGTGGGGCAAATGACATGATAAAAGTAGAACCGATATTGGAGGATCTTAGAACTTCACTATAGATCAATATCGCTATATGTGAAGTTAGTCTGTGAGGAGATAGGTTGGAGAGTCAGGGTTTGTTAACATACGTACAGTGCCAGGATTTTCCCTTTGGTGATAATTGCTTCACATTATGATGTCAGTGTAAGTAGGTAAAAAATGATTCTTCTGATAATGGAAGTAACTATACTCCGGCGAGAGATGTTTTCCAGGATGCTTGTTGAGCTACATCAAGCTTATCTAAATCATAGGTGGATCAGCTGTGGCTTCGGTCAATATGAATTTTATTTAAATGTGACGCTAAGATCGTCTCCATTCTTAGAGTCCTTGATTCCCACTTAAGGATGATACTATCTCATTTATTGATTAGTTAAAATGTGCCTTTTCAAAGTTGAAGAAAGCTTGATAGATTTCTTCTCAATATGTCACTTTACCCACCTTACCTTTGCCTAGAATAGAAAAGAGACCAAAAAATAAATTAAATTTCAGAAGGGCTTATTTTCAATTCACATGTATGGTTTTGTAGGTCTAAATATTAAACGATTGATTCTGTCCCTTTCCCAGAGTTCATATCTAACTAAAGGGGTTCATAAAATTCAACGTAAGTGCATGAAGACTTCCTTGGAAAGACTACGTAGTCATGACCTACTAGTGGATAGGTCCCCGAAGCATGATTTTTTTTTTTTTTTTTTTTTTGATGTAATGGGAGGTTTTGCCGTGCAGATTTATTAAAGAGAATTATGCACAAGTGATTTACTGAGAAAGATACTGCCATGCCCTGAACTAATATCCGGGTCAACCATGTGACGTAGCGGCATGAACCAAAAAATATCCAAGAGATCATGCAAGGCATAAATTTTGAGAAAAATGCCTCCAGATTAGGTCTACAATAAGCCCAAAACGAGGTTCTGGACGAAAAACTGAATCCAACGAGTCTAAGATCAATCCAAACGGAGTCTAGACGGCGAAGATATCGTGAAGAAATCTGAAAGAGCTAGTACAGCCCACGAGCCACCGGAGGGCCCCACGGGTAGAGCTGTCAAGTGATTATGGGGGCCGGGCCGGCTCACCCATTGTTAAAATGGACCATAAAAACCCAGACCGACCAAGCCCACGTGGGCTGTGGGTTACGGCGGGCCAACCCATTTTTTTTTTTTTCTTCGTTTCTCTTTTCCCTTCCTCCCACACCCTCCCCACCTCGGCCAATCCTCTGCCCCACCTTCTCTGCCGACGGCTGACCTGCACCCACCCCCTTCATGCGCCACCCACAGCCCCGCCCCACCGCTGTCCTCCGCACCATCTGCTGCGTTCCTCGTTTCTCCCTTCCCTTCCTCCCACCTCCCCCCCCCGGCCAATCCTCCACCTTTCTCTACCAGTGGCTAACCCACGCCACCCCCTCTGATGCACCACCCGCAGCCCCGCCCCATCTCCTTTGCATCGTCCAATGGGGCCCCATGCCAGTTTCTCCCACTACCATGGCGTTCGGAGGAGGTAAGACCGACTGGGGGGATACACGGAGGAGGCGGGACCATCAGGGAGGGAGGGGAGGGCATAGAGGAGACTGGGCGTGAAGAAGATTAGAAGACGATCGCTGTTGCTGTATCACGGCGAAGCAGAAGAAGAGGGAGGGGAGATAGGAGGAGAGAAGAAAAATCCAAAAAAAAAAAAGGTGGGCCAGCCCACGAGCTGATCCGGTTCAACCCATGGGCTACAGGAGCCGGACCAAAAAGCCCACTTGCAAAAATGGGCCAAATTTTCCAACCCAGCCCAGCCAATTTTTAGGGCCAAATGGCCTGGTCCATGGGCCCTGGCCCATTTTGACTGCACTACCCATGGGCAGGTGCAAGCTGCTGGTGGCACGAGACAGGCCCAGTCAGGCGCACGGCATGCATGGGCCATAGCGCTGGGCCAACCCAGACTATGGGTGCAGGCCCGCTATCCAGTCGTAGTCCATCATGGACCACGCGTAGTTTTGCGGTCCACGCTGCAGCATGGACCGATCAGGTGGGAGGCTGGATGATGCGATCCGACGACTGCCTTTTTTGCACGATCCGATGATCCAAGATGCTGCCAGTCGGGATCGAATGGCTAAGATGAAATCCAACTTTGGTAGGCATGATTAAGGCTGATATGCATGATCGGACGGCTCTGGTTCAAGCAACATGATCACACGATCCAAAAGGGTTCTAGGGTTTGATTTGAGCAAGTATCTTAGGAAAATACAGTTTTGATATTCTGGAGCCTATATAGCTCAGATTGACGAGCCGTTTATTGCATTGGGTAATTGGTGACATCCTAACATGCAGAGAAGCTTTTTGAGATATTTTAGAGAGCTTTTATAAGAATTTTAAGGCTTCTTATTGAGAGATTTTTATACAAGGGTTGAGTGATGAGTTCTTCTTATATTTGTTTGATTTTTTTCTCTCATTGTGAAGCTTGCACGCCCCGTAGAGGCAGGCTTGAGGCCAATCTACATTATCTTGATTTATTTATGATATTTTTCTCTCTTTCTTCTTTCTTCCTCTCCCAACAAGTGATATCAGAGTGGACACAGCCCATGATGAAGATGAGATCGAGTGGCCTAGTTCGACTCTCACCTTTGCCCATTCATGAGACAGCAGATGTGCCCCAGAACATAAGGCGAGACGGATCACAGACTCTCAGAGACAAACGGAGATCGAACATCTAGTCGAGATGAAGATTGTTGAGAAAAATACCTTAAGATTCGGTCCATAATAAGTCCAAAACAAGGTTCAGGATGAAAAATGAAATCCAACGAGTCTAAGATCACCCAAACAAAGTCTAGACAACGAAATATGTACGAAGAAGTTCGAAAGGAGCTGGTATGGCCCACGGGCTGGCGCAAGCCACCAGCGGCACGGGCCAGGCCTAGCTAGGGACACGAAGTGCGTGGGCCCAGTGCTAGGCTGGCTAGATGCGTGGGCCGGCCCACAAGCAGGCATAGGCCCGCTATCCCGTCGCAGTTCACTGTGACCACGCATAATTTTGCAATCCACACCTGTGCATGGATCAATCAAGCAGGAGGCTGGATGATGTGATCTAACGGCTCTTTTTTGCACGATCTGATGGTCTAGGATGCTGGCAGTCGGGATCGGACTGCTAAGGCAAATTTGATTTTGATCAAGCATGATTAGGATGATACACATAATCAGACAGTTCTGATTCGAGCTGGTCAGGATCGGATGGTCCAGAAGATTCTAGGATTTGATTTGAACTCGTATCCTAGGAAAACACATTTTAGTGATTCTGGAGTCTATATAGCTCGGTTGATAAACCATTTATTTCATCGGATAACTGTGACGTCTTGATTGTGCAAAGATCTTCTTAAAATTTTAATAAATTTTATGAGAATTTTTGAATTTTTTGTTGAAAGATCTTTATACAAGGATTGAGTGGTGAGTTCTTCTTGTATTTGTTTGATTTTTTCTCTCATAGTGAAGCTTGTACACCCTGTGAGGTAGGCTTGAGGCCAATCCATATTATCTTAATTATTTATGATATTTTTTCTCTCTTTTTTTTTTCCTCCCCAACATAAATAATAAATAAATCCATAAGAATATTAAAGAATCATAATAATCATAAATTCTAACCATATATATCAAACCAAACTCATCCATCGTTGTGGATAAAGTTTATAAAGTTGAAATGTTTATTTGGTATCAAAAAGTTAACTAATTAACTAATGACCCATCGCTTGAACTTCACACCAACCCGACTCATGCTATACATCCGCAACTCTGAAGAAAAAAGAGATGTAAGCTTTATAGTCTAATAAGAATTTCCCACACTCATACCAACATGAATATAAAACATATTTGAGGTAACATTTAGCCAATAAAAAATAGTAAAATTTATATATACATCAATAATTTGAATAATACTTGATAGATCAATATATATATGCTATAAAATACACATATATAAGCGTTCCAATGTACACATCAAGTTAATCGTATAGCTATTCAATTCATACATATCACCATGATAGAAATATCGAGATATATGTCACACATACACTCAAGTGATAATTCAATTCAATAATAATTCAATGAAATTATTTTATTATCTGATTAGCATAGATTAGATGTAATCACATTATTAGTCTGGTGCTGAACTAGATCTGTCCACACTCCAGTTCGTGGCAGGCTAAATACATATGACATTTCCATCCGTGGCAGGCAGCCACATCTCAGCCTACACTATACCATAAATACTAGTTTCATACATACCGACTTGTCCATATACCCTTCAATTAGACATGGTTGATTTTGATTTCAACACTAGATTTGTCACAATCATGCTTCAGTTCATGGCAAGCCAAACATACATACATGATGTTCCACCTATGGTCATAACTAAAATCATACCTAGTCAGCAGCTGATACGCCATATTTCATATATGGTTAACTAGTCCGTATGCTCCCTTTTTTTCACTCTTACAATCATACAAAAATTAATTTGTCTTTCTGGCATTCGACTAATTGCAACCATGCTTCAGTCTGTGATAACCAAATATAATACTGCACCCTAGTCCAAGGCTGATCTAACATACACCCATATTTCTTGCATAACCGACTCATCCAAATACCACCCACATCCAATCATTATGTTAAATCATGATTTTTTTATTATTCATGATATCTATGAGTGAGCACCAATTAATCATAAACCATGCAACATCAATTCATCAATGCATAATGCACATACCAAAATATATAAAATATGCAACAATCATGTAGGTACATGTATGTGTGTGTGTCTCTCTCTCTCTCTATATATATATATTATATATATATATATATGTTATATATGTATGTGTATGTTGTGTATGTATGTATGTATATATTGTTATATAATTCTTCATAATCATATAGATAATTATGTTTCTTGGGGTAAGTCAATCGACCCCCGACTTAAATCAACCAACCCCCGACATCCGACTCAATAAAAGTCAACCGACCGAAATATAACTCCGACTCTGCATCGACTGACACGACTCATAGTCAGCAAACTGATTGACACTCGACTACTACCACCAACAGCAGAACAATCTCCGACTTAAGACCATCGCATATCAAACTACTAGCCGATGGTCACTCGAACGTTCTATCGACATACCAAGATAACTGATATATAGTCGGCCAATCTGCTCAATGTGCTGTAACCATTATGAACGGTTATCGACTATATGTCACGATAATTACTGAGAATTAACAACCCACTAACTCTACAATTATGGCCCGATAATTTAACATCATAAAAAGTGAGACCACGTGCTTGACAGTTACATCAATTCATCTATAAAACGAGGGTAAGAAAACAGTACTGGTAAGAACTTCTGGCCAGAGCTCTGTTACACTCGATACTCAAATCTACTACTGTTCATCAATTTTCACTCTAACATAAGCATTGGAGGGTCCCCGTCAACACAACTCTGATCTGTGAGGATGCTATTTTCAGGTACTCATCACTAGCGACAGACGACAAAAATTGACCGCAACAGATTGAGCGCTGGTAGGGGAACAAAAAATCTGCAATCAATCATGTCAAAAATCATAGCCCGACTTTCAACCAATTCGACAAGCACTCTTCCCATCGAAAAGATTCTCCTCTCCCCCGCAGTAGTAGAGCCTAGTTCCTCGCATCCCGTGGTCATCACAAATGCTCAGATCACTGCACCTGTGCAGTAGATGAATATTTTGATGGAGGCTGTCAAAAGCCTCCAATAACAGCAAACACAGCAACAGCAACAGCCACCGGCTGAACAACCGTGGCACAGTCAGTGCCTTCCAGGCACAGCCACCATCCTCCACGCGATCACCTTCTCCTCTCCAAACGACCGTCTCGACACTCCTATCAGATGGACGACCAATTCTCGCACTATCACTGTGCCACCCACCACTTGCGTGTTCCCCCTCTCCTTCTGTCTCTGTAGTGTTAGAAGGAAAAATGGTCACGGACACCTTCTGCTTCTCCTTCAAATTCATCAGAGGTTCCACCCCGGAGTCTCCCGGCAACGACGGATTGGACACTATGAACGCAAGTTCAAAAAAATCGAGCTTCGACTTGCCCGACTTCAGATGGAAGGTCAAAAATTCTCTAGTGACTATGACTTCCACACGTCTAACCTCTCTCTCAGCACATCTTGGACGAGCCGATCCTGTCTCGATTCAAGATACCACAGGTGGAAGCATACGATGGCTCCACCGATCCAATCGACCATCTAGAGAGCTATAAAGCTCTCATGATGATCCAAGGGCAATCGATGCCCTCTTATGCATTGCTTTCGATAACTCTTTGGAAAACTGCTCGGCATGGTATTCGGCTTCAGTCGAAAACATCGATTTCTTCGAGCAGCTCGAACATTCTTTCGTGGCTCACTTCAGCACTAGCCAAAGGCTGCCACAACATCCGACAGTCTTTCTCAGTCAAACAAGGAGAGACTAGATTTAAGAGACTTTGTAGCCCATTTCAATACAGTCACACTTGAGATCAAGACCTCAACGAAGATATAACCATATCAGCCATGAAGAGGGTCTGAGGGGATCCAGATTCTCTACTCTTTAGACAAAACTCTCCCAGATCTATGCTGAACTTCTAGAAGCCGTACAAGTAATCCACACGGACGAGGCTGCTTCTGACCATGTCAGATAGAAGGCAAAAGTCAAAAAAAAAACAGAAGAAAGATGGAGCTCCATCGAATCAAGTCAGCCATCCTCTAATAAGCGAGCTTCATCTCAACAAGGAGTTCGAAATGAACTACGGCCCAAAATCGAACTACGACAGATATGACTCCTATACTCCTCTCTCTGCTCTTGTGCGCAGATTCTCATGGAGATCAAAAGAGCAAGTACCTACGATACCCCCCATCGATGAAGGGCCTTCAGGAACCAGATCGAAGGAAGTACTGTCGGTTCCATTATGACGGATACGATACCGAATAATGCATCAACTCAGGATGAGATAGAAGCTCTGATCGACAAGGCTACCTCAGGAAGTACCGAAGAGATCCGCAACTCAACTCCTATCGATCGACAACCCAGCCATAAACTGAGGAGCTATCAATAATCAGCCGACTGCAGGAGAAATCAATATGATCTCCAGGCGATCAAACTGGGAGGCAACTTTCGAAGAAGAGTCGACAAAAAGGCGATGACTCAATGATGTAATAACTTTTTTGGAAGAAGATATTCGAAGAATTCAAACTTTCCATGATGATGCGTTGTTGTTTCGCAACAATAGCAAATTATGATGTAAAAAAATCTTTATAGATAATGAAAGTTCAACTGATATTTTTTTTTACTCGATTTTCTCCAAATCGACTACCGACTGATCGACTCAAAAGAGTCTCGACGCCATTGATCGATTTTACTCGGGATGCTGTGATTGTGGAAGGAGAAATTTCTCTCTCCTTAACTGCAGGAATTGAACCACTGCAGAGCACTATTTTTGTGACATTCATGGTTATCTGAGTTCTTCAACCTATAATGCCATACTCGAATGACCTAGCCTTAATGCATTGAGAGCGGTGGTCTCAACATACCATCTATTGGTCTGATTTTGATAAGGAGTGGAGTCAGAGAAATGATGGAGACCAACAGTTAGCCTGATGCTGCTTCTTAGTCTCCACGCAAAATAATAAACCTGAAGGCTCTCTACACATTGACAAGTTGGACCAAAGAGAGAATCAGAAGAGGGGTGAACTGACTGGGCAATTGGTTTCCATCCCATTAAAAGAAAAAAATTCAAAAAAGATGGTCCAAATTGGATCACAGCTGTCTGATCCGAAGCGATAGCAATCAATAAATCTACTAAGAGCAAACATCAACATCTTTGCTTGGTTGGCCACCAACATGCCAGTCACCCCTCCGATGTAATAACTCACCGACTTAATATCAATCCAATTGTCAAGCCAGTGAGACAGAAGAAATAACCTTTTGCCCCTGAAAGATAGAAAATCATTGACAAAGAGGTCGACAAGCTCCTCGCAGCAGGCTTCATCAGAGAAGCTACTTATCCCGACTGACTTGCCAACATGGTAATGGTGAGAAAGGTCAATGAAAAATAGAAGATCTGCATCAACTACACAGATTTGAATGAAGCTTGTCCAAAAGATAGCTTTCATTATCGAAGATTGATGAACTGGTTGATGCAACTTCAGGCCATCGACTTTTAAGCTTCATGGATCCTTCACCAGATATAATAAATTCGGATGGCACCTGAAGATGAGGAGCACATAGCCTTCGTAATCGATAAAGCATATACTGTTATTGCCTTTCGGTTTGAAAAATATCGGAGCCACCTACCAACGGCTTGTCAATAAGATCTTCAAAGCACAGATTGGGTGAAACATGGAGGTATATGTGGACGACATGCTAGTGAAAAGCTCTCAAGCTTCAAAGCATGTTCGAGATCTGAAAGAAGTCTTTAGCACACTTCGATGACACCAGATGAAGTTGAATCCGACTAAGTATGTGTTCGAGGTGACTTCTAAAAATTTTTTGAATTTCTTGTGTCACAACGAAGAATAAAGGCTAATCCCGAGAAGATAAAAGCTATCATCAATATGAAGCATCCGAGCTCTAAAAAAAATACAGTAACTTAATGGAAGAGTCACCACGCTTAGCCGATTCATTTCTAGATCGACTGAAAGATGTTTGCCTTTTTTTAAGACTTTACGGCAAACGAAAAATTTCTCATGATCGGATGAATGCCGACAATCCTTCGAAAACTTGAAAAAGTACTTGGTCCCTCTGCCTTTGCTCACAAAATCAAAGGTCGGAGAAATACTGTATCTCTATCTGGCAACTTCGACTGAAGTGATCAGTTCGGTGCTCATCTAAGAAGATGAAAATCGAATCCAATGATCGATCTACTATACCAGCAAGGTGCTACATAATATCAAAATGAGTATTCAAGAGCGAAAAAGATGATCTATGCTCTGATTATATCATCGCAATAGCTTCGCCCATACTTCCAAGCACACCCGATTATGATCTAGATCGATCAGCCGTTGAAGGCTATCTTGCATCAACCTGATATTTCAGGTCGAATGGCAAAATGTATAGTAAAACTTGACAAATTTGACATACAATATCGCCATGTCTATCAATCAAGATGCAAGTTCTAGCCGACTTCATCATCGAATATACAATATCCAACAATAAATCAGAGAATAAAACTAATGATACAATAAAGCAGAACGTGACTCCCGAACCCGACCTAAAGTCGACTTGGGTGCTACACATTGATGGAGCATCTAATGCATAGGACAGTGGAGCAGTCTCATTCTTACAAATTTTGAAGGAGTGGTCGTAGAATATGCCCTTCGGTTCAACTTCAAAACATCGAATAATCAAGCCGAATATGAAGCACTCTTAGCCAACTTGAAAATCGCAAAGAAACTTGACATCGATAATTTAAAGGTCTTCACTAATCTGTAATTAATTGTTGGACAGATCAAGGGTGAATTTGAAGTCCGAGACCTAATCATGATGAAGTATCTTTAGAAGGTGAAGGATCTTATATCAACCTTGAAATACTTTGAGATCTTTCACATTCTAAGAACTAAAAATGCTCGAGCTGACATACTCTCTCGACTGACAACTACTTCTTTCAACTCACTGGATCGGACATTCGTCGAATATCTCAAACAGTCGAGTATCGACAAGGTTAAGGAGGTATTATAGCTCACTGTTGAACCAAACTGGATGGATCCAATCATCCAGTACTTAACAAATAGGACTCTTCCTATGGATCCCTCAGATTCAAATGATTCCGATGGACACCTCTCAATATATTATGATGAATAGTCATCTCTACAAAAAGTCATTCTCTCTCTCCTTATAAAAATATTTGGGACCAACAAATGTCGACTACGCACTCCGAGAAGTTCATGAAGGATTTGTGAAAATCATTTGGGGGGCAAATCATTAGCCTACAAAGTCTTGCGATAAGGATATTATTGGCCCACCATAAAGAAAATGCAGCTGAGCTCGTCTGAAGGTGTGACCATGCCAAAAATATGCGAATATGTAGCAACAACCGGCCAGTCAGCTTGCATCAATTATTGCTCCATGACCCTTAGTATAGTGGAAAGTTGACATACTTGATCCTTTCCCCCAGCATCTGGTCAGAGAAAATTTATTGTAATTGCTATCGACTACTTCACCAAATGGGTAGAAGCTGAACCTCTGGTGTAAATTATCAAAAGTAAGATGGAAGACTTCATTCAGAAATTAATCATATACAGATTCGGTTTGCCATACACCATCATTACTAACAATGGTCGGTAATTCGACAATCAAAACTTCAAAGAGTTCTGTGCGAAATTTTATATTATGCACAAACTCACCTCAGTCGGCCATACATAATCAAACGGAGAGGTGGAGGTAACCAACCAAATAATTCTGCATGGACTTAAGACCCTACTGAATGAAGCTAAAGACCTCTAGGTAGAAGAACTATATCCGATCTTATGGGCATACCGAATAACTCCTCGCATACCAATGGGAGAGATGCTATTCAATTTAGCCTACGAAACAAAAATGATGATCCCGCTCGAGATCGGATTGCCATCAACAAGGATCGAACAATACAGTGAGTCAAGCAATTTCGAATGTCGGAGAGCTGATTTAGATCTACTCTCAGAAGTTTGATAGCAAGCTCAAGTTCGGATGGCTACATATCGGCAAAGAGCAGTCCGATACTATAATGCAAGAGTCAAACCGAAGGTCTTTCGATCAGAAAACTTGATCCTAAGGAAAACAGAAGTCTCAAAACTTTTGGATCAAGAAAAGCTATCTCTAAATTGGAAAGGACCTTACCGAATAGCTGAAACACTCAGATCGGACGCATATCGACTGAAAACACTTGAAGGGTCAGCTATTCTCCGAACATAGAATGCCGACAATTTAAAAATGTATCATCAATAAAATCATCCATGTACATATTGTTCGGAATGAAATACAGAATTTCAGAATTTCAAAATCACAAGTTTCGATCGACTTCCATCAATCATCGACTATATGTCAGCTATTATTGTAAAAGTCCAACTATTGACTCTATTTCAATATAGAATTTATCTCGATTTTTACTGTAAAAATTAACATTAATTACACCGACTTTTCACTGTAAAAGTCAAGTACCGACTAGGTCTCGATATTAAATATATTTCAATTTTACTGTAAAGTCGATCATAGTCGAAAGACTAACATGCTAACTTAGTCTTACCTAAGCAGAACATTATGTCAATACGACCAAGATCGGATTAAAATTATACCGACTTGGCTACGGTCAGTCGAAGGATATTCGGTTTGCCACCGATTATCAAACGACATGACATACAAACTGATTAATCGTCGAACTCAGGATATTCGATTTATTATCGTTTATCCTAATTCTTAAAGTATGTCAAAAAGAACTACGTGTCTAACAGGTGATTCAACAAGATTCTATCGGATGATCGGTTTGCCGATTAATGTTCAATAGTTAAAAATTTGCATTGCAGACAAGCATAATCAGATAGAAGTCTTAACTTAGAAAAATTCTTTTCATTCATTATGAAGAGGTTACAAATTGGATCGAAGTCCGATTACAAGTGTCTGACTACAAAAAAAAATAAAACTACACCGATCAAACATCGTCGCCGTCTTTATCTCTTTGCTCTGGAGTAGCTTTAGGGATTTGGACGACTTCTGATGGTGGTGGTGTCGATGTTCTTCTTTCAACTGATACTGCGTCTTCTTCAGCAGCTCCATCTTCCGACCCTGGAGGAACGATGCTGCTCAAGTCGAGGTTCAGATATAATTTTTTGACTGCTCTCGATCGTCTTCATATCCGACCAGTAAGAGATGAATCTGCCTTCGAGGATCTCTTCCTAAATTCTTCTGAATCCTTGAAGTCCTCGATCGCTCGACTTAACACCTCCCTCGCCGACTCCGCTTCCACCTTTGCCAGCTCATGAGTATCGCTCATGCCAACTCAGCATCGGCTCGTATGGAAGATGACTCTCTTTGGCCAATGCCAGCCTTTCCAGACTGACCCGATGTCGTCCACGTTCGGCTTCGAGTTCGACAATACATCCATCTCGTTCCCGTCGAAGTCAGTAGATGGAGTGTTTCTTGCTCTTGACCTTCAACTCAAGAGTCGAAATATTTTGATGAGCCGACTCAAGTTCAGCTCCAAAAGATTTCAAGTCGTCAATCAATCGAGAGATCTCTTGCTGAAGCTTGGCCTTTCGCTCAGCTGCCTACTTAAGCTGTTCAAGGCAGTCATCTTCTCAGCATCGACGACTGCCACTTTATTCATCCACGACCGACGGAAGTCGTCAAATTTCTCATAGCCGACTTCCAAAGTAGATATGTCATGGATCAACTACAAACAGAAGATGAGTCGGATTAGATGTGTACAAAAAAAAAGAAAAAAAGGAGTAAAACAATTTACCCCGACTATCATCAGGTAGAAAGATGAGAACATCTCGACCACTGTCCTTTTTCTTCGACTCTCTCGATCAGTCGGGAGAATAGCGGCATGGAGAAGCCGCTTAGCCAATATCGGATTGATCAAGGCCGACTCATCTCTGGGCACCACAAGGTTAAAATGGACCATGTAGCCCTCGACGCTGCATCGTCTGCCGAAGTCATCGGAGCTTTTCTCCGATCTCCTGTCGGTGGCCCCATATTTGAAAGCGTAGAAAAACTTGAACTGGATTGTGTCAGAGAAACCCCTGCCAAAGGAGCAACCGATGAAGCTGCTGATTGCTCAGGTTCGAATGCAACCTCCACGGCTCGAACCTTCTCAGATGATGGAGCTACCGACTCTGCTGTGGCAGTTCCTTTTCTCGCCACCCCATCTGCGGATGGTGCAGTGAGAAGTGCTGTCGGGGCTGACAGCACCAGGACCGGCTTAGGAACCGATGGTACCTTGGGTTCCTCAATCGGCAGCTCGAGCTTGCGTAGAAGCGACAGCTCGAGCTTGCGTCGAAGCAGCAACTGGACCCGACGTTGAAGCAGCAGCTCGAGCTTGCGTTGAAGCAGCAACTGGAGCTTGTGCCGAAGCTGCAACTCGACTCTTGTTCGATGGTCGAGAAGGTCCAGCCTCAGACGCTATCCACTTCCTGGCAGCATGTTGACAAACATCGATGAGCGACACTCGCCCCTCGATTGCATAGCTGCAATTAGAACAAAAGTTAACACAATCCAGAAACAAAAGAAGAATAAAGTTAGGACTATACTATATCTAAGTTGGCGGCCAAACTAAAGCCAGTCATAGAGAGCCTGTTCGGTCATAAGCTATCTCTGCGACGGGACCGCAATATCCTTCAGCCAATGGAAGTCCTCCCGATCATCGACCTCCACCTGACTGTTATCGTTGGGATTAGTTCTTGGATCGCCCCAGCGAGAAGAAAGCCCAAAGAAGAGTAGAAGAAGCAAAAAAGAACTGATGGATGATAGAAGATCGGTAATGAAAAAAGATTTTTCAGAGGTTGAAGAACACCAACCCCTGCCTTTGGATGAGGTCAGAGGACAAAGAAAGCAGAAAAAGAGAAGAATGAGGTACGGTCAGCAGTAACTGACACAACAAAGCAAAATGATTATTAACCGGATCGAATTCGATGCCAGCTGAGCAGGACAGAGACTGTAGTAGTCTAAAATATTTCGGACGAACTCCAAATTAAAAATCGAAGACCTGTCTGAAGTCTTCGACATAGAAGGCCACTGGCCGAAAGAGGGGCATTCATCCGACCATCAACACCAGGGGAAAAAGTTGATACTGTTCGGGATGTGATATTGCTCCTAGAGCCTTCGATGTTCGGTTCGAAAGTGAAGAAACCTCCACTTTCAACCTGATAGGAGTCGTCAGTCAGATTCTCCGATCGATCATCTCGAGAAGAAGAACCCCTAGTCATTGAAAAGAAAGAGGCTAAAGGAGATGAAGGATGACTCAAAAAGATAGAAGACTTAACCTGAAACTCAAAAGCAAGATAAGGAAGGAAGAATCTTTAGATGCTGGAACGATCCTCTGCAGAGCTTTCGCACAAAAGAGACAAATGAAAAGTAAAAGTTGGCTGAAAGCGACCATATATATATAGGATCTCACCGATCAGGATCGAAGCACTCAAATCAAGATCTCGCCAAATTTAATATGATGACATCTGAGCCAACCATTGATCGGACAGTTCGACGCATCTACTCCAGATTGAGCCAGTCACCATTATCTGCATGAACAGTTTGACCCAATGACTATATTCGGACACATGGCAAAGATCTACTAGTCAGAATCATATCGTCTAGCATCGATTCATCTTTTCGAAACGACATTTGACACTGACATCCGATACCGAATCATTCTGTCAGTGTGACAGTCTAATGATGATTCTGTACTCATTGAAATGACAAAAACAGCCGATGCTTATATCCGAAGAAGCTAGCAGCCAAATCGAGGTTCATATGATATGAAAAGACTCCCTTCGTCCAATGTGACAAATTACGTGGTGGCACACGTCGGATCACCTTGGATTGAAAGTAGGGGGCAACTGTTGGGTAAGTCAATCGATCCCTGACTCAAGTCAACCAACCCCTGACATCCAACTCAATAAAAATCAACCGACCGAATATATAACTCCGACTATGCATCGACTGACACCGACTCATGGTCAACGAACTGATTGACACTCGGCTACTACCGACCAACAGTAGAACAACCTCGACTTGAGACCGTCGGCATATCAGAACTACTGATCGATGGTCACTTGAATGTTCTATCGACATACCAAGATAACTGACATATAGTCGGTCAATCTGCTCAATGTGCTGTAACATTATGAACAGTTATCGACTATCACAGTAATTACTGAAAATTAACAACCCACTAACTCCATAATTATGGTCCGATAATTTAACGTCATAAAAAGCAGAACCATATGCTTGACAGTTACATCAGATTCATCTATAAAAGGAGGTAAGGAACAGTACTGATAAGAACTTCTGACCAAGCTATGCTACACTGATACTCAAATCTACTAATGTTTATCAATTCCCGCTCTGACTTAAGTATGGAGGGTCCCTGCCGGATACAATTTGGTCTGTGAGGATGCTATTTTGCAGATGCTCATCACTGACGACAGACGATAGGAATTGACTGCAACAATATTAAAGAATCTTTATCTCTATTGCAAATGGACTTAACACAATAGTATAATCCCACATTAGAACTTATGAGTCAGATTATTGTATACTTTGTTCGGTCTTCTTTTTGTGTAAACGATCTCTCCTCCGTAGAATCAACCCAAACATCAAAAGAAAAAATTATATAGCAGATATTAGCAACTTAGATGTCTACTAGAGTCCACCGGGGTCCATTACCAAGCCCCTTGAATACCCTCACTTAACCCCTCGAATCAACTAGAGAGATAATGGAAGAGAGGAGAGAAAAGGAAGAAGAGAGAGAAAGAGAGAAAAGAAGGGAGAGAGGGTGCAATAGAAAAGAAGAAAGCAGACAAAGAAGAGAGAAACTCTGTCTCTCTTCTTCCTTCTTAAGATAGAGGAGAGCTCTTCTCTTCCCGCTTCGAGATGCCAATGACCCAACACCAGCACACGACAGTGACCTCTCGCAGCAGGGGCTGTGGCAACCTCCTACGGCAACCCCATCACAGCCACGTTCAGTGACAGTCACCAATGCGGCGAAAGAAGGAAATGAGAAAAAGAAAAAAAAAAGGGGGGGGATGCCATGTTCTTATTGTAAATCTAGTAGTTTGCTGGTTTAAATCCAAGCAACGCTGACTCCCCTATAGACCAAAAGAAAGGATGAGGAGTTCTAGACACTACTTTGGCTTCAGTGACATCTCACGGTCGGTTCGTTGGAAAATCCCAAGGATTCCTCCATGGAGGCTCACAAACAACTCGGAAGATTTCTCATTCATGGTGGATGGGATTCGGGGTCAGATAGTTAGAGGGAGAGACTTTTGATAGATTTTGGCATGCCCTAGGTAAATTTTCTCCGACAGGATTGGAGAGGCAGTATTTCTTTTCCTTGCTCACATGTACAGCACGTGCGACTCTTTTTTCTGAATGCTTTAAAATTCATGCAAGAAAATACTCTTGGGCTTGCCATTTAATGGACCGGGCCCTCACAATAAAAACAGCCTAGGTTGACCACTTGTGAGTGGGAGTAGACTCCCTAGATCACGGAGATGCGAGGCATGAGTTACAGGTTGGTTAGGTCTATTTTTCTTCGACGACCATGACCTAAGGTTTCAGAGTCTTCTGAAAGTTCATGGCAACTCACCTTCGGTTCTTTCAGTTTTCCTTTAACCTAGGTGCTCCCTTTACCTCTGCATGCTCTAGTAGTCTGGTGGCCAAAGGAAATTTATCATCTCTGACATAATGAGTCTGGGTTGCAAAAATCATCCAGGGTCCAAGTTTCTAGAAAGAATAGGCATTGTTCAAGTAGCTTTGCAGGTGAATAAGCTTCAAAGTAGAAGATATGCCAGTTTTGTTCTTTCCGCAGACTCTAGTAGGCCATTGAAACTAGGCAATGCCATACAGGCTTCAGAAGAGATCTAGATAGTTATTTATGCTAGCGTGTCTCTTCAACGAACAATGGAAGAGAAGGAACCGACACGTGTTGCAAGATTGGCTTCCAGAATAGTTGAGCGTATAAGTAATCTAAGAGGAGATGGTTTCTGTCCTCTTCTTCTTCATAAAGAATGCAAAAAAGTGGAGCTGGAAAATACTTTTTCCTTGGATTTTTTGCTGAAGGAACTCTGTTATTATGAGAGATCGAGGAAGCTTCTAGTTAGCTTTTGCAAACTGAGCCTCCATGATTGAAGAACTTATAACAATTATTAACTATGAAGGTGCTTCCCCATTTCCACGGCTGTATCAGGTTCTATTGAGACTTCCACCTGGTTGAGTCTCCCTGAGAGTTGGCGGAGTTCCTCTTCACCTCTCTCGATCATAGATTATCTCGAAAAAGGTTTCTGAAATCTCCATTACTCTAAAAATCAGCCACTATGCTGCTAGGTTCCTGACATTAGTAGAAACAAGTTAGAAATGCTAGTTTCAAAGGTTCCTCTCATATCCATTGATCGTGCCAAAATGCCACTTGTTTGCCATCCCCTATCTTGAAGGTTACTCAGAAGTTAGATAAGAAATGGACCTTTAGGACGCTTTCCAGGCCTGTAAGAGATACCTGAGATCCTTCGAAGGTGTTGAAGTTGGAGGTTTGTTCCTGATCCTTGAAAGTGAGTCTCACTACTGTTTTCCAATGGTAGAATATTGATCTCATCTATTTCTTTTATTTACCGTCTTTCACGTCACTGAATGACAGGCTATGATAAGGTTGAGATGAACACTAGTGTCACACAGTAGCATGGATTTATAGGTGGTGGAAATAATAGAATTCGTCTATATAAGATGACTTTTTATATAGTTTTAAGTTATTTAGGAAACATATTGTGTATTTAACTCAATATTTTTCTGAAAGATCGATCACTATCACTTAGTTAGGTAAGAATCTCAAACTTTGTAACTAAGAGTGTGGCAAGATCAAGACATACACTTTTTATTAAGCTTCATTATCATTATGTTAGGGTTTGATTATTGTAGAGAACTACATGTGAATTTTTTTTAGCATCGTCTTATTTGATCTAGGTAGACTAACTCCTTTTTAAAAATATGATATATTCAATGTACCTATTTATATGCTTTCTTAATCTTGTTTTCCAATGACGACTTAATAATGTGTCAGACCTTTGAAATACTGACATGAACTATGACATCCATTCTTATTCCTTCTATCAAATGAACAACAAATCTCAACCTTGTGCTATAAAGTCCTCAACCTTATACATCCACTGAAAATTTAAAAATAAAATAATGCGTCTCAGTGAAAAGCTTAACTTGATATTGAAGAAGGTATGAGCCTATCTATTGGTACTAACAAGTAGCAGATATAAGATATTCAGTCTTTCTTTCTCAGAAACATCTCGTATCAAAAGTTATTTATGTGATATTCCAATCACCTTAAAAAAATTCAGACATCTATATAGATCCCTTTCTTTCCACTTCGTGCCTATAATCTTAGATTGTATGGATTTTTATAGAGATATAGATATTAGATGGAAGAGATATCTAATATGTTGCACATTTTCTTTATATTTTTATCTATTCTGAAGAATATTTAAGCTTCAGTCCTCATCTTACCTTGTCTCTAAGGATATTTGGTTGTGCAAGTGGATTGAAAGTGACTTTCGGGTACTTTCTAAAAGTAGCATTTCAAACGTCATTTTTCTAAAAATAAGCACTTCTACTCTTTGGTTTGCTGCAAGAATTTTAAAAAAAATACTTTGATGGCTTTAGGTGCTTGATTGCATGGTGTAGAAAGTCAATTCCAACCATTTTGGATGTTTGGTTAGTTTTGATAGTGAGATTATCTGTTTTTAGTAAATTAGTCTCCCTTTTACTAATTATAGAAATAAAATATATTGTAGAACACATATTGATATATCAAAATATTATTATATTATCAAATATATTCAGGATATTTAATAATATTATATATTTCTTAGTATGTAACGATACTATAAGAATGTGTTGGATGAATACTTAAATACTTAAATAACATCATATATTCATGATATATCATCATATTATTTTTTTATTCTCTCGATACTTAAATAACATTTTTAATTATATCTAATGTGAACTTGACCATACTTCGCTTGATTAAAATAATAATTTTGAAAACTATTTGTTAACCTCTAAGTAGTTCCAAACTAATATTTATTATAAATTTATAAAAATAATAAAATATTTATTATTAAAATAATATTATTTTACTATGGCTTATATTGGTCTTCAATCCTGAAATCATTGATTACTAAAATAAGGAATTAAAATAATCTTACTTATTAAACATATTATTAATTATTAAGTAAAATTTATTATTTTATTAATAATTATTTTATAATTTTTATATTTTTCAAGTTGGCATCCATGAAGTCGTAAGCAAACATTTCAACAGTCAAAGTTACATACCTAAAGTGAAGATGATAATTAATCAAACATATAAATAAATTTTTAATATTATTAAAAATATAACACATCATGAAGAAAAACTTTAAAATCCCAAAGCCCATTGCATGCATCATTTCAAATCTTTATATATCTAATATAGTAATAAAATTAATTTACAGCAGATCAAGTATAAAGTTTATTGCTTCATAGTGCAGCCGCCGTATAGTCCTTTTTTTCATTTCTTACGTAGAACTAAAAATAAGTAAAAATAAAAGACAAATTCAAACTAAAAAAGAAACAGTAAACTATGGGGCTCACATAGCTTGGATAGCCCATGATTGTGAGAGCTTTTGATCATTGATGATGATGAAAAAATATCTATGTTCCTCATATCAACTCTCTCCAAACCAATCTATGCATCATCGCCCCATAGGTGGTGGTTCCAATGTCTACCACACATGCAGCCATCAAACTAAATAAGTATAGAAGTGATAAACATAAATTTTAGCATTACAACAGCCTATAAACCATTCTACCATTCACATTACTTATTGGCTGTCAATTAATATCCAAACAAGATGATATACAAACAAATACCAAAATGTTGTCAACCTATCAAGATATATATATATATATATATATATATATATATATAATATATATATATATATATATATATATATATATATGTAATATTTCATGACAAAAAAGTAGAAAGCTACTTCACTTCTGTTTCAACATATACCACCAATAAAGTATACATAAAATAATGTATCCCATAGCATAGTCAAATCTATGAAAAAGCTGAAAGAAGACCTCATGTTCAAACTAATAAATAGCAAAATGATTAATAAATATGAGTATAAGCAACAAACCAACTATACAAATCCATGTGCATATAAGAAGATCATTGAGTCAAAGTTTGAAAGTTCATGTCATCGAAAGCCATTAAAAAGAAACCTCTTAGGTAGCTCCTCCAAGAGGCTAACTACTTAAGCTACTCGGCATTGGATCATATATAATTTGGTGGTTGTATCAATTGCCATATATATATCCTTCTAAGTTGCAACCATGTAGATGACTAATAAACTTATAAAAAAGATATTGAAGATCATATTCACAACTATCATCATAACTTATGAACCAAAAAAAATAAATATATTTAAACCATATAATCCATCACCAAAAATAAAATCATAATAGTAATATTGTAATGGACCTGTCAACAATTATGGAAGCCAAATAGTCAAATAGAGGTGAAAAATCCATCACAGATGAAAAATATTTAGTAAACAAAATTAAAATATTGCAAAGATAAAATTTTATTCTATGATATAGATATATTCACCAAAATTATTGCTAAATGAATGCATAATAGAAAAAATCAACCATCTTCTCCTTCATTGCTGAATGAATGCTAATTCAAAGCACAACTCCCTTTATGAAATCAATATAAAAAAAGCAATTTAAGGATGTATTTTTGTCTCTAAAAAGTGCGAGATATAGGATAGGATGTTTAGTATCCTTTAGACATGGTTAGTAGGCTTACACTAAGTATTTTAAGGTTATATTTATCACTTATAAATTATAATTATTTATTCAACAAGAAAAAGAGTTAATGATGTTGCAAATAAGGCTATACTTAAGTAATTGCATGCCACTTCTAAAGGAGAAAGTTCCAATTGTGAACCTTGAGAGGGTTTGCCAAATTGTTGGACATGGATAGTTATTCCATCAATTCTTTCAACATTATTATTTTTTAAAAAAAGAAAGAAGTTGATGTCTTTGTTTTAGGACTTCTAGTAATTATATTTATGAATCATTTTAATATCTAAGTACAGTATATTTTCATTTATATGATCAATAGTCTCCTATTTATTTGTATAGATAACAAGGTCCAGATACTCTACTTTCAGATTTGTTATAGCTTCTTACTTCACGAATTAAATTGAGTTATGTTTATTAACATTTAAAGAGTTATTTTAAAATTTATATCTGGAACAAGCCTCCTAGAGTTCCAACATATAAATGATGGAGTTTGCTATTTATATTTGAAGACTAGTATTAGTGATGCTAGATATCTTGTTTAGGATCATCTTATCTAAAATCCTAATAATCTTGTTTATGACTTGTGAAACATGATGAGTCAAGTGGTTCTAAGTTCAGCTTTTTTATAAATAGATTCTTTTGATGTTATGCAAAGGTATAATATCCAATTATCTAGAGATTCTTTTTTCCATCTAGTGTGACATGCATATGAAAAATATTTAATGTTTTAGTCATTTGTTTATATGAATTTGCATATATCAAAAGAAGCATTTTTTCCCAAAAAAAGAGAAAAAATGATATTATGGAATATGTAAACAAGTAGAATGGTATATATTTAGAATTAGAGTAACATTATAAAATTGTATACAAATTTTATTGCATAAAACCCTATTTCATGTAATAGTAACCTTCATACAACATTTGCTTCTACTGCTGTTGAGAAAGTTGTACCATTTGAGCTATATTTCTGTAAACTAATTGAGCCCAATTTAAAAAATTTGAGTGCCAAAAAAATCATATTTAATCACTTGTTATGGTTGATTTGGCTCTCTCCTCTAGGATTCTTCAGTCCACCTCTAATTTCATCATTTGATACTTACTCAAAGCATTATCTAGATAAATTAAGTGTGATATTTTTTATTCTTTATTGATTTATGTTATATAGAAAGAAATATTATATAATGTAGATTAAAAGCATATAATTTTTTTCAGCATCAAATCAACCATTGAGAGGTACAAGAATGCATGTGCTGATAGTTCAAATTCAGGTGCTATTATAGATGTTAATTCTCAAGTAAGTAGATTTTTCTCCTTCTGCTTGTATATTTTTATCAATTCTTACTACACCGTTATAGGTTAGCAGATTAGCATCATAGAATTGGTAGATGGATTTGTCCATCTTTTGCATCAAGAAGTAGCTTCTATTATTAATAGACATTAATGATCATAATTTTTTATTATTATCATTTTCACATATCTTCCTCAAATATCTTGAAATGTTATGTTCAATTTCTATTTCTCTTTGATAGGGTTTATCATTTTTAACTAAAACTATTAAAATGGGATCAGAAAACTTATCATTCTATACATTTGATTTTTATGTTTTTAAAGAACAAATGATAAAGCTTACCATAGTGTAATAAAGTGTGAGATGGCTTATTGGTTCACAAAAAATTTCAAGCAATGTTTTTGTATTATTGTTAACAGAGTCAGTTCAGTTTACATCCTTTTCACTTGAAAACTAGAAAGCACTACTTTCTAGACTATTCCTGATGTTTAGTTTGAGGGCAAGCAGATGATATACTATATGACCTTAGATGCAATTATCCTTGATAGCCAACTGTGGCATGTATATAATTTGAATTGCAAGTTATATTCATATATGTCTAAGTTTGATCTTTTGATGGAGTTGTGATAAAAATCATAGTGTAAAAGAATATGAAAAGCTAATTAGTGCCTTATGCAAATACTTTGAGCATTGACAAGAAAAACCAGTGTAAAATAATATTATGATTTTGCATTTCAATGACTCTTTATGGTATGACTTTAAAAATAAGTGTTTTCATGTGGTATTAATATGTAGAACTCGTTTGGTTCATGGGAAGAACTTTTCTTCCTAAAAATTAACTTTCAAGTAACTATCCAAAAATTAACTTCCAAAAAAGTAACTGTCTGAAAAGTTACTTTCTAAGAATATAATTTTGATATGTTTGGTTGACCATGAAAAAATAGCTTATTTTAGAGTGGCTTATATTTGGTTGAACATCCACTTCTTGAAAAATTTATACAAAATATCTATTATACCCTTAATAGATATAAAATTATACATTTTTATTCCTAAACTTTGTATAAATAATAATATTATATTTATATTTATATAAATATAATATTATTATATTATAACATAACATTAATATGATGCTAATATATATTAATATTATATTAATATATTAATATAAATACTATACTACTATTCATAAAAATATTATATTAGTATAAATATTAAAATAATATTAGTATATTATAAATATTATAATATTTATATCAATATAAATATTAGGATAATATTAATATTATATTATATTAATTTTGTAAGATAAAAAAAATAGAGACTTGGTATATATCACTATTTAATATTTCATCCTAACCATCTATTGATATTTTACAAGATCTTAATTAACTATGGATCTTAAAAGGATATTTTTGAAAAAAATATCATTAATTTCGAACAAAAATCATATGGGGCAGGCACTATAGGACAGCATATAAGACGGGCTTAATAGTTTGCCATGTTTCTCTTAAAATTAATCTTAAAGAATAAGTCTAAAAGTTAAAGACTATTTTTGCTAACAGAGTTATTAATCCTATGATTAAGGCATTTTCTTTCTTCTTTATTTTCAATACATACTTTTAGCAATACATACTATATGACCATATGATGCACACTAAATAAATTAATCATCAAATAGGTCAATACATACCTACAAATAAATCGATATATAGTTTTCAAATTATGAAGTTGACCAATATACAGTATATGACCAGATGATACATACCATAAGCTTTTGTGATACATACCCAGTAACAACCCAATACATATCTACAGTAAATTAATATATAGTTTGTCAAACTTAGTATTCACCAGTATACAGTACATGATTAATTAATATACACCTAGCAAAATATTCATCCGACATCCCAATACATACCTCTAGGTACAATGATGTACAATTTTCATGAACTTTTAAATGCCAAGATCTTAGAAAAGCAGAGAGATTTAGAATAGGAGAAAGGGACTCGAAGAAGATCTCATGGATAGAAGAGATGGTATGTGGGGTTTGAAAGAGGAGAAAGAGACTTGAGAGAAAGACCTTATGAATAGGAGAAATAGCTTGACGAGAAAGATAATGGATGGAAAGGCTTGATGAAGAAGAAAAAAGATATGGATAGTCATGAAGGATCTCTCTTAGGCATACATTTTATTTTTTTTTTTATTTCAGTTATGGAACAAATGTATTCCATTAGTAGGAGAAATCCAATTCCTATTTGACTTCTAGATTTTTTTTTTCTTAAGATGCAAAAGAAGAGAAAATATGGCATGAAACTAAGCCCACCCCTTATGATGATCTATAGTGCCCGCCTTATATGATTTTTGTTTATCAATTTCCATCCCATGAGAAGTCCCAAAACCTACCTCCCCTATAGATTTCCACTTTCCATAAAATGTGGGAAGTATCTTCCCATGGAAAGAGATTTTTCTATTCTTTTTCTTCTTATAACTCCAACCAAATAAAAGACTCCCTCTCTACTTCCCAGAAATTACCTCTTCCCCTCTTTATTTTCCATGAACCAAGCGAGTCCGTAATCATTGTAACTATGTAATGTGGTGAATTTTAACTAAGGTAGATGATGATTAAGGGTTTGGAGATCTAAAAATAGTTAGGTTTCAATTCGATTAGAGAATAGGCATGAGCTAACAAAGGTTTTAATTTGTCTTGAAAGGATGAGGTTGCTAGGGTGTAGGAATCCATGCTTCTTAGAGGGTGCTTGAGCATGTCTATAGCCTGTTATGAATGTACCATAATGAAATGCATATTTTTTTTAGAGTAAACGAGGGGAGTAAGGGACTCCCGTTATAGATTTGTTATAGAAATACTTATATATACAGACATGGAAAGGGGGAAAACGTCAGAGGTGTAATTTTTAAGGATTACAGGTCAAATGGTTCATTGGAAAGAGAGTTACGACAATGAAATGCATATTAGAGAAGGTAAAAATATTACAGTCATCTCTGAGCAATATAATTTGAAGAAAAAATTTTGAGGTCACGGCCAGTATAGCAGAGATGGTAGGACGGTCAAAATTTCAGTTTGGAGAAAGCCATTTTCATCTTGTGGTTCTGCTGTTGTCAAAGCAATCAACTACTAGACTGCACCACCAGATGGTAAGCATGCTTTATGAAAAGAAAAGTTGAGCTATGAAAGTTGATGTAGAACCCTTCCAATAATGGTTGTGAAATTAACTAATTGAAAACAAATTCTATTGAACTATCAAAAAAAAAAAAAGATCACTACTGGAAGGAGTCATATTGTCCATCAGATTAGATTCACTGTTAACAAGGTAACAAGCCGAATGCCTAAGTCATTACCTGGAGCCAACAGCAGTCTGAAATCCAAGGATTTCAATAAGAACTTTGTTATTGTTTGATTATCGAAATTCTCCATTTATGGCTTCATAATTGGTTCTTGTTTTTTAATTTTTTCAATTGTGGAGGATATGTGTGAGAACCCATAGGTGTGTGTTTTTCTGGGTGGTTACAATATGCCTCCATGGTTTGAATCCGAGACTTGACATGGACATTATGAATGCAAGAAGTGCAACTATCAGTTGGCAGATACCAATTAGTATATTCATATTACTAGTAGGAAGTCGTACAGCACCATGCTTTCATTTGGCATTAGCGCGCCGCGCCCTTTCCAGCTTAATAGCTTGCGGCAAGTATGATGAGCATCCAGCGGCTTGTGAGACAAGGATTATGCTACCAAGTAATCAATAGTCCTTTCTTTTCTTAGATAAGAAAGTAGATAGCTAGATATAAAAGAGTGAATTGCAACATTGAAATATCAAAGTTAGTTCACCTGGATTCCTATTTTTAAAATATAAAGAATTGGTAATATTGTAAAAGATTTTCGACCGGATACGGTTAGAGCAGACTGAAGACTACTAGAGAGACGTTCCTGCAAAACAAGTTCTGACCGAAATAGGCTCCGGCGAGGACCCTTCGACGATCAAATCAGGAATCTGACGTAACAAAAGAGAGAGAGAGGACGCGTGTGTGCCAACCATACTTGTGCCTTCTTGTGATTTCTTCTCCTCCTCTTCTGTTGCGCTAGATTTTTAACTTGATCGTCGAAAGATCTTCGCCGGAGCCAATTTCGATTGGGATTTATTTTACAGAAACGCTGCTCCGATGGTCTCCAGTCTGCTCCAATCATATCCATACGCAGTCAGAAATCTTCCACAATAGATAACATTAAAGAGCTGAAAAATTTAGCGACAAACTAAATGGAATACTGATTCCCGGTTCTCCCACTTTCATCTCAGAAAAACTCATTCAATAGTTTTTGGTGAATACCAATATTTTCATTATCTTACATCCTCCCAGAAGAAACTAAAGAAGGCATGTCTGTGATTTTCTATGACCTCTATTTTCACTGGATAACAAGCGGCCAAGAAAGAGAAAAGAATACACAAGCATGAGCAATCCTTCTTGCAGAACACTGATAGCACCTTCAAAAAAAAGAATGAATGAATGAAAATTAGGGTTCATCTGACTATCTTTCTATCTTTGATGATGTGAATGCAGCAGTATTATCAGCAAGAATCAGCAAAACTGCGCCACCAGATCCAAACATTACAAAATGCAAATCGGTACACCCATTATCTTAAAACTAATTTGAGTTAGATATAATGGGAAAAACTCCAATATTTTCAAGGGGAAGAAAAAGATCTCTATTGAAAGAATACATAATTTAAGGTTACTTCTAATGAGCAGTCCACACCCCAGATGATATAGCATACTACTGCTAATTGTATAGCCAGTTTTTTCCAGGCACTTGATGGGTGATGCTCTGAGTTCTTTGAGTGTGAAGGAACTTAAGCAACTTGAAAACCGACTTGAAAGAGGCATCACAAGGATCAGATCAAAGAAGGTACTCTACATAAGATCATCACTGTACCATTTGATTCGCTAGATATGTTGGACCTTTCTATTTAGAGAGTATTAGAGGATGTAGAAAAAATCTACTTGACCAGCTGAGCAAGCACAATGATATTAAACTTTTGGTCAACTTTATTTTTAGTCATGTAAAGCTTGGAGACATTGTGAAAAGAAATTTTTAAGCGCACAACATTTAATCTATTTAGAAGGATTACATGTGTGAGTGTCCTTTCGTATATTGGTCCCAGCTAACCTAGTTAATTTTTCTTTTAACAGCATGAGCTGTTGTTTTCAGAGATTGAGTACATGCAGAGAAGGGTAACATCACTTCCCCACAATCAATGGTTCTTCTCTTTTGTTTTTAGCTGTTCCCTCCTGAGTAATGTTCCTTTTGTAACTTCAGGAAGCGGAGCTTCAAAATGACAATATGTGCCTCAGAGCTAAGGTAAGAGCAACAAGGAAGCCTCTTCTAAACTGAAGAACTCGATTCTACTTTATCATTTGCTTGATCTTAACAATTAAATAAATCAAGGATTTTAACAAGCCTGAGACCAATAATCTTTTCTCATAGGCGTAATATGGAATACAATACATCACTTTCTTGTTCGGTTCAATCCTGACAGAAAATGGTACATGAATTTGAATTGCAATCAATTGACAGTCTCTGTGCTGTAGCCTCAACTGAACTGCCAAAAATCATAAGGAAATAAAACAGTTGAAGGACCAAAAGCTGTAAATGAGACAACAGAGGATTCTATAGTTTTTCTCAGATGAATTCAAGTCATTCCAGACACTGGTTATTGCCCCACAAGCTGTAATGTCCAACACTCATGCTAGACAATCAGGCAGCCAAGGCATCGAGTATCTTGATGGGCGCAAGAACTGATTTCACTAGTTGCAGGTGTTCAGCATGAAATCATTACTGAAAAATTGGAAACTCATAAAAGTACCTTTTTCCCTGCAATTAGTTCCAAAGTTCTCCAGAGAGTTTATCCTTTCCCAGTTTTCAGGTCATGGAGGTTGTCTGAAAATAATTCCCCGCATGAAGTATATAGAAGACTTAAGTTGTAATAAGTGGTCCCCTGTAATCCTCAATCTGAGCTTTTTGCTCTTTTATGAACAGAAGCCCAAGAAAAATCACTAAATTTTGACTAAAATATTAACTAGAAGAATTCTTCAGGCAACCAATATTCTACCTCTCATAATCATTTGATCTATTCAGATTGCAGAGAATGAGCAAGCAGCACTGCAGGTAAGCATTGCACAAGAAGGACCTCAGTTTGATGCTCTTCCAGCATTTGATTCTAGAAACTACTACCATGTCAATCTGTTGGAGGCTGCAACCCATTACTCCCACCAACAAGATCAAACAGCTCTCCATCTTGGGTATGAAGCAAGATCTGATCATGCTGCATAGAGAATTACTCCAAATATGTTTCCTGGCTAATGGTGTGTGTGGGTTTTGATCATATGATCCTAACATAAGACTGCCTATGGTGTATCAGAATGGTCTCTTGGTAAACTGTCTTTGCCGAAATCATGTTGCATCTTGATGTGCTTTTACTTTGATCATATAGTTGATTGTAAATGACCATTATAAACCATACTAAATGGGTTTCTTCTTGCCAAGCTACCAAGCCCGGTGATGGCAAGGCATTCTTGGCATGCATGCCCTGGACCATTTCCATGAACAAACCAACCAGATCATGAACAATATGTAACACCCCAAACAGTAGATAGAAGAGTTCATGCCTAAAGAGGGATGAATGAAAAAATCCAATCAGTAAATCAATGAACAGAGATGGAACCAATCTTGTTCTGCAATTTAAGATAAATTAGACATATAGATAATACCAAATAGAACATCCAAAGATGATCAAAGCTTCAATGTGACAAATGGAAAACAGGGGGAAAAACTACAAGGAACCAGAAACTGTCATCAACATGTCTTGTATGAATAGGGACTGCTTTATAGAATCAACAATCCTGCAATGAAGCTAATGTCTCCAAGGTGTCCAAGCCACAAAGCATATACTTTTGACTTGTTGAAAAGCTTTAGGTAGCGTCAAGCTTACTCATACTCATATTACTGATTATGAAAAATTGTAGATGCAAACATATTGCTGTGGTTAAAAGGGGCCAACTTACCAAGCTGGTAAATACTCTTAGTGGTGGTGCTAGAGACATGGGTCGAAATCCCACCTTCATTAAAGTTTCAAAGGTTAGGTGTCTCTGGTGAAGAACAAATCCCCTGTTGGCTAGCCCATTGCCTATGGGCCTCTTCTGGCCTACCCCATCCCTGCCAAGCCCCCAGCCCTACACACCACCCCCCACCAGAAACACATAGAGAGAGACAGAGAGAAGAAACCAAATAAAAAACAAAATAGAGGAGTCACCTGGGCCAGCTTGCTGACAAATAAGGATTACCTGGTTACATGGAACATGGAATATAGCAGAGATGAGATGCTGAGATTTATCCTCAGCAGCACTATGAATAAAAACTGCAAATTAAGAGTGTCAAAAAAATTTGTTAAGTAATTTTAAGCAACGTTGATAGGAAAGAGAACATTTGGTCACATGCCATAAAAGCTAAAACAGGCTCAATTATGAGTACAAATTGGTGTAAAGCTTATTTGCTATAAATAAGCTTAAAACTATGATAAATTGTTAGCTATAGGAACAGACATAATAGCAGTTACAACAAAAAACTCCATTCATGGTGGGTTTGATGTTCTGTTGCCAGTCCATCATATTAATAAAAAAAAAGAAAAAAGAAAATGAAAACTCAAACTACAAAATTACAAAGAATCATTTGAAAACAACTGAAAATAAACGAGCATACATTACTTCATCAAAGCAGATTACTTCGAGTCAGGAACCATCATCTACTTCTATCTTCACCAGTAATCCTTGCAAGAACAGGTTCCATCTCTAAAATGGTGGAACCGGTTCCGATCCCTAACAATTATCTCTCTCTGAAATAACTTAGCTATAAATTTTGTTGCTTCATGGCAATCACTACAAACTCTAAGGTTCTTCACCACTCGAATTGGCTCTTTTCCCCTTGTACTCATAAGCCCGAAAGCAATCGCAATCTTCTCACTATGATACATAACTGCATTCTCCTTCTCCTCATCCTCTATGTCATGAAGCACAGAATCTGTGCTTGGACTATACCCAAGTTTCCTCAATTCCCGTTCAATCTCAACCAGAAAAGTATTGATCTGTTCAAATTGCGGGTGTGAGGCATCACCAACGACAAACTCATGAATCATATTATTCACCTCGATAGAACTACATCCAGGTACTTTTTGCACCCCTCTTTCGATCATAATCTGCCTACATCTCTCCACATCATCCCAACGCTTTGATGATGCATACACATTCGATAGAAACACATAATTAGCACCATCATCAGGATCTAACTCTAGCAGACGTTGCGTCACCCGTTCACTTAGCTTAGCATCCTTGTGTATCCGGCATGCACGAAGCAAACTCCCCCAAACCACAGAGTTAGGCTGAATGGGCATTGTTTCTATGAGATTTAAAGCTTCCTCAACATATCCGGCCCGGCCTAGAAGGTCAACCATACAACCATAGTGTTCAATCTCAGGCTGTATTCCATAAACACCAAGCATTCGAGAGAAATATTTCTTGCCTTCGGATACTAAACCTGAATGACTACATCCTGACAAGAGCCCAACAAATGTTACTCCATCTGGCTTAAATCCTCCCCTCCTATCCATCTCAAGAAAAATTTCTATGGCTTGTTCTCCATAACCATTCATTCCTAATCCCGCAATGACCGAATTCCAACAGAACACATTTTTCATAGACATCCCATGGAAGACTTGAAGTGCAGCCTCAACACTCCCACACTTGAAGTACATATCTATAAGAGCATTACCCAAGACGACATCAATCTTCAGTCGATGATTCCGGATATAAGCATGAAGCCATCGACCCATACTTAATGCACCCAAGTGAGCACAAGCAGATAGCAAACTCACCATGGTGACCTCAGTAGGCCTCACATTCTCCACTTGCATCACCTGAAACATCGAAAGCGCCATAGCAAATTCCCTATGATGAAGACACGCTGAGATCACCGTATTCCATGTCACTGAATTCTTCGCCAACCCCATCCTATCAAACAACTCCCATGCCATCTCCAGCTGCCCCATCTTACAATACCCATCAATCATCGCATTCCATGAAACAACATCCTTAATCGGATTCCTGTCAAATATCTCACGAGCAGCACGAACATCATTCTGCTTGCAATAGCAAGTGATCATCGAGTTCCAAGAAGCTGAGCTCTTCTCCGGCATTGACTCAAACAGTCTCCGCGCATCGATGATGCGCCCGTGACTACTCAACGCAGCAATCATTGCATTATTGGCGATAACATCCCTCTCGGGCATTTCCACAAACAGTTGCTCCGCGGCGTTCAAGCAGCCAACTTTAGAGTATAAATTCAACAAACCAGTGAGTAAGAATCGATCGGAAGCGTGGCCGAGTTTGATGATTTGGCAATGGAGTGTTGCGACGGCATCGGAGGGGTTGGGGAGAGCGGAGAAGTGGCGGAGGAGGGTGGTGAAGGTGGCTCGGTCGGGGGAGATGTTTTCTTGGAGCATTGCGCGGTAGACGGAGAGGAATCCTGGGGGCGGAGAGGACTCGGCGGAGGAGCGGAGGAGGTGGTTCCATATGGAGGGTTGGTGGTGGGGCTTGGGGAGGTGGCGGAGGAGAAGGGAGGAGTTGGAGAGATTGTAGGTTTGGATGAAGTGAGAGATGAAGTGGGAGAGGAGGTTTGGATTGGATTGGAGGCGAGGATTGGTGAGGATTTGGGCTTGGATTTGTTGGAGTTTCTTGAGGGTCGGGGGTGGAGAGAGGAGATGGGAGACGAGGTGGTCAGGAGAGAGAAAGGACTGGAAATTTCTGGCACAAGAGTTCATGAAAAGGCACCTCCGCGCAAGCAACCAATTGTAACGAAAACGCGCAGGGCGAAGGGTAGGTGCAGGAAAATAATATTACACCATGCGGCAGCGGCCGTGCACATCGTCAATCACAACCGCCGGTTTCTAAAGGCCCACCTATCAAAAACTCACATTAGTATTATCACTGCAGTGATTGAATGGACGGCATATAAGACCATATGATATATACTGCGTAGGGTATACTCTCTCTCAAAAGTAATGAAATTATACAGGGTCCGGTGAAGTAAAATTAAAATTTTTTTGACTATGATATGATAAATATAAATTAAAAAAAATTTAATTAAAAATATCTAATTGAGTTTAAATTTAAAAGTAACTATCCAGTTAAGTTTCAAATAAAAAATTCTCCTCATTTAAAACGTAACTTAAAAGCAACTATCCAAATGGGATGAAATTATCCAATTACTCTTGCAGTTATAAAGCAATACTACACTATTATAAAGTAATACTATATTATTATAAAATAATATTACATTATAATAAAAATAATACTACACTATTATAAAATAATACTATACTATTAAAAAGTTATACTACACTATTATAAAGCAATACTGTATTGTTGTAAAGTAATACTGTAATAAAAGAATACTACACTATGATAATGTAATGCTACTTTATTGTAAAAGAATACTACACTAATATAATACAATAAAGTAATACTATATTATTATAAAAAAATACTACACTAATGTAATGTAATACTACCTTATTGTAAAAGAATAATATACTAATATAATACAATAAAACAACACTACACTATTATAAAGAAATACTATACTAATATAATATAATACTACTTTATTTTAAAAGAATACTATATTATAATAATATAATACTATAGTATTTTAAAGGGTATAAAGGTATACGGATAATTTCAGCCAAAATGAATAGTTGCTTTTAACTTATGTTTGCAGTCGGGGTCGTGGGCGGAGTCCGGCTCCCGTAGGAGTCCGGACGAAGTCTTCCTCGCGACAGAAGTCGTGGACGGAGCTCGGCTCCCGTAGGAGTCCGGGCGAAGTCTACTTGCAGTCGGGGTCGTGGGCGGAGTCTGGCTCCCGTAAGAGTCCGGACGGAGTCTCCCTTGCGGCAGAAGTCGTGGACGGAGCTCGGCTCCCGTAGGAGTCCGGGCGAAGTCTTCCTGCAATTAAAGTTAAAGGTGAAGTCCGGCTTCCGTAGGAGTCCGGACAAGGCTTACCAGCAGTTGAGATTGAGGACAGAACCTGGCTCCCGTAGGAGTCCGGGCGGAGTCTACTTGCGGTTGAAGTCGTGGACGGAGCTCGGCTCCCGTAGGAGTCCGGGCGAAGTCTTCCTGCAATTAAAGTTAAAGGTGAAGTCCGACTCCCGTAGGAGTCCGGACAAGGCTTACCAGCAGTTGAGGTTGAGGACGGAGCCCAGCTCCCGTAGGAGTCTGGGCGGAGTCTACTTGCGGTTGAAGTCGCGGACGGAGCCCGGCTCCCATAGGAGTCCGGACGAAGTCTTCCTCATAGCAGAAGTCGTGGACGGAGCTCGGCTCCCGTAGGAGTCTGGGCGAAGTCTTCCTGCAATTAAAGTTAAAGGTGAGTCCAGCTCCCGTAGGAGTCCGGACAAGGCTTACCAGCAGTTGAGGTTGAGGATGGAGCCCGGCTCCCGTAGGAGTCCGGGCGGAGTGACGAGGGTTCACCAACAGTTGTCGAAAGTCGGAAGAGACTCGCGAGGGTCGACCCTGCCAAGAACTTCGGTCGAGGGCATTTTATGCCCAACACCAGTCCCCCCACTTCCGAGTTTGAATTTCGAATGAAGTACGGAGAAGTTGTCGTGGCCGAAGTTCTTCCCCTGTCGTCCGGGCGCAACCGTCCTTGGATATGTCGGTATTTAATGCGCACATGCCAGAGCTCTTTTTCCGATTATGGCAACCCGAAGAGTCTTTTCGGAACTCCCACCGAGATGTGATCCCAAGCGTCGCGCCATAGAAATTTGCGAACAGTCAATCCTCAATAGCGACGAGTGGGACACGCGGGACACATGGCAAGCCCCGATTGGTCTGAAGATGCCCGCCATCATAATTGCGCCAAGATTCACTGCCTATTTAAACCCCCTACCCTTCCCTTGGGGCTTTACTCCGCCAAAAGGATGGTTCCTTTCTTCCGTCTGAGAGCCTAGCTACTCAGCCACTCTCTCGGTGTCCCGGCCAACTTCGAGCACCTTCCGCGCCGGTCTTTGCCGTCTTCAGCCCCTTGACTCCTCTCTAAGGGGTTTCCCCGCCATGTCCTCCACCCCGGTGGCCATCCTGTTGGGGATGTCAGGGGCTTGGAGGAAGGCAAGGAGGAGAACAGCGGTCCGTGGGTTCCCCGGTCATCGAGCGGCCGCTGGGGGTCCCCGTTGTTTCAAAGGAGGTTCGAGGAAGGATTTCTTCAACAACAGGGGTTTACTATCGGGGACCGCCGGTAAAGGTGTTCTGTCCGAGAATTTCGGAGTAGCAAGACGGGGTAAAACCGATCAGGAGGGCAGAACTGTCGTCACGAGCCGTAGCGGGATCCTTGATGTCGTCGGGGCCGAGTGACCAGAAGCGGCCGGCGTCGACTGTGGGGCAGTAAAGCTTGTTGCGGGGGCGGTGGAAGTAGCGCATGCCGACCTTGCCGGAGCATCTTGGACGACGGCTGTCGCGGAGCATTCGGTGATGGCGCATATCTCTGGCACCACCGCTGCCCCCAGGGTGACTCCGGTTCTTCTTGAAACAGGTCTTCGTCGCTGCTGTCGTTGCCCTTACGGCCCCCTGAAATCTATCCCATCCTTTTCCCCTTAGGGTTGGGACTTCGGAGATAGAGCGAAACAAGGCGGGGCGAGAGCCGATAGGCCTGCTACACGCACTGGAAAACGCGGTCGGGAAGGACAGAAATGGGAAGAGAAGTTTGCAGCTTGAAGCGGCCTTCGGTGTGTCCTTTCTAAGCCTTGTAATAATGTACTCTTTTCTGGCCCTCCGGGTCTTGTAACGTACATCTTGTCAGTTGAAAAATGAGAAGGAGGTTTTGTTACCTTGTCCGCCCCTTGCATCGAATCGTTGTCTGTCGAACTTCCTTCTTCTTCTTTCTTCTCTCCTCCTCTTCTTTCCCTCTTCTTTTTTTTTTTTTTTTTTTTAACGTCGTCCTAAGGTCGCCGGTGGCCCTTTTGTTCGTGTTGAATTGTCTTTTGCCGAGCTCCTTATCGGCTTTTACGTCATTCGAAGGTATCCAATTGTCATCGTATCAACCTATCTTTTCCGTCAGTGGCCGCAGGTTCGCCTGGGGCCATTCGGGCTTGGTGTCCCCTCAGGGCTTGAGCTCGGAGGTCCGAGCTTCTGTCGCCCTGAGGAAGTTGTCATATTTTGCGTCGAAAGCTTCCTTAAAAGTTGGGACTCCTGATGGGAGCCTCAATCCTTGCTGTGACAGGTTCTATGCACCTCGGGCGCTGTTTATTTTCCAATCGTCGTTGATGTAGTCCATCGCCTTCCTTTTTCTTTTTCGCTTGAAATCTTTCTCCACTCTCAACGAGGCTACGGGAGTTCGGCTCCCGTAGACGAAGTCGGGGCGAAGTTCGGCTCCCATGGGAGTCTGGGCGAAGATCGCCAGTAGTTGAAGTTGGTGACGAAGTCCGGCTCCCGTAGGAGTCCGGACGGAGTCTTTCCTGTGATTGGAGTCGTGGACGGAGCCCGACTCCCATAGGAGTCCGGACGGAGTCTTCCTGCAATCAAAGTAAGGTGCGAAGTCCGGCTCCCGTGGGAGTCCGGACGGAGTTTATCAGAAATCAAAGTTGGCGATGGAGCTCGGCTCCCGTAGGGTTCCGGGCTGAGTTTACCACCGGTTGAAGTTGGTGACGGAGCTCGGCTCCCGTAGGAGTCCGGGCCTTCGACTCCGCTCAATCCAGGGCGAGGTTCTTCTCCTGTCCTTAGCAGGGCTGTGGAGGCGCATATGGGTGTTGTAGGGCCTCTCCCCCCATCTGGTCTAAATGGAACCGGGCCTTCGACTTTGCTCAAGTTAGGGCGAGGTTCTCCTCCTGTCCCTAACAGGGCTGTAGGGGCGCATATGGGCGTTGCAGTGCCTCTCCCCCCATCCGATCTAAATGAAACTGAGCCTTCGACTTTGCTCAAGTTAGGACGAGGTTCTCCTCCTGTCCCTAACAGGGCTGTGAGGGCGCATATGGACGTTGCAGGACCTCTCCCCCCATCCGGTCTAAATGGAATCGGACCTTCGACTTTGCTCAAGTTAGGGCGAGGTTCTCCTCCTGTCCCTAACAGGGCTATGGGGGCGCATATGGGCGTTGCAGGGCCTCTCCCCCCATCCGATCTAAATGGAACCGGGCCTTCGACTTTGCTCAAGTTAGGACGAGGTTCTCCTCCTGTCCCTAACAGGGCTGTGGGGGTGCATATGGGCGTTGCAGGGCCTCTCCCCCCATCCGGTCTAAATGAAATCGGGCCTTCAACTTTGCTCAAGTTAGGGCGAGGTTCTCCTCCTGTCCCTAACAGGGCTGTGGGGGCGCATATGGGCGTTGCAGGGCCTCTCCCCCCCATCCGGTCTAAATGAAATCGGGCCTTCGACTTTGCTCAAGTTAGGACGAGGTTCTCCTCCTGTCCCTAACAGGACTGTGGAGGCGCATATGGGCGTTGCAGGGCCTCTCCCCCCATCCGGTCTAAATGAAACCGGGCCTTCGACTTTGCTCAAGTTAGGACGAGGTTCTCCTCCTGTCCCTAATAGGGCTGTGGGGGCGCATATGGGCGTTGCAGGGCCTCTCCCCCCATCCGATCTAAATGGAACCGGGCCTTCGGCTTTACCGGGATGAGGTTTCCCTTTCGTTTTTGATACAGTTTGTTTGCATTGTCCAAAGACATGTAGGTATGTAATTTTCAATTAAAATGAAGTTACTGGTAGTACATCCGCAAGTTTTTCGAGCTCCACGGTCGTGGGACGTCGGCTCCTCCGAGTTCCTTAAGATAATAAGTTCCGGGCCGGACTACTTCTTTGACTTCATACGGTCCCTCCCAGTTTGGGACGAGTTTTCCTCGATCCTGAGGTTGCGAGACAGCGGCTCGTCGAAGCACTAGATCTCCCGCTCTAAAGGCTTTGTTCTTGACCCGGGCGTTGTAATATCGAGCGACTTTCTGTCTGTAGGCTGCCATTCGAACCTGAGCTATCTCTCATTTTTCTTCCAGTAGGTCGAGGTTGGCTCTAAGACCTTGCGAATTTTGATGTTTGTCGAACGCCACGACTCGTGCTGACGGGAGTTTAAGCTCGATTGGGATGACGGCTTCCGTACCGAAGGCTAAAGCGAAAGGGGTCTCCCCCGTAGGTAGCCTCTGGGTAGTTCGATACGCCTACAACACATGATAAAGTTCGTCCGTCCAAGTCTCCTTCGCTTTCTCAAGCCTTGTTTTAATCCCCTGCAAAAGGGTTCTGTTGGTTACTTCAGCTTCGCCGTTCGCCTGGGGATGGGCTACTGATGTGAAGTTGTGGGAGATGTTTAGATCTTCACAGAATTCGGCAAATTTTGCTCCTGCGAATTGCCGTCCATTATCAGTGATCAGGGTTCTAGGCAGACCGAACCTACACACGATCGACTTCCAGATGAAATCTTGCACTTTTGCTTCTGTGATTTTCGCTAGTGGTTCGGCTTCAACCCATTTGGTGAAGTAGTCGATCGCCACAAGGAGGAACTTCCTTTGCCCAGACGCCATGGGAAAGGGGCCAAGGATGTCCATCCCCCATTGTGCAAAAAGCCAAGGGGCACTCAAGGGTGTGAGCTCGGTGGCGGGCTGTCTCTGGACGTTGGCGTATCTCTGGCATCGATCACACTTTTTGAAATATTCAATCGAATCATGATGCATCGTTGGCCAGTAATATCCTTGGCGGAGCAACTTGTGAAAAATATTGTTTCTGTAGGCCTTTTGGCCATGTACGGTTATGATTTTTTAATAAAAGGAAATATTTGCAATATCATTTTGAATGGTGTTATAATATTTGTTGGACAATTAAATAATAGAATTTACTTACTATCACAGCTTGTTAATGTGGTTCAAAAATTCGGTAAACGCTCTAGAATAGATAATGTGTCAGAAGTCTACCTTTGGCACTGTAGGCTAGGTCATATCAATAAGAACAGGATAAACAGGTTGGCTCAAGAAAGAATTCTTGAAGTTAGTGATTGTGAATCACTTCCAACCTGTGAGTCCTGTCTTCTTGGGAAGATGACCAAGTCACCTTTTACTGGAAAAGGTGAGCGAGCCAGTGAACTCTTAGGTCTGGTACATTCTGATGTATGTGGACCCATGAGCTCAAGTGCAAGAGGTGGATTTTTCTACTTCATAACCTTCACAGACGACCTATCTAGGTATGGGTATGTCTATTTAATGAAGCATAAGTCGGAATCATTTGAAATGTTCAAACTATTCCGAAATGAGGTAGAAAAACAAACTGGGAAGTGTATTAAAACTCTTCGATCTGATCGAGGAGGTGAATACCTTTCCAATGAGTTTCTGACGTATCTAGGAGAGAATGGGATTCTCTCTCAGTGGACTCCTCCTGGAACACCACAGCATAATGGTGTGTCTGAAAGAAGGAATCGGACCCTGTTAGACATGGTTCGATCCATGATGGGGTTTGCTGGTCTGCCGATCTCCCTCTGGGGATATGCGCTCGAATCGGCTTGTTACCTTCTAAATAGAGTTCCGAGTAAGTCTATAGCCAAAACGTCATATGAGATATGGATAGGACGTAAGTCAGTACTCTCGCACCTTAGGGTTTGGGGGTGTCTGGCTTATGTTAAACGTTTAATTACAGACAAGCTTGGACCTAGGTCTGACAAGTGTAATTTTATAGGGTACCCAAAAGAGACCAAAGGGTATTATTTCTACCTTGCTGATGAGCAAAAGATGTTTGTCAGCCTTAAGGTAATCTTTTTAGAAAAGGAGTTCCTTAGTGAAGGAACTGTTGCCTCTAAAGTCGAACTTGACGAAGTTCGACAGGTGGAAAAACCGACACATGTTACTGAACCTGAACCGGATTTGATTAGATCAGATCCGGAGCCCATTGATTATGCACCCTTAAGGTGGTCTGGTAGAGTACTACATCAACCGGACAGATACTATGGTTTCTTGGTCTGGGATGGTGATCCTGTCGAACTTGATGAAAACGATGAGGATCCGATCACCTATATGGATGCAATGCAGAGACCTGACTCTGAGAAATGGCTAGAGGCCATGAAATCTGAAATGGAGTCCATGAAGGTCAACGATGTGTGGACATTGGTTGACCCACCCGAAGGAGTAAAACCCATAGGGTGTAAGTGGGTCTTCAAAAGGAAGAGGGGCGCAGACGAAAAGGTGGAGACCTATAAAGCCTGTCTGGTTGCCAAGGGATATCGTCAACGTTATGGTATAGACTATGACGAGATGTTTTCTCCTGTGGCAATGCTCAAATCCATTCGGATTATGCTTGCGATAGCTGTCCATCTGGACTATGAAATCTGACAGATGGATGTGAAGACAGCTTTCCTAAACGGAGAGCTGGACGAAAAGGTGTATATGATACAACCTGAAGAGTTCACATCCACAGATGAGTCTAAGGTGTGCAAGCTACAGAGGTCCATTTATGGACTTAAGCAGGCATCTCGGAGTTGGAACATACATTTTGATAGGACGATCAAAACGTATGGCTTCGTTAAGAATGGAGAAGAGCCCTGCATTTATAAGTGGGCTAATGGTCCAGTAGTAGTATTTCTTGTATTGTATGTGGATGACATTCTCTTAATCGGGAATGATGTCCCTGCATTACAGGGAATAAAGATTTGGCTATCGTCACAGTTCTCCATGAAGGATCTGGGAGAAGCTTCCTACATTCTAGGGATGAGGATCTATAGGGATAGATCCAAAAAGTTGCTTGGCTTATCCCAGTCCACGTACATTGATACTATGCTGAAAAGGTTCAGCATGAAAAATTTTAAGAAAGGCTATCTACCGATAAGCCATGGAATTTCTCTCTCGAAGAGGGATTGTCCGACAACACCTCAAGAGAGAGAGCGTATGGGTAGGATTCCATATGCTTCGGCAGTGGGATCTATCATGTACGCCATGACATGTACACGATCAGATGTGGCATACTCACAAGGGGTAGTGAGTAGATACCAATCTGATCCAGGAGAGAATCACTGGAAGGTTGTTAAAACCATCCTAAAGTATTTAAGAAATACTAAGGACCAGTGGCTTATATATGGTGAATCGGACTTGAGACTTATAGGGTTTACAGACTCTAGTTTCCAGTCTGATCGCGATGATAGCAAGAGTGTGTCAGGATTTATTTTTACCTTTAATGGTGGGGCTGTCTGCTGGAAAAGTTTCAAGCAGCACACTGTGGCTGATTCAGTATGCGAGGTGGAGTATATTGCTGCATCAGATGCTGCCAAAGAAGCGGTGTGGCTGAGGAAATTCATCACCGAGCTCGGAGTAGTACTCTCCCTTGTTGGTCCAGTTCTGCTCTACTGCGACAGCTCTGGAGCCATTGCTCAGGCGAAGGAACCAAAGGCACACCAGCGGACGAAGCATATTCTACGCCGCTACCATCTCATCCGAAAGATCGTGGATCGAGGTGACGTCGACCTTCAGAAGATCGACGGGAAGGAGAACCTAGCCGACCCATTCACTAAAGCCATTGCGGTGAAGGAGTTCAACGACTACAAGTCGAAGATGGGTATTAGATACTGCACCGATAGGCTTTAGATCAAGTGGGAGATTGTTGGGAATAGTGTCCCAAAGCCAATCGTCAGTCTGTTGACGGTTGTGCTCCTTTTGTATTAGTACATGAATTATAAATAAATAAAAGTTATTTTGATATTTTTTCATCACAAATGTTTCATCTTCTAATGAACTCCTGTGTTGTGGTGAAGTCCTTAGGACTATTTAGACTCGACAAAGGAAGATTTGTCGTTTAGTCCTTAAACATGTTCGCGACCAAATGATACGTTGTTACCAAGGACGACAACGTTTATCGAGCATAGGTCGTTGTGTGCCATATGGGTTGGTTGTCCTCATAACCAAAGAGTGTGGAGACACTGGTATGGCATACAGGTGAGATGTAATGGTACATCTGCACTGAACGTGACCAACTCCAGAGCTATTTCTGCTGTCAAGATTTGCTCCGATGGGATATGGGTATAAATATCCCTCCGATCTGAGACCGCCACGGTGACTTGCAAGCAACTCACTGCACTTAGGCACTGGACTACCTGAATTTCTAATTCAGTGACGGAAGGTTGCTGGGTGTAGTCATGTACTTGACTTGTCGGTATGTGTGTCAAGATGGGATTGACCACTCCAGTTTAGGAGCTGTGTACAGTCGTGTTTCAATTTAGCAAAACTTTGGCCAGGGTAGTCCCAGTGAGGAGTCACAGGACTAATTGAGTTGAGCACGATTCGGATGATATCATCAGGGTTGACAGTTTAACCCTGAGTCGTCCTAAACACAGGGGTCAAAAGGGATGAATTATATGGTAACCATATTCACGTAGGTTCTGAATATTGCGATTGCGATTATTCGACCTATCCGATCGTCGGGTACCATTGCTAAATGGTCACTTCGATTAGTACAGGAATTGGTTCCTGTGCTACCGATTTAGGTTCGAACCTGCGGGGTCACACACATTAGAGGTTCCTTTCTGATCTGATGGCTGATTATGAATCTTATTTATCTGGGACTCTATGATTGAGAATTAGGATTCTCTAATCATGAGTTCCACACATTTTGGGTACCGGGGTCAAAATTTTGAATTTCAAATTTTGAATTTGAAATTTGAACTCTTTGATCAGGGTTTCATATCGATGGTCTCTGATGCCTGATTGCCCATCGGATTTGGACTCAATATTTATGAGAGATTTAATTAGTGATTTAATTATTAATTAACTCAATTTGATTGAGTAATTATTTTTGGATCAAGTCCAAATTGAATTGGATTCAGTTTGGATTGACCCGATTAGGTTAAATGTTGACCTAATCGCTAAGGTGGTTTAGTCCCTGATTTGATCAGGGGTTAGATTTAGTTAATTTCTGATTTGATTAGAATTTTATTGAGCCTAATTAAGCTTAATTATGTTGGGTTTAATCTGGTCTAATTGTGCTTAACCTATTTTAAACTAGGTTGGCTCAATTTGAATCAAACCACTTTATTTTAAATTCCCTGCGACACCCAACTTCCTTGCACCCATTTGAATTCACGAGAAGAAACTTCTCGTGAAATTTTTCTCACGCAAAACCTTTCCCCACACCCTCATTTGTGTGCCATATGGATGGATAAAATAATTAGTTAGCCATTCAAATTCAAAGCATGTTTGAATTTGAATGGATAACTTATCACTTGCCCTTTCATCCTTATCTATTTTGTGCGCCACATTACTTACACGAGAAAAAGTTTCTCGTGAAACATTTTCCACGCACAAAGAGCCACGCCCCTTCTCTTCTCACATCCAAAAGGATAGGGATAAGTTGATTTTCGTTTGAATTCAAATTTGATTTGAATTCAAATGTGTAACCTCTTGTCTTTATCCTCTCACGCGGATAAGACACGTTCGATGTTGTTTTAAAAAGAGGAGAAAGGTGGGACGTGCATAAAAATTTTAGGAGAGAAACTTTGAGGCGTGATGAAGGCTTCTGCGCAAGGTGAAGGTCCAAAAGCTTCCGAGAGAAAAAGAAAGAAAAGAGAGAAAATTGGGCGCAGAGTTTTTGGTGTGTACCCTAGGGTTTCTACCTAGGGTTCGGAAAGTGAGATTGGTGTGCCACGAATGTCGTGAGTCCACCAAATTTTAGGGAGAGATCCATCAGCCTCTCAAGCAACTGTGCAAATGATCTGGAGAATCCGAGAAGTCAGCACACATCGATCGAAGGAGTTCGATCAACATCTGCTATCAAAAGGATGAAATCACGAACTAGCATTCGTGAGGAGCTGATCAGACGGGAGCTTCGTGTGGACGATCCGCAGAGGCCAGACATTTGTGTGACTGTGATGTGACGATCAGAGCCCTCTGATGATGATCAGATTGCGGTGATCGACTACCCACAAAAGGTGATGTGTTCTGAACACAGTACTGTAAAATGTTTACTGATTCAAATTTGAATTTCAAATTTAAATGCATGCTGTTGTATCATATTTAGATCCTAGTGTAGGGTTAATTAGTATTAATTAATGAGATTAATTAATAATTTTACTGTAAAATAGTAATTTTGAAAAAGTTTTAAAATTACCATTTTGCCCCTGCACTAAATTTTCGCTTCAAATGGTATCAGAGCATGGTTCTAGAATATGATATACATATGCATGCGTAGATTAAGGTGTAATCTATAAGTTTAAATTTGAAATTCAAAATTTGAAATTCGAAATTCAAAAAGATTTAAAATTTGAAATTTGAAATTTGAAATTTGTTAGAAGTTTCAAATTTGAAATTCAAAATTTGAAATTTGAAATTTGGTTGAAATCTCAAATTTGAAATTTAAAATTTGAAATTCGAAATTTAAAATTTGAAATTCAAAATTCAAAATTTGAAATTTGAAATTTGATTGAAATCTCAAATTTGAAATTTGAAATTTGAAATTCGAAATTTGAAATTTGAAATTCAAAATTCAAAATTTAAAATTCAAAGATTGGAAATTCGAAATTTGAAATTTGATTGAAATCTTAAATTTGAAATTTAAAATTTGAAATTTGAAATTTGAAATTCAAAATTTAAATTTTGAAATTGGTATATTTAAATATACTTGATCCAAGTAGCAAGTAATCTAATTGGGTTGGTTGCCATGGCCGTCCGGTCATAGGAGAAAAGTAGGGTTTAAAGGCCTCTCTTCCCATTCGATGGGGTCTCCTATGCGGTAGGGGTGCCGATGCAATTATATCCCATGCGATGAAGCAGCGAAAGGACTTAATTAAGAAATTTATCATGAATGTGTTAGATTAGATCTAAAAGAAAATTTATGATTTATTTTGAGTTATTTTCTGTTATGAAATGAGCAATAGAATTGCTGTTTATGAAATGTGCTGACCCGTTTGTGAAATGAGTTAACACATTTGTAACAGAAAATAAAATCTTTCAAATTTGAAAATTATTTTCAAAATGCCAAACCCTGACCCATCAGCCCAAGTACTTAATTAAAAGAATTAAGTGTTGTCTAGTAGGTCTAGAATTGTGAATTAAGACCTAAGACAATTGCATAAACTTGTGGGTCAATGGGTTAGATGAATTAGGTCCATAATTGGGTTAGACCTAAGGTTAGTTTAAAAAATGGACTAAATGAAGTAATTGGTCAAATCTAATCAAAAGTTGAATTAGATTAGGTCAAGGGATACTCTAGACTCAACTTTAATAGTTGTAGTTGAATGGGTCCATGTCTTTAACTAGACCAAGATGGACTTAATTCATGGCTACGCGGTGGAGCCCTATTTACTAAGTTGATCAAAATTAAAACTAATGAACCGGTTGGTGTCTAAGGTAAGTTCGGCAGTTTTGACCAGTGGTTCTTAAGCGGGAGCTACTCGCATTGATTCGATCATTGACGAGTTAATGGCAAATCCCCACCACTGATCTCACTTACCTGGCCAATCTGGTAAGTTAGATTTTGATTAGATCACTTGGTGATTAGAGCTCACCCATGTCATTAGGTAAATCAGTATGACTGATTTAGGTGCTCCTAATGCCAGCTTTAATTAAATCCTTTTTAATCTGACTTGGTGAAGTCAGTGGGAGGATTGAAATTGGCTGGATGATTTCTTCTCTACTATTCTTTAATAAAATCCTCAAAATTATTAGGTCCCTAAAATGATTAAGTTATAATGATAACTAAGTCATAGCCTCCCATTAAGTGAA
>NC_026001.2:11546729-11567067 GCF_000442705.2 Elaeis guineensis
GATGCTTATATCCCGAAGAAGCTAGCAGCCAAATCGAGGTTCAATATGATATGAAAAGACTCCCTTCGTCCAATGTGACAAATTACGTGGTGGCACACGTCGGATCACCTTGGATTGAAAGTAGGGGGCAACTGTTGGGTAAGTCAATCGATCCCTGACTCAAGTCAACCAACCCCTGACATCCGACTCAATAAAAATCAACCGACCGAATATATAACTCCGACTATGCATCGACTGACACCGACTTATGGTCATCGAACTGATTGACACTCGGCTACTACCGACCAACAGCAGAACAACCTCTGACTTGAGACCGTCGGTATATCAGAACTACTGATCGATGGTCACTCGAATTGTTCTATCGACATACCAAGATAACTGACATATAGTCGGCAATCTGCTCAATGTGCTGTAACTTATGAACGGTTATCGACTATCACAGTAATTACTGAAAATTAACAACCCACTAACTTCATAAATTATGGTCCGATAATTTAACGTCATAAAAAGCGAACCATATGCTTGACAGTTACATCAGATTCATCTATAAAAGGAAGTAAGGAAACAGTACTGATAAGACACTTCTGGCCAAGCTCTGCTACACTGATACTCAAATCTACTAATGTTCACCAATTCCCGCTCTGACTTAAGTATTGGAGGGTCTCCGTCGGATACAACTTTGGTCTGTGAGGATGCTGTTTGCAGATGCTCATCACTGACGACAGACGATAGAGGAATTGACTGCAACAATATTAAAGAATCTTTATCTCTATTGCAAATGGACTTAACACAATAGTATAATCCCACATTAGAACTTATGAGTCAGATTATTGGTATACTTTGTTCGGTCTTCTTTTTGTGTAAACGATCTCTCCTCCATAGAATCAACCCAAACATCAAAAGAGAAAAATTATGTAGCAGATATTAGCAACTTAGACGTCCTACTAGAGTCCACCGGGGTCCATTACCAAGCCCCTTGAATACCCTCACTTAACCCCTCGAATCAACTAGAGAGATAATGGAAGAGAGGAGAGAAAAGGAAGAAGAGAGAGAAAGAGAGAAAAGAAGGGAGAAGAGGGTGCAATAGAAAAGAAGAAAGCAGACAAAGAAGAGAGAAAACTCTGTCTCTCTTCTTCCTTCTTAAGATAGAGGAGAGCTCTTCTCTTCCCGCTTCGAGATGCCAATGACCCAACACCAGCACACGACAGTGACCTCTCACAGCAGGGGCTGTGGCAACCTCCTACGGCAACCCCATCACAGCCACGTTCAGTGACAGTCACCAATGCGGCGAAAGAAGGAAATGAGAAAAAGAAAAAAAAAAGGGGGGGGATGCCATGTTCTTATTGTAAATCCAGTAGTTTGCTGGTTTAAATCCAAGCAACGCTGACTCCCCTATAGACCAAAAGAAAGGATGAGGAGTTCTAGACACTACTTTGGCTTCAGTGACATCTCACGGTCGGTTCGTTGGAAAATCCCAAGGATTCCTCCATGGAGGCTCACAAACAACTCGGAAGATTTCTCATTCATGGTGGATGGGATTCGGGGTCAGATAGTTAGAGGGAGAGACTTTTGATAGATTTTGGCATGCCCTAGGTAAATTTTCTCCGACAGGATTGGAGAGGCAGTATTTCTTTTCCTTGCTCACATGTACAGCACGTGCGACTCTTTTTTCTGAATGCTTTAAAATTCATGCAAGAAAATACTCTTGGGCTTGCCATTTAATGGACCGGGCCCTCACAATAAAAACAGCCTAGGTTGACCACTTGTGAGTGGGAGTAGACTCCCTAGATCACGGAGATGCGAGGCATGAGTTACAGGTTGGTTAGGTCTATTTTTCTTCGACGACCATGACCTAAGGTTTCAGAGTCTTCTGAAAGTTCATGGCAACTCACCTTCGGTTCTTTCAGTTTTCCTTTAACCTAGGTGCTCCCTTTACCTCTGCATGCTCTAGTAGTCTGGTGGCCAAAGGAAATTTATCATCTCTGACATAATGAGTCTGGGTTGCAAAAATCATCCAGGGTCCAAGTTTCTAGAAAGAATAGGCATTGTTCAAGTAGCTTTGCAGGTGAATAAGCTTCAAAGTAGAAGATATGCCAGTTTTGTTCTTTCCGCAGACTCTAGTAGGCCATTGAAACTAGGCAATGCCATACAGGCTTCAGAAGAGATCTAGATAGTTATTTATGCTAGCGTGTCTCTTCAACGAACAATGGAAGAGAAGGAACCGACACGTGTTGCAAGATTGGCTTCCAGAATAGTTGAGCGTATAAGTAATCTAAGAGGAGATGGTTTCTGTCCTCTTCTTCTTCATAAAGAATGCAAAAAAGTGGAGCTGGAAAATACTTTTTTCCTTGGATTTTTTGCTGAAGGAACTCTGTTATTATGAGAGATCGAGGAAGCTTCTAGTTAGCTTTTGCAAACTGAGCCTCCATGATTGAAGAACTTATAACAATTATTAACTATGAAGGTGCTTCCCCATTTCCACGGCTGTATCAGGTTCTATTGAGACTTCCACCTGGTTGAGTCTCCCTGAGAGTTGGCGGAGTTCCTCTTCACCTCTCTCGATCATAGATTATCTCGAAAAAGGTTTCTGAAATCTCCATTACTCTAAAAATCAGCCACTATGCTGCTAGGTTCCTGACATTAGTAGAAACAAGTTAGAAATGCTAGTTTCAAAGGTTCCTCTCATATCCATTGATCGTGCCAAAATGCCACTTGTTTGCCATCCCCTATCTTGAAGGTTACTCAGAAGTTAGATAAGAAATGGACCTTTAGGACGCTTTCCAGGCCTGTAAGAGATACCTGAGATCCTTCGAAGGTGTTGAAGTTGGAGGTTTGTTCCTGATCCTTGAAAGTGAGTCTCACTACTGTTTTCCAATGGTAGAATATTGATCTCATCTATTTCTTTTATTTACCGTCTTTCACGTCACTGAATGACAGGCTATGATAAGGTTGAGATGAACACTAGTGTCACACAGTAGCATGGATTTATAGGTGGTGGAAATAATAGAATTCGTCTATATAAGATGACTTTTTATATAGTTTTAAGTTATTTAGGAAACATATTGTGTATTTAACTCAATATTTTTCTGAAAGATCGATTACTATCACTTAGTTAGGTAAGAATCTCAAACTTTGTAACTAAGAGTGTGGCAAGATCAAGACATACACTTTTTATTAAGCTTCATTATCATTATGTTAGGGTTTGATTATTGTAGAGAACTACATGTGAATTTTTTTTAGCATCGTCTTATTTGATCTAGGTAGACTAACTCCTTTTTAAAAATATGATATATTCAATGTACCTATTTATATGCTTTCTTAATCTTGTTTTCCAATGACGACTTAATAATGTGTCAGACCTTTGAAATACTGACATGAACTATGACATCCATTCTTATTCCTTCTATCAAATGAACAACAAATCTCAACCTTGTGCTATAAAGTCCTCAACCTTATACATCCACTGAAAATTTAAAAATAAAATAATGCGTCTCAGTGAAAAGCTTAACTTGATATTGAAGAAGGTATGAGCCTATCTATTGGTACTAACAAGTAGCAGATATAAGATATTCAGTCTTTCTTTCTCAGAAACATCTCGTATCAAAAGTTATTTATGTGATATTCCAATCACCTTAAAAAAATTCAGACATCTATATAGATCCCTTTCTTTCCACTTCGTGCCTATAATCTTAGATTGTATGGATTTTTATAGAGATATAGATATTAGATGGAAGAGATATCTAATATGTTGCACATTTTCTTTATATTTTTATCTATTCTGAAGAATATTTAAGCTTCAGTCCTCATCTTACCTTGTCTCTAAGGATATTTGGTTGTGCAAGTGGATTGAAAGTGACTTTCGGGTACTTTCTAAAAGTAGCATTTCAAACGTCATTTTTCTAAAAATAAGCACTTCTACTCTTTGGTTTGCTGCAAGAATTTTAAAAAAAATACTTTGATGGCTTTAGGTGCTTGATTGCATGGTGTAGAAAGTCAATTCCAACCATTTTGGATGTTTGGTTAGTTTTGATAGTGAGATTATCTGTTTTTAGTAAATTAGTCTCCCCTTTACTAATTATAGAAATAAAATATATTGTAGAACACATATTGATATATCAAAATATTATTATATTATCAAATATATTCAGGATATTTAATAATATTATATATTTCTTAGTATGTAACGATACTATAAGAATGTGTTGGATGAATACTTAAATACTTAAATAACATCATATATTCATGATATATCATCATATTATTTTTTTTATTCTCTCGATACTTAAATAACATTTTTAATTATATCTAATGTGAACTTGACCATACTTCGCTTGATTAAAATAATAATTTTGAAAACTATTGTTAACCTCTAAGTAGTTCCAAACTAATATTTATTATAAATTTATAAAAATAATAAAATATTTATTATTAAAATAATATTATTTACTATGGCTTATATTGGTCTTCAATCCTGAAATCATTGATTACTAAAATAAGGAATTAAAATAATCTTACTTATTAAACATATTATTAATTATTAAGTAAAATTTATTATTTTATTAATAATTATTTATATTTTTTATATTTTTCAAGTTGGCATCCATGAAGTCGTAAGCAAACATTTCAACAGTCAAAGTTACATACCTAAAGTGAAGATGATAATTAATCAAACATATAAATAAATTTTTAATATTATTAAAAATATAACACATCATGAAGAAAAACTTTAAATCCCAAAGCCCAATGCATGCATCATTTCAAATCTTTATATATCTAATATAGTAATAAAATTAATTTACAGCAGATCAAGTATAAAGTTTATTGCTTCATAGTGCAGCCGCCGTATAGTCCTTTTTTTCATTTCTTACGTAGAACTAAAAATAAGTAAAAATAAAAGACAAATGCAAACTAAAAAAGAAACAGTAAACTATGGGGCTCACATAGCTTGGATAGCCCATGATTGTGAGAGCTTTTGATCATTGATGATGATGAAAAAATATCTATGTTCCTCATATCAACTCTCTCCAAACCAATCTATGCATCATCACCCCATAGGTGGTGGTTCCAATGTCTACCACACATGCAGCCATCAAACTAAATAAGTATAGAAGTGATAAACATAAATTTTAGCATTACAACAGCCTATAAACCATTTTACCATTCACATTACTTATTGGCTGTCAATTAATATCCAAACAAGATGATATACAAACAAATACCAAAATGTTGTCAACCTATCAAGATATATATATATATATATATATGTAATATTTCATGACAAAAAAGTAGAAAGCTACTTCACTTCTGTTTCAACATATACCACCAATAAAGTATACATAAATAATGTATCCATAGCATAGTCAAATCTATGAAAAAGCTGAAAGAAGACCTCATGTTCAAACTAATAAATAGCAAAATGATTAATAAATATGAGTATAAGCAACAAACCAACTATACAAATCCATGTGCATATAAGAAGATCATTGAGTCAAAGTTTGAAAGTTCATGTCATCGAAAGCCATTAAAAGAAACCTCTTAGGTAGCTCCTCCAAGAGGCTAACTACTTAAGCTACTCGGCATTGGATCATATATAATTTGGTGGTTGTATCAATTGCCATATATATATCCTTCTAAGTTGCAACCATGTAGATGACTAATAAACTTATAAAAAAGATATTGAAGATCATATTCACAACTATCATCATAACTTATGAACCAAAAAAAATAAATATATTTAAACCATATAATCCATCACCAAAATAAATCATAATAGTAATATTGTAATGGACCTGTCAACAATTATGGAAGCCAAATAGTCAAATAGAGGTGAAAAATCCATCACAGATGAAAAATATTTAGTAAACAAAATTAAAATATTGCAAAGATAAAATTTTATTCTATGATATAGATATATTCACCAAAATTATTGCTAAATGAATGCATAATAGAAAAAATCAACCATCTTCTCCTTCATTGCTGAATGAATGCTAATTCAAAGCACAACTCCCTTTATGAAATCAATATAAAAAAAGCAATTTAAGGATGTATTTTTGTCTCTAAAAAGTGCGAGATATAGGATAGGATGTTTAGTATCCTTTAGACATGGTTAGTAGGCTTACACTAAGTATTTTAAGGTTATATTTATCACTTATAAATTATAATTATTTATTCAACAAGAAAAAGAGTTAATGATGTTGCAAATAAGGCTATACTTAAGTAATTGCATGCCACTTCTAAAGGAGAAAGTTCCAATTGTGAACCTTGAGAGGGTTTGCCAAATTGTTGGACATGGATAGTTATTCCATCAATTCTTTCAACATTATTATTTTTTAAAAAAAGAAAGAAGTTGATGTCTTTGTTTTAGGACTTCTAGTAATTATATTTATGAATCATTTTAATATCTAAGTACAGTATATTTTCATTTATATGATCAATAGTCTCCTATTTATTTGTATAGATAACAAGGTCCAGATACTCTACTTTCAGATTTGTTATAGCTTCTTACTTCACGAATTAAATTGAGTTATGTTTATTAACATTTAAAGAGTTATTTTAAAATTTATATCTGGAACAAGCCTCCTAGAGTTCCAACATATAAATGATGGAGTTTGCTATTTATATTTGAAGACTAATATTAGTGATGCTAGATATCTTGTTTAGGATCATCTTATCTAAAATCCTAATAATCTTGTTTATGACTTGTGAAACATGATGAGTCAAGTGGTTCTAAGTTCAGCTTTTTTATAAATAGATTCTTTTGATGTTATGCAAAGGTATAATATCCAATTATCTAGAGATTCTTTTTTCCATCTAGTGTGACATGCATATGAAAAATATTTAATGTTTTAGTCATTTGTTTATATGAATTTGCATATATCAAAAGAAGCATTTTTTCCCAAAAAAAGAGTAAAAATGATATTATGGAATATGTAAACAAGTAGAATGGTATATATTTAGAATTAGAGTAACATTATAAAATTGTATACAAATTTTATTGCATAAAACCCTATTTCATGTAATAGTAACCTTCATACAACATTTGCTTCTACTGCTGTTGAGAAAGTTGTACCATTTGAGCTATATTTCTGTAAACTAATTGAGCCTAATTTAAAAAATTTGAGTGCCAAAAAAATCATATTTAATCACTTGTTATGGTTGATTTGGCTCTCTCCTCTAGGATTCTTCAGTCCACCTCTAATTTCATCATTTGATACTTACTCAAAGCATTATCTAGATAAATTAAGTGTGATATTTTTTATTCTTTATTGATTTATGTTATATAGAAAGAAATATTATATAATGTAGATTAAAAGCATATAATTTTTTTCAGCATCAAATCAACCATTGAGAGGTACAAGAATGCATGTGCTGATAGTTCAAATTCAGGTGCTATTATAGATGTTAATTCTCAAGTAAGTAGATTTTTCTCCTTCTGCTTGTATATTTTTATCAATTCTTACTACACTGTTATAGGTTAGCAGATTAGCATCATAGAATTGGTAGATGGATTTGTCCATCTTTTGCATCAAGAAGTAGCTTCTATTATTAATAGACATTAATGATCATAATTTTTTATTATTATCATTTTCACATATCTTCCTCAAATATCTTGAAATGTTATGTTCAATTTCTATTTCTCTTTGATAGGGTTTATCATTTTTAACTAAAACTATTAAAATGGGATCAGAAAACTTATCATTCTATACATTTGATTTTTATGTTTTTAAAGAACAAATGATAAAGCTTACCATAGTGTAATAAAGTGTGAGATGGCTTATTGGTTCACAAAAAATTTCAAGCAATGTTTTTGTATTATTGTTAACAGAGTCAGTTCAGTTTACATCCTTTTCACTTGAAAACTAGAAAGCACTACTTTCTAGACTATTCCTGATGTTTAGTTTGAGGGCAAGCAGATGATATACTATATGACCTTAGATGCAATTATCCTTGATAGCCAACTGTGGCATGTATATAATTTGAATTGCAAGTTATATTCATATATGTCTAAGTTTGATCTTTTGATGGAGTTGTGATAAAAATCATAGTGTAAAAGAATATGAAAAGCTAATTAGTGCCTTATGCAAATACTTTGAGCATTGACAAGAAAAACCAGTGTAAAATAATATTATGATTTTGCATTTCAATGACTCTTTATGGTATGACTTTAAAAATAAGTGTTTTCATGTGGTATTAATATGTAGAACTCGTTTGGTTCATGGGAAGAACTTTTCTTCCTAAAAATTAACTTTCAAGTAACTATCCAAAAATTAACTTCCAAAAAAGTAACTGTCTGTTACTTTCTAAGAATATAATTTTGATATGTTTGGTTGACCATGAAAAAATAGCTTATTTTAGAGTGGCTTATATTTGGTTGAACATCCACTTCTTGAAAAATTTATACAAAATATCTATTATACCCTTAATAGATATAAAATTATACATTTTTATTCCTAAACTTTGTATAAATAATAATATTATATTTATATTTATATAAATATAATATTATTATATTATAACATAACATTAATATGATGCTAATATATATTAATATTATATTAATATATTAATATAAATACTATACTACTATTCATAAAATATTATATTAGTATAAATATTAAAATAATATTAGTATATTATAAATATTATAATATTTATATCAATATAAATATTAGGATAATATTAATATTATATTATATTAATTTTGTAAGATAAAAAAAATAGAGACTTGGTATATATCACTATTTAATATTTCATCCTAACCATCTATTGATATTTTACAAGATCTTAATTAACTATGGATCTTAAAAGGATATTTTTGAAAAAAATATCATTAATTTCGAACAAAAATCATGTGGGGCAGGCACTATAGGACAGCATATGAGACGGGCTTAATAGTTTGCCATGTTTCTCTTAAAATTAATCTTAAAGAATAAGTCTAAAAGTTAAAGACTATTTTTGCTAACAGAGTTATTAGTCCTATGATTAAGGCATTTTCTTTCTTCTTTATTTTCAATACATACTTTTAGCAATACATACTATATGACCATATGATGCACACTAAATAAATTAATCATCAAATAGGTCAATACATACCTACAAATAAATCGATATATAGTTTTCAAATTATGAAGTTGACCAATATACAGTATATGACCAGATGATACATACCATAAGCTTTTGTGATACATACCCAGTAACAACCCAATACATATCTACAGTAAATTAATATATAGTTTGTCAAACTTAGTATTCACCAGTATACAGTACATGATTAATTAATATACACCTAGCAAAATATTCATCCGACATCCTAATACATACCTCTAGGTACAATGATGTACAATTTTCATGAACTTTTAAATGCCAAGATCTTAGAAAAGCAGAGAGATTTAGAATAGGAGAAAGGGACTCGAAGAAGATCTCATGGATAGAAGAGATGGTATGTGGGGTTTGAAAGAGGAGAAAGAGACTTGAGAGAAAGACCTTATGAATAGGAGAAATAGCTTGACGAGAAAGATAATGGATGGAAAGGCTTGATGAAGAAGGAAAAAGATATGGATAGTCATGAAGGATCTCTCTTAGGCATACATTTTATTTTATTTTTTATTTCAGTTATGGAACAAATGTATTCCATTAGTAGGAGAAATCCAATTCCTATTTGACTTCTAGATTTTTTTTTTCTTAAGATGCAAAAGAAGAGAAAATATGGCATGAAACTAAGCCCACCCCTTATGATGATCTATAGTGCCCGCCTTATATGATTTTTGTTTATCAATTTCCATCCCATGAGAAGTTCCAAAACCTACCTCCCCTATAGATTTCCACTTTCCATAAAATGTGGGAAGTATCTTCCCATGGAAAGAGATTTTTCTATTCTTTTTCTTCTTATAACTCCAACCAAATAAAAGACTCCCTCTCTACTTCCCAGAAATTACCTCTTCCCCTCTTTATTTTCCATGAACCAAGCGAGTCCGTAATCATTGTAACTATGTAATGTGGTGAATTTTAACTAAGGTAGATGATGATTAAGGGTTTGGAGATCTAAAAATAGTTAGGTTTCAATTCGATTAGAGAATAGGCATGAGCTAACAAAGGTTTTAATTTGTCTTGAAAGGATGAGGTTGCTAGGGTGTAGGAATCCATGCTTCTTAGAGGGTGCTTGAGCATGTCTATAGCCTGTTATGAATGTACCATAATGAAATGCATATTTTTTTTAGAGTAAACGAGGGGAGTAAGGGACTCCCGTTATAGATTTGTTATAGAAATACTTATATATACAGACATGGAAAGGGGGAAAACGTCAGAGGTGTAATTTTTAAGGATTACAGGTCGAATGGTTCATTGGAAAGAGAGTTACGACAATGAAATGCATATTAGAGAAGGTAAAAATATTACAGTCATCTCTGAGCAATATAATTTGAAGAAAAAATTTTGAGGTCACGGCCAGTATAGCAGAGATGGTAGGATGGTCAAAATTTCAGTTTGGAGAAAGCCATTTTCATCTTGTGGTTCTGCTGTTGTCAAAGCAATCAACTACTAGACTGCACCACCAGATGGTAAGCATGCTTTATGAAAAGAAAAGTTGAGCTATGAAAGTTGATGTAGAACCCTTCCAATAATGGTTGTGAAATTAACTAATTGAAAACAAATTCTATTGAACTATCAAAAAAAAAAAAAGATCACTACTGGAAGGAGTCATATTGTCCATCAGATTAGATTCACTGTTAACAAGGTAACAAGCCGAATGCCTAAGTCATTACCTGGAGCCAACAGCAGTCTGAAATCCAAGGATTTCAATAAGAACTTTGTTATTGTTTGATTATCGAAATTCTCCATTTATGGCTTCATAATTGGTTCTTGTTTTTTAATTTTTTCAGTTGTGGAGGATATGTGTGAGAACCCATAGGTGTGTGTTTTTCTGGGTGGTTACAATATGCCTCCATGGTTTGAATCCGAGACTTGACATGGACATTATGAATGCAAGAAGTGCAACTATCAGTTGGCAGATACCAATTAGTATATTCATATTACTAGTAGGAAGTCGTACAGCACCATGCTTTCATTTGGCATTAGCGCGCCGCGCCCTTTCCAGCTTAATAGCTTGCGGCAAGTATGATGAGCATCCAGCGGCTTGTGAGACAAGGATTATGCTACCAAGTAATCAATAGTCCTTTCTTTTCTTAGATAAGAAAGTAGATAGCTAGATATAAAAGAGTGAATTGCAACATTGAAATATCAAAGTTAGTTCACCTGGATTCCTATTTTTAAAATATAAAGAATTGGTAATATTGTAAAAGATTTTCGACCGGATACGGTTAGAGCAGACTGAAGACTACTAGAGAGACGTTCCTGCAAAACAAGTTCTGACCGAAATAGGCTCCGGCGAGGACCCTTCGACGATCAAATCAGGAATCTGACGTAACAAAAGAGAGAGAGAGGACGCGTGTGTGCCAACCATACTTGTGCCTTCTTGTGATTTCTTCTCCTCCTCTTCTGTTGCGCTAGATTTTTAACTTGATCGTCGAAAGATCTTCGCCGGAGCCAATTTCGATTGGGATTTATTTTACAGAAACGCTGCTCCGATGGTCTCCAGTCTGCTCCAATCATATCCATACGCAGTCAGAAATCTTCCACAATAGATAACATTAAAGAGCTGAAAAATTTAGCGACAAACTAAATGGAATACTGATTCCCGGTTCTCCCACTTTCATCTCAGAAAAACTCATTCAATAGTTTTTGGTGAATACCAATATTTTCATTATCTTACATCCTCCCAGAAGAAACTAAAGAAGGCATGTCTGTGATTTTCTATGACCTCTATTTTCACTGGATAACAAGCGGCCAAGAAAGAGAAAAGAATACATAAGCATGAGCAATCCTTCTTGCAGAACACTGATAGCACCTTCAAAAAAAAGAATGAATGAATGAAAATTAGGGTTCATCTGACTATCTTTCTATCTTTGATGATGTGAATGCAGCAGTATTATCAGCAAGAATCAGCAAAACTGCGCCACCAGATCCAAACATTACAAAATGCAAATCGGTACACCCATTATCTTAAAACTAATTTGAGTTAGATATAATGGGAAAAACTCCAATATTTTCAAGGGGAAGAAAAAGATCTCTATTGAAAGAATACATAATTTAAGGTTACTTCTAATGAGCAGTCCACACCCCAGATGATATAGCATACTACTGCTAATTGTATAGCCAGTTTTTTCCAGGCACTTGATGGGTGATGCTCTGAGTTCTTTGAGTGTGAAGGAACTTAAGCAACTTGAAAACCGACTTGAAAGAGGCATCACAAGGATCAGATCAAAGAAGGTACTCTACATAAGATCATCACTGTACCATTTGATTCGCTAGATATGTTGGACCTTTCTATTTAGAGAGTATTAGAGGATGTAGAAAAAATCTACTTGACCAGCTGAGCAAGCACAATGATATTAAACTTTTGGTCAACTTTATTTTTAGTCATGTAAAGCTTGGAGACATTGTGAAAAGAAATTTTTAAGCGCACAACATTTAATCTATTTAGAAGGATTACATGTGTGAGTGTCCTTTCGTATATTGGTCCCAGCTAACCTAGTTAATTTTTCTTTTAACAGCATGAGCTGTTGTTTTCAGAGATTGAGTACATGCAGAGAAGGGTAACATCACTTCCCCACAATCAATGGTTCTTCTCTTTTGTTTTTAGCTGTTCCCTCCTGAGTAATGTTCCTTTTGTAACTTCAGGAAGCGGAGCTTCAAAATGACAATATGTGCCTCAGAGCTAAGGTAAGAGCAACAAGGAAGCCTCTTCTAAACTGAAGAACTCGATTCTACTTTATCATTTGCTTGATCTTAACAATTAAATAAATCAAGGATTTTAACAAGCCTGAGACCAATAATCTTTTCTCATAGGCGTAATATGGAATACAATACATCACTTTCTTGTTCGGTTCAATCCTGACAGAAAATGGTACATGAATTTGAATTGCAATCAATTGACAGTCTCTGTGCTGTAGCCTCAACTGAACTGCCAAAAATCATAAGGAAATAAAACAGTTGAAGGACCAAAAGCTGTAAATGAGACAACAGAGGATTCTATAGTTTTTCTCAGATGAATTCAAGTCATTCCAGACACTGGTTATTGCCCCACAAGCTGTAATGTCCAACACTCATGCTAGACAATCAGGCAGCCAAGGCATCGAGTATCTTGATGGGCGCAAGAACTGATTTCACTAGTTGCAGGTGTTCAGCATGAAATCATTACTGAAAAATTGGAAACTCATAAAAGTACCTGTTTTCCCTGCAATTAGTTCCAAAGTTCTCCAGAGAGTTTATCCTTTCCCAGTTTTCAGGTCATGGAGGTTGTCTGAAAATAATTCCCCGCATGAAGTATATAGAAGACTTAAGTTGTAATAAGTGGTCCCCTGTAATCCTCAATCTGAGCTTTTTGCTCTTTTATGAACAGAAGCCCAAGAAAAATCACTAAATTTTGACTAAAATATTAACTAGAAGAATTCTTCAGGCAACCAATATTCTACCTCTCATAATCATTTGATCTATTCAGATTGCAGAGAATGAGCAAGCAGCACTGCAGGTAAGCATTGCACAAGAAGGACCTCAGTTTGATGCTCTTCCAGCATTTGATTCTAGAAACTACTACCATGTCAATCTGTTGGAGGCTGCAACCCATTACTCCCACCAACAAGATCAAACAGCTCTCCATCTTGGGTATGAAGCAAGATCTGATCATGCTGCATAGAGAATTACTCCAAATATGTTTCCTGGCTAATGGTGTGTGTGGGTTTTGATCATATGATCCTAACATAAGACTGCCTATGGTGTATCAGAATGGTCTCTTGGTAAACTGTCTTTGCCGAAATCATGTTGCATCTTGATGTGCTTTTACTTTGATCATATAGTTGATTGTAAATGACCATTATAAACCATACTAAATGGGTTTCTTCTTGCCAAGCTACCAAGCCCGGTGATGGCAAGGCATTCTTGGCATGCATGCCCTGGACCATTTCCATGAACAAACCAACCAGATCATGAACAATATGTAACACCCCAAACAGTAGATAGAAGAGTTCATGCCTAAAGAGGGATGAATGAAAAAATCCAATCAGTAAATCAATGAACAGAGATGGAACCAATCTTGTTCTGCAATTTAAGATAAATTAGACATATAGATAATACCAAATAGAACATCCAAAGATGATCAAAGCTTCAATGTGACAAATGGAAAACAGGGGGAAAAACTACAAGGAACCAGAAACTGTCATCAACATGTCTTGTATGAATAGGGACTGCTTTATAGAATCAACAATCCTGCAATGAAGCTAATGTCTCCAAGGTGTCCAAGCCACAAAGCATATACTTTTGACTTGTTGAAAAGCTTTAGGTAGCGTCAAGCTTACTCATACTCATATTACTGATTATGAAAAATTGTAGATGCAAACATATTGCTGTGGTTAAAAGGGGCCAACTTACCAAGCTGGTAAATACTCTTAGTGGTGGTGCTAGAGACATGGGTCGAAATCCCACCTTCATTAAAGTTTCAAAGGTTAGGTGTCTCTAGTGAAGAACAAATCCCCTGTTGGCTAGCCCATTGCCTATGGGCCTCTTCTGGCCTACCCCATCCCTGCCAAGCCCCCAGCCCTACACACCACCCCCACCCCCACCAGAAACACATAGAGAGAGACAGAGAGAAGAAACCAAATAAAAAACAAAATAGAGTCGTCACCTGGGCCAGCTTGCTGACAAATAAGGATTACCTGGTTACATGGAACATGGAATATAGCAGAGATGAGATGCTGAGATTTATCCTCAGCAGCACTATGAATAAAAACTGCAAATTAAGAGTGTCAAAAAAATTTGTTAAGTAATTTTAAGCAACGTTGATAGGAAAGAGAACATTTGGTCACATGCCATAAAAGCTAAAACAGGCTCAATTATGAGTACAAATTGGTGTAAAGCTTATTTGCTATAAATAAGCTTAAAACTATGATAAATTGTTAGCTATAGGAACAGACATAATAGCAGTTACAACAAAAAACTCCATTCATGGTGGGTTTGATGTTCTGTTGCCAGTCCATCATATTAATAAAAAAAAAGAAAAAAGAAAATGAAAACTCAAACTACAAAATTACAAAGAATCATTTGAAAACAACTGAAAATAAACGAGCATACATTACTTCATCAAAGCAGATTACTTCGAGTCAGGAACCATCATCTACTTCTATCTTCACCAGTAATCCTTGCAAGAACAGGTTCCATCTCTAAAATGGTGGAACCGGTTCCGATCCCTAACAATTATCTCTCTCTGAAATAACTTAGCTATAAATTTTGTTGCTTCATGGCAATCACTACAAACTCTAAGGTTCTTCACCACTCGAATTGGCTCTTTTCCCCTTGTACTCATAAGCCCGAAAGCAATCGCAATCTTCTCACTATGATACATAACTGCATTCTCCTTCTCCTCATCCTCTATGTCATGAAGCACAGAATCTGTGCTTGGACTATACCCAAGTTTCCTCAATTCCTGTTCAATCTCAACCAGAAAAGTATTGATCTGTTCAAATTGCGGGTGTGAGGCATCACCAACGACAAACTCATGAATCATATTATTCACCTCGATAGAACTACATCCAGGTACTTTTTGCACCCCTCTTTCGATCATAATCTGCCTACATCTCTCCACATCATCCCAACGCTTTGATGATGCATACACATTCGATAGAAACACATAATTAGCACCATCATCAGGATCTAACTCTAGCAGACGTTGCGTCACCCGTTCACTTAGCTTAGCATCCTTGTGTATCCGGCATGCACGAAGCAAACTCCCCCAAACCACAGAGTTAGGCTGAATGGGCATTGTTTCTATGAGATTTAAAGCTTCCTCAACATATCCGGCCCGGCCTAGAAGGTCAACCATACAACCATAGTGTTCAATCTCAGGCTGTATTCCATAAACACCAAGCATTCGAGAGAAATATTTCTTGCCTTCGGATACTAAACCTGAATGACTACATCCTGACAAGAGCCCAACAAATGTTACTCCATCTGGCTTAAATCCTCCCCTCCTATCCATCTCAAGAAAAATTTCTATGGCTTGTTCTCCATAACCATTCATTCCTAATCCCGCAATGACCGAATTCCAACAGAACACATTTTTCATAGACATCCCATGGAAGACTTGAAGTGCAGCCTCAACACTCCCACACTTGAAGTACATATCTATAAGAGCATTACCCAAGACGACATCAATCTTCAGTCGATGATTCCGGATATAAGCATGAAGCCATCGACCCATACTTAATGCACCCAAGTGAGCACAAGCAGATAGCAAACTCACCATGGTGACCTCAGTAGGCCTCACATTCTCCACTTGCATCACCTGAAACATCGAAAGCGCCATAGCAAATTCCCTATGATGAAGACACGCTGAGATCACCGTATTCCATGTCACTGAATTCTTCGCCAACCCCATCCTATCAAACAACTCCCGTGCCATCTCCAGCTGCCCCATCTTACAATACCCATCAATCATCGCATTCCATGAAACAACATCCTTAATCGGATTCCTGTCAAATATCTCACGAGCAGCACGAACATCATTCTGCTTGCAATAGCAAGTGATCATCGAGTTCCAAGAAGCTGAGCTCTTCTCCGGCATTGACTCAAACAGTCTCCGCGCATCGATGATGCGCCCGTGACTACTCAACGCAGCAATCATTGCATTATTGGCGATAACATCCCTCTCGGGCATTTCCACAAACAGTTGCTCCGCGGCGTTCAAGCAGCCAACTTTAGAGTATAAATTCAACAAACCAGTGAGTAAGAATCGATCGGAAGCGTGGCCGAGTTTGATGATTTGGCAATGGAGTGTTGCGACGGCATCGGAGGGGTTGGGGAGAGCGGAGAAGTGGCGGAGGAGGGTGGTGAAGGTGGCTCGGTCGGGGGAGATGTTTTCTTGGAGCATTGCGCGGTAGACGGAGAGGAATCCTGGGGGCGGAGAGGACTCGGCGGAGGAGCGGAGGAGGTGGTTCCATATGGAGGGTTGGTGGTGGGGCTTGGGGAGGTGGCGGAGGAGAAGGGAGGAGTTGGAGAGATTGTAGGTTTGGATGAAGTGAGAGATGAAGTGGGAGAGGAGGTTTGGATTGGATTGGAGGCGAGGATTGGTGAGGATTTGGGCTTGGATTTGTTGGAGTTTCTTGAGGGTCGGGGGTGGAGAGAGGAGATGGGAGACGAGGTGGTCAGGAGAGAGAAAGGACTGGAAATTTCTGGCACAAGAGTTCATGAAAAGGCACCTCCGCGCAAGCAACCAATTGTAACGAAAACGCGCAGGGCGAAGGGTAGGTGCAGGAAAATAATATTACACCATGCGGCAGCGGCCGTGCACATCGTCAATCACAACCGCCGGTTTCTAAAGGCCCACCTATCAAAAACTCACATTAGTATTATCACTGCAGTGATTGAATGGACGGCATATAAGACCATATGATATATACTGCGTAGGGTATACTCTCTCTCAAAAGTAATGAAATTATACAGGGTCCGGTGAAGTAAAATTAAAATTTTTTTGACTATGATATGATAAATATAAATTAAAAAAAATTTAATTAAAAATATCTAATTGAGTTTAAACTTAAAAATAACTATCCAGTTAAGTTTCAAATAAAAAATTCTCCTCATTTGAAATGTAACTTAAAAGCAACTATCCAAATGGGATGAAATTATCCAATTACTCTTGCAGTTATAAAGCAATACTACACTATTATAAAGTAATACTATATTATTATAAAATAATATTACATTATAATAAAAATAATACTACACTATTATAAAATAATACTATACTATTAAAAAGTTATACTACACTATTATAAAGCAATACTGTATTGTTGTAAAGTAATACTGTAATAAAAGAATACTACACTATGATAATGTAATGCTACTTTATTGTAAAAGAATACTACACTAATATAATACAATAAAGTAATACTATATTATTATAAAAAAATACTACACTAATGTAATGTAATACTACCTTATTGTAAAAGAATAATATACTAATATAATACAATAAAACAACACTACATTATTATAAAGAAATACTATACTAATATAATATGATACTACTTTATTTTAAAAGAATACTATATTATAATAATATAATACTATAGTATTTTAAAGGGTATAAAGGTATACGGATAATTTCAGTCAAAATGAATAGTTGCTTTTAACTTATGTTTGGAATGGATAGATACTTTTACATAAAACTCATTTGAAGAGTTGCTTTTAAGTTGAAAATAAAGCTGGAAATTTTTTTCTAGTTCTCTATATAAGTTGCTCTATGTCATGAAGTGAGGCATTTGCAAGACAAGAAATACATCCGTTTTGCAATTATATACTTGATCTCTTTTTGCAAGTTGCCATTTGTTTATGTCAATTTTGCATGGCTAGATTTATTTGCTTTGTAATCTTGGTAACTATCACAGCATCAAGATACTATTTGGTATCGCTTGAAAGTTTGCAACTTCTATTATTGGTGCAAAAATCCACTTGCGCCGGAGAAGCTGGAGTCGAGGGAGTCGCGGTCGCCGTCGGGACCTGCAAAGGAAGTCTAAACCGGAGGTGGGGTTGCTCCGGCAAGACCCTCCGACGCTCAAGTCAGTTCTCTGCCTCAACAAGAATGGAGTGCTCGAACGGAGAATTTAGCAGAATTTTGAGGTAAAAAATAAGGGGCTTATCGAATAATGTATCTGGGGTTCCCATTTTATAGACGGAGAGGGCAACAGATTGATAGCGATGCCTGTAACCGTCCGGTAGTGGGCCGCCCAGAGTCAGGAGGATTTTATTGCGGAGGGTAGTGGAGTGGGATCGTGGCTATCACCGTGACTCGCCACGTGGAATCAGTTACGGGGAGTGGAGCGGCATCCGCTGTCATGACTCGTCAGGGGGTAGTGGAATCGCACGGGATCTGCCGCAGGGAGTGGAGCAGAATCGTGGCCGTTAATACGGCCTGTCAAGGAATAATGGAGTTGCGTATGGGTCCGCCGCAGGGGTGAAACAGTATTGTCCGTTACTGTGGCCTGCCAGGGGGTCCAGACTTGTCGGTCGAAGTTCGGTTGGAATTGGTAGCGAGGTCCGGTACCCGTAGGAGTTTGGGCGAGGTCTTCCCGTAGTTAGAATGGAAGACGGAGTCTGACTTCCGTAGGAGTCCGGACGAAGTCTACTTGCAGTCGGGGTAGTGGACGGAGTCCGGCTCCCATAGGAGTCCGGACGGAGTCTCCCTTGCGGCAGAAGTCGTGGACGGAGTCGGTCCCGTAGGAGTCCGGGCGAAGTCTTCCTGCAATTAAAGTTAAAGGTGAAGTCCGGCTCCCGTAGGAGTCCGGACAAGGCTTACCAACAGTTGAGGTTGAGGATGGAGCCCGGACTCCTACGGATGGAGCCCGACTCCCGTAGGAGTCCGGGCGGAGTCTACTTGCGGTTGAAGTCGTGGACGGAGTCCGGCTCCCGTAGGAGTCCGGGCGAAGTTTCCTCGCGGCAGAAGTCGTGGACGGAGCTCGGCTCCCGTAGGAGTCCGAGCGAAGTCTACTTGCAGTCGGGGTCGTGGGCGGAGTCCGGCTCCCGTAGGAGTCCGGGCGGAGTCTCCCTTGTGGCAGAAGTCGTGGACGGAGCTCGGCTCCCGTAGGAGTCCGGGCGAAGTCTTCCTGCAATTAAAGTTAAAGGTGAAGTCCGGCTCCCGTAGGAGTCCGGACAAGGCTTACCAACAGTTGAGGTTTGAGGACGGAGCCCGGCTCCCGTAGGAGTCCGGGCGGAGTCTACTTGCGGTTGAAGTCGTGGACGGAGCTCGGCTTCCGTAGGAGTCCGGGCGAAGTCTTCCTGCAATTAAAGTTAAAGGTGAAGTCCGGCTCCCGTAGGAGTCCGGATAAGGCTTACCAGCAGTTGAGGTTGAGGACGGAGCCCGGCTCCCGTAGGAGTCCGGGCGGAGTCTACTTGCGGTTGAAGTCACGGACGGAGCCCGACTCCGTAAGAGTCCGGGCGAAGTCTTCCTCGTGGCAGAAGTCGGACGGAGCTCGGCTCTCGTAGGAGTCCGGGCGAAGTTTCCTGCAATTAAAGTTAAAGTGAAGTCCGGCTCCCGTAGGAGTCCGGACAAGGCTTATCAGTAGTTGAGGTTGAGGACGGAGCCCGGCTCCCGTAGGAGTCCGGGCGGAGTCTACTTGCGGTTGAAGTCGTGGGACGGAGCCCGGCTCCGTAGGAGTCCGGGCGAAGTCTTCCTCACGGCAGAAGTCGTGGATGGAGCTCGGCTCCCGTAGGAGTCCGGACGAAGTCTACTTGC
>NC_026001.2:11567167-11717420 GCF_000442705.2 Elaeis guineensis
GTATCAACCCATCTTTTCCGTCAGTGGCTGCAGGTTCGCCTGGGCCCATTCAGGCTTGGTGTCCCCTCAGGGCTTGAGCTCGGAGGTTCGAGCTTCTGTCGCCCTGAGGAAGTTATCATATTTTGCATCGAAAGCTTCCTTGAAAGCTGGGACTCCTGATGGGAGCCTCAATCCTTGCTATGACAGGGTTCTATGCACCTCGGGCGCTGTTTGTTTTTCAATCGTCGTTGATGTAGTCCATCGCTTTCTTTTTTCTTTTTCGCTTGGAATCTTTCTCCGCTCTCAGCGAGGCTACGAGAGTTCGGCTCCCGTAGGCGAAGTCGGGGCGAAGTTCGGCTCCCGTGGGAGTCTGGGCGAAGATCGCCAGCAGTTGAAGTTGGTGACGAAGTCCGGCTCCCGTAGGAGTCCGGACGGAGTCTTCCCTGTGATTGGAGTCGCGGACGGAGCCCGACTCCCATAGGAGTCCGGACGGAGTCTTCCTGCAATCAAAGTAAGGTGCGAAGTTCGGCTCCCGTGGGAGTCCGGACGGGGTTTATCAGAAATCAAAGTTGGCGACGGAGCCCGGCTCCCGTAGGGGTCCGGGCTGAGTTTACCACCGGTTGAAGTTGGTGACGGAGCTCGGCTCCCGTAGGAGTCCGGGCCTTCGACTCCGCTCAATCCAGGATGAGGTTCTTCTCCTGTCCTTAGCAGGGCTGTGGGGGCGCATATGGGCATTGTAGGGCCTCTCCCCCCATCTGGTCTAAATGGAACCGGACCTTCGACTTTGCTCAAGTTAGGGGAAGGTTCTCCTCCTGTCCCTAACAGGGCTGTGGGGGGCGCATATGGGCGTTGCAAGGCCTCTCCCCCCATCCGGTCTAAATGGAACCGGGCCTTCGACTTTGCTCAAGTTAGGACGAGGTTCTCCTCCTGTCCCTAACAGGGCTGTGCGGGCGCATATGGACGTTGCAGGGCCTCTCCCCCCATCCGATCTAAATGGAATCGGGCCTTCGACTTTGCTCAAGTTAGGGCGAGGTTCTCCTCCTGTCCCTAACAGGACTATGGGGGCGCATATGGGCGTTGCAGGGCCTCTCCCCCCATCCGGTCTAAATGGAACCGGGCCTTCGACTTTGCTCAAGTTAGGACGAGGTTCTCCTCCTATCCCTAACAGGGCTGTGGGGGCGCATATGAGCGTTGCAGGGCCTCTCCCCCCATCCGGTCTAAATGGAACCGGGCCTTCGACTTTGCTCAAGTTAGGACGAGGTTCTCCTCCTGTCCCTAACAGGGCTGTGGGGGCGCATATGTGCGTTGTAGGGCCTCTCCCTCCCATCCGGTCTAAATGAAACCGGGCCTTCGACTTTGCTCAAGTTAGGACGAGGTTCTCCTCCTGTCCCTAACAGGGCTGTAGGGGCGCATATGGACGTTGCAGGGCCTCTCCCCCCATCTGATCTAAATGGAACCGGGCCTTCGACTTTGCTCAAGTTAGGACGAGGTTCTCCTCCTGTCCCTAATAGGGCTGTGGGGGCGCATATGGGCGTTGCAGGGCCTCTCCCCCCATCCGGTCTAAATGGAACCGGGTCTTCGGCTTTACCGGGACGAGGTTTCCCTTTCGTTTTTGATACAGTTTGTTTGCATTGTCCAAAGACATGTAGGTATGTAATTTTCAATTAAAATGAAGTTACTGATAGTACATCCGCAAGTTTTTCGAGCTCCACGGTCGCGGGAGGTCGGCTCCTCCGAGTTCCTTAAGATAATAAGTTCCGGGCCGGACTACTTCTTTGACTTCATACGGTCCCTCCCAGTTTGGGGCGAGTTTCCCTCGGTCCTGAGGTAGCGAGACAGCGGCTCGTCGAAGCACTAGATCTCCCGCTCTAAAGGCTTTGTTCTTGACCCGGGCGTTGTAATATCGAGCGACTTTCTGTCTGTAGGCTGCCATTCGAACCTGAGCTATCTCCCATTTTTCTTCCAGTAGGTCGAGGTTGGCTCTAAGACCTTGCAAATTTTGATGTTCGTCGAACGCCACGACTCGTGCTGACGGGAGTTTAAGCTCGATTGGGATGACGGCTTCCGTACCGAAGGCTAAAGCGAAAGGGGTCTCCCCCGTAGGTAGCCTCTGGGTAGTTCGATACGCCCACAACACATGATAAAGTTCGTCCGTCCAAGTCCCCTTTCCTTTTTCAAGCTTTGTTTTAATCCCCTGCAAAAGGGTTCTGTTGGTTACCTCAGCTTCGCCGTTCGCCTGGGGATGGGCTACTGATGTGAAGTTGTGGGAGATGTTTAGATCTTCACAGAATTCGGCGAATTTTGCTCTCACGAATTGCCGTCCATTATCAGTGATCAGGGTTCTAGGCAGACCGAACCTACACACGATCGACTTCCAGACGAAATCTTGCACTTTTGCTTCTGTGATTTTCGCTAGTGGTTCGGCTTCAACCCATTTGGTGAAGTAGTCGATCGCCACAAGGAGGAACTTTCTTTGCCAAGACGCCATGGGAAATGGGCCAAGGATGTCCATCTCCCATTGTGCAAAAGGCCAAGGGGCACTCAAGGGTGTGAGCTCGGTGGCGGGCTGTCTCTGGACGTTGGCGTATCTCTGGCATCAATCACACTTTTTGACATATTCAATCGAATCATGATGCATCGTTGGCCAGTAATATCCTTGGCAGAGCAACTTGTGGGATAAAGATCTAGCCCCCAAATGGTTTCCGCAAACTCCTTCATGTACTTCCCATAAGGCGTAGTCAGCTTCCGAGGGCCGGAGACATTTCAAGAGGGGCAAGGAGTATGATCTCTTGTATAATTTGCCCTCATAAAGGATGTATCGGGAGGCTTGATTTCGGAGCTTCCGAGCTTCCTTCGCATCCTGAGGGAGAACTCCATCTCTGAGATAGATGATCAGTGGGTCGACCCAGCTGGGCTCGTGGTCAATCTCCATTACGGGCCGCGATTCTTCTGTACTCAGGTGTTTTAGAACTTCGAAGAGGACGCCTTTGGGCAATTCTGCCAGAGCCGACGTCGCCAGCTTGGAGAGAAGGTCAGCCCTAGTATTTTCCAACCTTGGGATCTGTCTAATGTTGAAGCTGCTAAAGGCGGGAGTGAGCTCCTTTACCTTCTCAAGGTATTTGGCCATACTGTCCTCCCGCGCTTCGTAATTCTTACTGACTTGCCCCACCACCAGTTAAGAGTCACTGTGCACCCGGAGCTGACTTATTCCCAGCTCTCTGGCGATCCTTAGTCCTGCGATCAGAGCTTCGTATTCTGCTCCATTATTTGTTGCGGGAAACTCGAAATGCAGAGCGTATTCCGCGATGACTCCCTCCGGACTGACCAGGATCAGGCCCGCACCTGTGCCCGACATGTTGGAAGATCCATCTGTTGGGAATAGTGTCCCAAAGCCAATCGTCAGCCTGTTGACGGTTGTGCTCCTTTTATATTAGTACATGAATTATAAATAAATAAAAATTATTTTGGTATTTTTTCATCACAAATGTTTCATCTTCTAATGAACTCCTGTGTTGTGGTGAAGTCCTTAGGACTATTTAGACTCGACAAAGGAGGATTTGTCGTTTAGTCCTTAAACATGTTCGCGACCAAATGATACGTTGTTACCAAGGACGACAATATTTAATCGAGCATAGGTCGTTGTGTGCCATATGGGTTGGTTGTCCTCATAACCAAAGAGTGTGGAGACACTGGTATGGCATACAGGTGAGATGTAATGGTACATCTGCACTGAACGTGACCAACTCCGGAGATATTTCTGCTGTCAAGATTTGCTCCGATGGGATATGGGTATAAATGTCCCTCCGACCTGAGACCGCCACGGTGACTTGCAAGCAACTCACTGCACTTAGGCACTGGACTACCTGAATTTCTAATTCAGTGACGGAAGGTTGCTGGGTGTAGTCAAGTACTTGACTTGTCGGTGCGTGTGTCAAGATGGGATTGACCACTCCAGTTTAGGAGCTGTGTACAGTCGTGTTTCAATTTAGCAAAACCTTGGCCAGGGTAGTCCTAGTGAGGAGTCACAGGACTAATTGAGTTGAGCACGATTCGGATGATATGATCAGGGTTGACAGTTTAACTCTGAGTCATCCTAAACACAGGGGTCAAAAGGGATGAATTATACGGTAACCATATTCACGTAGGTTCTGAATATTGCGATTGTGATTATTCGACCTATCCGGTCGTCGGGTACCATTGCTAGATGGTCACTTCGATTAGTACAAAAATTGGTTCCTGTGCTACCGGCTTAGGTTCGAACCTGCGGGGTCACACACATTAGAGGTTCCTTTCTGATCTGATGGCTGATTATGAGTCTTATCTATCTGAAACTCTATGATTGAGAATTAGGATTCTCTAATCATGAGTTCCACACATTTTGGGTACCGGGGTCAAAATTTTGAATTTCGAATTTTGAATTTGAAATTTGAACTCTTTGATCAGGGTTTCATATCGATGGTCTCTGATGCCTGATTGCCCATCGGATTTGGACTCAACATTTATGAAAGGTTTAATTAGTAATTTAATCACTAATTAACTCAATTTGATTGAGTAATTATTTTTGGATCAAGTCCAATTGAATTGGATTCAGTTTGGATTGACCCGATTAGGTTAAATGTTGACCTAATCGCTAAGGTGGGTCCCTGATTTGATCAAGGGTTAGGTTTAGTTAATTCCTGATTTGATTAGGATTTTATTAAGCCTAATTAAGCCTAATTATGTTAGGTTTAATTTGGTCTAATTGTGCTCAACCTATTTTAAACTAGGTTGGCTCAATTTGAATCAAACCACCTTGTTTTAAATTTTCTGCGTCACCCAACTTCCTTGCACCCATTTGAATTCACGAGAAGAAACTTCTCGTGAAATTTTTCTCACGCAAAACCCTTCCCCACGTCCTCATTTGTGTGCCATATGGATGGATAAAATAATTAGTTAGCCATTCAAATTCAAAGCATGTTTGAATTTGAATGGATAACTTATCACTTGCCCTTTCATCCTTATCCATTTTGTGCGCCACATTACTTACACGAGAAAAGGTTTCTCATGAAACTTTTTCTACGCACAAAGAGCCACGCCCCTTCTCTTCTCATGCCCAAAAGGATAGGGATAAGTTGGTTTTCGTTTGAATTCAAATTTGATTTGAATTCAAATGTGTAACCTCTTGTCTTTATCCTCTCACGCGGATAAGACACGTTCGATGTTGTTTTAAAAAGAGGAGAAAGGTGGGACGTGCGTAGAAAAATTAGGAGAGAAACTTTGGGGCGTGAGGAAGGCTTCTGCATAAGTTGAAGGTCCAAAACCTTCCGAGAGAAAAAGAAAGAAAAGAGAGAAAATTGGGTGCATGGTTTTTGGTGTGTACCCTAGGGTTTCTACCTAGGGTTCGGGAAGTGAGATTGGTGTGCCACGAGTATCGTGAGTCCACCAAATTTTAGAGAGAGATCCATCAGCCTCTCAAATAACTGTGCAGATGATCCGGAGCATCCGAGAAGTCAGCACACATCGATCGAAGGAGTTCGATCAACATCTGCCATCAAAAAGGTGAAATCACGAACTAGCATTCGTGAGGAGCTGATCAGACGGGAGCTTCGTGTGGATAATTCACAGAGGCCAGACAGTTGGGTGGCTGCGACGTGATGATCAGAGCCCTCCAACGGTGATCAGATTGCGGTGATCGACTACCCGCAAAAGGTGATGTGTTCTGAACACAGTACTCTAAAACGTTTACTGATTCAAATTTGAATTTCAAATTTAAATGCATGCTGTTGTATCATATTTAGATCCTAGTGTAGGGTTAATTAGTATTAATTAATGAGATTAATTAATAATTTCGCTGTAAAATAGTAATTTTGAAAAAGTTTTAAAATTACCATTTTGCCCCTGCACTAAATTTTCGCTTCAATTGGTATCAGAGCAGGTTCTAGAATATGATATACATATGCATGCGTAGATTAAGGTGTAATCTATAAGTTTAAATTTGAAATTCAAAATTTGAAATTCGAAATTCAAAAAGATTTGAAATTTGAAATTTGAAATTTGTTAGAAGTTTCAAATTTGAAATTCAAAATTTGAAATTTGGTTGAAATCTCAAATTTGAAATTTGAAATTTAAAATTCGAAATTTGAAATTCAAAATTCAAAATTTAAAATTCAAAGATTGAAAATTCAAAATTTGAAATTTGGTTGAAATCTCAAATTTGAAATTTAAAATTTAAAATTTGAAATTTGAAATTTGAAATTCAAAATTTAAATTTTGAAATTTGTATAGTTAGATATACATGATCCAAGTAGCAAGTAATCTAATTGGATTGGTTGCCATGGCCGTCCGGTCATAGGAGAAAAGTAGGGTTTAAAGGCCCTCTCTTCCCATTCGATGGGGTCTCCTATGGCGGTAGGGGTGCCGATGCAATTATATCCCATGCCGATGAAGCAGCGAAAGGACTTAATTAAGAAATTTATCATAAATGTGTTAGATTAGATCTAAAAGAAAATTTATGATTTATTTTGAGTTATTTTCTGTCATGAAATGAGCAATAGAATTGCTGTTTATAAAATGTGCTAACCCGTTTGTGAAATGAGTTAACACATTTGGTGAACAGAAAATAAAATCTTTCAAATTTGAAAATTATTTTCGAAATGCCAAACCCTGACCCATCAGCCCAAGTACTTAATTAAAAGAATTAAGTGTTGTCTAGTAGGTCTAGAATTGTGAATTAAGACCTAAGACAATTGCATAAACTTTTGGGTCAATGGGTTAGATGAATTAGGTCCATAATTGGGTTAGACCTAAGGTTAGTTTAAAAAATGGACGAATTGGAGTAATTGGTCAAATCTAATCAAAAGTTGAATTAGATTAGGTCAAGGATACTCTAGACTCAACTTCAATAGTTGTAGTTGAATGGGTCCATGTCTTTAACTAGACCAAGATGGACTTAATTCATGGCTACGCGGTGGAGCTCTATTTACTAAGTTGATCAAAATTAAAACTAATGAACCGGTTGGTGTCTAAGGTAAGTTCGGCAGTTTTGACCAGTGGTTCTTAAGCGGGAGCTACTCGCATTGATTCGATCATTGACGAGTTAATGGCAAATCTCCACCACAGATCTCACTTACCTGGCCAATCTGGTAAGTTAGATTTTGATTAGATCACTTGGTGATTAGAGCTCACCCATGTCATTAGGTAAATCAGTATGACTGATTTAGGTGCTCCTAATGCCAGCTTTAATTAAATCCTTTTTAATCTGACTTGGTGAAGTCAGTGGGAGGATTGAAATTGGCTGGATGATTTCTTCTCTACTATTCTTTAATAAAATCCTCAAAATTATTAGGTCCCTAAAATGATTAAGTTATAATGATAACTAAGTCATAGCCTCCCATTAAGTGAATGATAATGAGTCCATTAGTTCAATGATCATTGGAGGCCCAAAGGCCTGGTGCTTATTGGCTAATGAAATTATTATTCATAATATGATAATTTGATTGAGTGTTTCTGATGGTGGTTAGGTTGGCCGGCCAAAGTCGGACCTGATCATTTATTGGTCCGATTCACTAAATTAAGTCATGTTAATGGTTGGACCTAACCAGATCTTTTCAGTGGAGGCCAAAGCCTACTGATTAGGTTCTGGGATAAATAAATTACTAGAAGTTGTTTAGAGAAACAACTGGTTAAGAACCTACCCATAGATGCACATGGGTTGACCAACCAAAGTTGGGCTCGTGTGTAGTCTGTGTGGATTCTAGTACCCGTTAAGGAATTAAAGTAATTTCTCGAATTGGAGGATGAGGCTACCAGTTCGTAAAAATATTGGAAAAAATTTTAGACTAAAGTCCAAGTCTTTAGTATTAATTTATGTACTAATAGAGGTCTCGTTTTCCTTTAAGCAGCTATGGCCACTACCCTGTCGCTCCGGTCATTATTAGATAATGACAAGCTCATGGGACCCAATTTCGATAGCTGGTATCGAAAATTGAAAATCGTCCTTGAGCATGACGGATCCTTTATGTAGTAACGGATCCAGCACCTGAGGAGCCAGCTCCGAACGCTAGTAAAGCGATCCGAGACACTTACTTGAAGTGGCTCAATGACCGCACCACCGTTCGATGTATTATGCTGGCAGCAATGAATGACGAGTTCAGCCGAAGGTTTGAGAACGCCCAGCCACAGGAGATGCTTCAAATGTTGAACGACTCCTTTGGCACGCCTGACGACGTTGAAAGGCACAAAACTAGTTGTGCTATTTTCAATGCTCGGATGAGGGATGGGGCCTCAGTCACTGATCATGTACTGTATATGATCGAGATGATTGAGCGCCTAAGCAAATTGGGCTTTCCTCTGCACGAGCAGCTCGGTAAGGATGCGATCCTTAATTCCTTGCCCAAGTCCTTCCTCCCATTCCTTACTCATTTTCGAATGACAAAGCCTGCAGTAAACTACCATGGATTGTTGGGGTTGCTGCAGAACTTTGAGAAGGATCACCAACTCCATAAGGAGTCGGTGAATGTAGTGAGAGGGTCTTCTTCTCGTCGTCAACCCTTTGGGAAGGGGAAGAAGAACAAGAAGAAGAAAAATAAGAAGGTGCAATCTCATGCTGGGACAATAGCACGGGGTCAGACCAAGAAGCACAAGCATGACCAGAGCCAGGCGGAGTGCTTCTTTTGCAAGAAGCACGGGCATTGGAAGAGGAACTGTCCTCAATACATTGCCTCTCTGGACCCGAACAGGTCAAAGAAGAAGCAAGGTAATTATATGATAACTCCTTGCAACTTTTCGATTTGTGATACTACTGCCTGGGTATTGGATACCGGAAGCCCTTATCATATTTGTAATTCGATGCAGGGTCTGCAGGTCGTAGGAGATTTGATGAAGGCGAGAGGTTCCTGAATGTTGGAGATGGAAGCAAAGTTCCAGTTCTAGCTTTAGGAATCATGAGTCTTGTAATCAATTCTCGTAATATAATTCTGAGTGAATGTCACTATTGTCCAAGTTTTTTATTAAATATTATTTCTGTAGGCCTTTTGGCCATGTACGGTTATGATTTTTTAATAAAAAGAAATATTTGCAATATCATTTTGAATGGTGTTACAATATTTGTTGGATAATTAAATAATGAAATTTACTTACTATCACAGCCTGTTAATGTGGTTCAAAAATTTGGTAAACGCTCTAGAATAGATAATGTGTCAGAAGTCTACCTTTGGCACTGTAGGCTAGGTCATATCAATAAGAACAGGATAAACAGGTTGGCTCAAGAAGGAATTCTTGAAGTTAGTGATTGTGAATCACTTCCAACCTGTGAGTCCTGTCTTCTTGGAAAGATGACCAAGTCACCTTTTACTGGAAAAGGTGAGCAAGCCAGTGAACTCTTAGGTCTGGTACATTCTGATGTATGTGGACCCATGAGCTCAAGTGCAAGAGGTGGATTTTTCTACTTCATAACCTTCACAGACGACCTATCTAGGTATGGGTATGTCTATTTAATGAAGCATAAGTCGGAATCATTTGAAATGTTCAAACTATTCCGAAATGAGGTAGAAAAATAAACTGGGAAGTGTATTAAAACTCTTCGATCTGATCGAGGAGGTGAATACCTTTCCAATGAGTTTCTGACGTATCTAGGGAGAATGGGATTCTCTCTCAGTGGACTCCTCCTGGAACACCACAGCATAATGGTGTGTCTGAAAGGAGGAATCGGACCCTGTTAGACATGGTTCGATCCATGATGGGGTTTGCTGGTCTGCCGATCTCCCTCTGGGGATATGCGCTCGAATCGGCTTGTTACCTTCTAAATAGAGTTCCGAGTAAGTCTGTAGCCAAAACGCCATATGAGATATGGATAGGACGTAAGCCAGTACTCTCGCACCTTAGGGTTTGGGGGTGTCCGGCTTATGTTAAACGTTTAATTACAGACAAGCTTGGACCTAGGTCTGACAAGTGTAATTTTATAGGGTACCCAAAAGAGACCAAAGGGTATTATTTCTACCTTGCTGATGAGCAAAAGGTGTTTGTCAGCCTTAAGGCAATCTTTTTAGAAAAGGAGTTCCTTAGTGAAGGAACTGTTGTCTCTAAAGTCGAACTTGACGAAGTTCGACAGGTGGAAAAACCGACACATGTTACTGAACCTGAATCGGATTTGATTAGATCAGATCCGGAGCCCATTGATTATGCACCCTTAAGGCGGTCTGGTAGAGTACCACATCAACCGGACAGATATTATGGTTTCTTGGTCCGGGATGGTGATCCTATCGAACTTGATGAAAACGATGAGGATCCGATCACCTACATGGATGCAATGCAGAGACCTGACTCTGAGAAATGGCTAGAGGCCATGAAATCCGAAATGGAGTCCATGAAGGTCAACGATGTGTGGACATTGGTTGACCCACCCGAAGGAGTAAAACCCATAGGGTGTAAGTGGGTCTTCAAAAGGAAGAGGGGCGCAGACGGAAAGGTGGAGACCTATAAAGCCCGTCTGGTTGCCAAGGGATATCGTCAACGTTATGGTATAGACTATGACGAGACGTTTTCTCCTGTGGCAATGCTCAAATCCATTCGGATTATGCTTGCGATAGCTGCCCATCTGGACTATGAAATCTGGCAGATGGATGTGAAGACAGCTTTCCTAAACGGAGAGCTGGACGAAGAGATGTATATGATACAACCTGAAGGGTTCACATCCACAGATGAGTCTAAGGTGTGCAAGCTACAGAGGTCCATTTATGGACTTAAGCAGGCATCTCGGAGTTGGAACATACGTTTTGATAGGACGATCAAAACGTATGGCTTCGTTAAGAACGGAGAAGAACCCTGCATTTATAAGTGGGCTAATGGTCCAGCAGTAGTATTTTTGTATTGTATGTGGATGACATTCTCTTAATCGAGAATGATGTCCCTGCATTACAGGGAATAAAGATTTGGCTATCGTCACAGTTCTCCATGAAGGATCTGAGAGAAGCTTCCTACATCCTAGGGATGAGGATCTATAGGGATAGATCCAAAAAGTTGCTTGGCTTATCCCAGTCCACGTACATTGATACTATGCTGAAAAGGTTCAGCATGGAAAATTTCAAGAAAGGCTATCTACCGATAGGCCATGAAATTTCTCTCTCGAAGAGGGATTGTCCGACAACACCTCAAGAGAGAGAGCGTATGGGTAGGATTCCATATGCTTCGGCAGTGGGATCTATCATGTACGCCATGACATGTACACGACCAGATGTGGCATACTCACTAGGGTAGTGAGTAGATACCAATCTGATCCAGGAGAGAATCACTGGAAGTTGTTAAAACCATCTTGAAGTATTTGAGAAATACTAAGGACCAGTGGCTTATATATGGTGAATCGGACTTGAGACTTATAGGGTTTACAGACTCTAGTTTCCAGTCTGATCGAGATGATAGCAAGAGTGTGTCAGGATTTATTTTTACCCTTAATGGTGGGGCTGTCTGCTGGAAGAGTTCCAAGCAGCACACTGTGGCTGATTCAGTATGCGGGCGGAGTATATTGCTGCATCAGATGCTGCCAAAGAAGCGGTGTGGCTGAGAAATTCATCACCGAGCTCGGAGTAGCACCCTCCCTTGTTGGTCCAGTTCTGCTCTACTGCGACAGCTCTGGAGCCATTGCTCAGGCGAAGGAACCAAAGGCACACCAGCGGACGAAGCATATTCTGCGCCGCTACCATCTCATCCGGAGATCATGGATCGAGGTGACGTCGACCTTCAGAAGATCGACGGGAAGGAGAACCTGGCCAACCCATTCACTAAAGCCATTGCGGTGAAGGAGTTCAACGACTACAAGTCGAAGATGGGTATTAGATACTGCACCGATAGGCTTTAGGCCAAGTGGGAGATTGTTGGAATAGTGTCCCAAAGCCAATCGTCAGCCTGTTGACGGTTGTGCTCCTTTTGTATTAGTACATGAATTATAAATAAATAAAAGTTATTTTGATATTTTTTCATCACAAATGTTTCATCTTCTAATGAACTCCTGTGTTGTGGTGAAGTCCTTAGGACTATTTAGACTCGACAAAGGAGGATTTGTCGTTTAGTCCTTAAACATGTTCGCGACCAAATGATACGTTGTTACCAAGGACGACAACGTTTATCGAGCATAGGTCGTTGTGTGCCATATGGGTTGGTTGTCCTCATAACCAAAGAGTGTGGAGACACTGGTATGGCATACAGGTGAGATGTAATGGTACATCTGCACTGAACGTGACCAACTCCGGAGCTATTTCTGCTGTCAAGATTTGCTCCGATGGGATATGGGTATAAATGTCCCTCGATCTGAGACCGCCACGGTGACTTGCAAGCAACTCACTGCACTTAGGCACTGGACTACCTGAATTTTAATTCAGTGACGGAAGGTTGCTGGGTGTAGTCAAGTACTTGACTTGTCGGTGCGTGTGTCAAGATGGGATTGACCACTCCAGTTTAGGAGCTGTGTACAGTCGTGTTTCAATTTAGCAAAACCTTGGCCAGGGTAGTCCTAGTGAGGAGTCACAGGACTAATTGAGTTGAGCACGATTCGGATGATATCATCAGGGTTGACAGTTTAACCCTGAGTCGTCCTAAACACAGGGGTCAAAAGGGATGAATTATACGGTAACCATATTCACGTAGGTTCTGAATGTTGCGATTGCGATTATTCGACCTATCCGGTCGTCGGGTACCATTGCTAGATGGTCATTCGATTAGTACAGAATTGGTTCCTGTGCTACCGGTTTAGGTTCGAACCTGCGGGGTCACACACATTAGAGGTTCTTTCTGATCTGATGGCTGATTATGAGTCTTATCTATCTGGAACTCTATGATTGAGAATTAGGATTTTTAATCATGAGTTCCACACATTTTGGGTACCGGGTCAAAATTTTGAATTTCGAATTTTGAATTTGAAATTTGAACTCTTTGATCAGGGTTTCATATCGATGGTCTCTGATGCCTGATTGCCCATCGGATTTGGACTCAACATTTATGAGAGGTTTAATTAGTAATTTAATCACTAATTAACTCAATTTGATTGAGTAATTATTTTTGGATCAAGTCCAATTGAATTGGATTCAGTTTGGATTGACCCGATTAGGTTAAATGTTGACCTAATCGCTAAGGTGGTTTAGTCCCTGATTTGATCAGGGTTAGGTTTAGTTAATTCCTGATTTGATTAGGATTTTATTAGCCTAATTAAGCCTAATTATGTTAGGTTTAATTGGTCTAATTGTGCTCAACCTATTTTAAACTAGGTTGGCTCAATTTGAATCAAACCACCTTGTTTTAAATTCCCTGCGTCACCCAACTTCCTTGCACCCATTTGAATTCACGAGAAGAAACTTCTCGTAAATTTTTCTCACCAAAACCCTTCCCCACGCCTCATTTGTGCGCCATATGGATGGATAAAATAATTAGTTAGCCATTCAAATTCAAAGCATGTTTGAATTTGAATGGATAACTTATCACTTGCCCTTTCATCCTTATCCATTTTGTGCGCCACATTACTTACACGAGAAAAGGTTTCTCGTAAACTTTTTCATGCACAAAGAGCCACGCCCTTCTCTTCTCATCCCAAAAGGATAGGGATAAGTTGGTTTTCGTTTGAATCAAATTTGATTTGAATTCAAATGTGTAACCTCTTGTCTTTATCCTCTCACGCGGATAAGACACGTTCGACGTTGTTTTAAAAAGAGGAGAAAGGTGGGACGTGCGTAAAAAATTAGGAGAGAAACTTTGGGGCATGAGGAAGGCTTCTGCGCAAGGTGAAGGTCCAAAACTTCCGAGAGAAAAAGAAAGAAAAGAGAGAAAATTGGCGCAGGGTTTTTGGTGTGTACCCTAGGGTTTCTACCTAGGGTTCGGGAAGTGAGATTGGTGTGCCACGATGTCGTGAGTCCACCAAATTTCAGGAGAGATCCATCAGCCTCTCAAGTAATTGTGCAGACGATCCAGAGCATCCAAGAAGTCGGCACACATCGATCGAAGGAGTTCGATCAACATCTGCCATCAAAGGGTGAAATCACGAACTAGCATTCGTGAGGAGCTGATCAGACGGGAGCTTCGTGTGGATGATCCGCAGAGGCCAGACATTGGTGGCTGTGACTGACGATCAGAGCCCCCGACGGTGATCAGATTGTGGTGATCGACTACCCGCAAAAGGTGATGTGTTCTGAACACAGTACTGTAAACGTTTACTGATTCAAATTTGAATTTAAATTTAAATGCATGCTGTTGTATATATTTAGATCCTAGTGTAGGATTAATTAGTATTAATTAATGAGATTAATTAATAATTCCGCTGTAAAATAGTAATTTTGAAAAAGTTAAAATTACCATTTTGCCCCTGCACTAAATTTTCACTTCACATCCACATAGAGGGCCCAAAAGCGATCAGCGGGGTCGGCCTCTTTTCGGGGGAGTTCGGTTGGGATTTCAGTCGTCACCTTCGCTTTGTTCAAGTTCAGCCTCCTCTGGGATGGTACACTCTACTATGAAATCTGCCAGTATTTGGGCCCTCACTGCTGGCCTGGGTCGGTAATTGATGTCGAATTTCGTGAGCTCGATCGCCCATTTCGCCATCCTCCCGGAGGTGTCCGCCCGGTGCAAGACTACCTTGATTGGTTGGTCGGTGAGCAGTGTCACGGTGTGCCCTTGAAAGTAGGGTCGGAGTCTCCGAGCTGCAATCAACAAGGCATAAGTTAATTTCTCTAATTTGGTATACCTGGTCTCGACGTCCCTCAATGTGGCTAACGTAGTAGATCGGCCGCTGGACTTTCATCTCTTCTTTGACAAGGATGGCCGCGAGGGCCATGGGAGAGACCGCAGGTATAAAAACAGCTCCTCCCCAGGCTCAGGCTTTGCTAACAGCGGGGGTGATCCAAGGTAGCTCTTAATTCTTCGAACGCCTGTTGGCACTCAGGGGTCCAATAGAAGTTCTTCGACTGCTTGAGGGTTTGAAAGAAGGGCAAGCACCGTTCGGCCGACCTTGCGACGAAGCGATTAAGGGCCGCTATCCTCCCTGTGAGGCGCTGAACCTCTTTTATCGACTTTGGAGCGGCCATCTCCTGGATGGCGCGAACTTTCTCTGGATTGGCCTCGATTCCGCGTCTTGATACCATGAAGCCCAGGAACTTCCCTGAGGTTATGCCGAAAGTGCATTTAGTTGGGTTCAGCTTCATTCTATATTTTCGAAGGGCGTCGAAGGTCTCCTCGAGGTCGGCAACATGATCTCTGGAAGATTTGCTTTTTACGAGCATGTCGTCCACGTAGACCTCCATGTTACGTCCGATCTGCTCCTTGAAGATTTTGTTTACCAACCGTTGATAGGTTGCGCCCGCTTCTTGAGACCGAAAGGCAGACCTGTAACAGTAAAGGCCACGATTAGTGAGAAAGCTGTCTTTTCTTCGTCTTCCGGTGCCATTCTAATTTGATTATAGCCAGAGAACGCATCCATGAAGGTGAGGAGCTCATGGCCCGAGGTCGCGTCCACCAGTTGATCGATTCTGGAAGGGGGTAGCTGTCCTTCGGACAGGTCTTATTCAGCTTTTTGAAGTCTATGCACATCCTCACTTGCCGTTTGACTTTTTGACGAGGACAACGTTGGAAATCCAATCAGGATAATTGGCCTCCTTAATGAATCCGGCCTTAAGGAGCTTATCCACTTCTCGCTATCGCCTTCTGCCTCTTCGGAGCATGACTTCGGATTTTCTCTTTATCGGTCGATGTTTTGGATCGACGGCCAGATGATGCTCCATGACTTCCGTGTCAATCCCGGCATGTCTGCTGGAACCCAAGCGAAAACGTCCGCATTCTTTTGTAGAAAATCAATGAGACGCGCCCGCACCTCCTCCCCTAGGTTGGAGCCGATCATTGCTACATGCTCGAGTTCCCGTCGTTCAAAGGGATTGGTACCAGATCTTCGATGGGGGCACTCCTCTCTTCGGTGAGGTCATCGCGAGCATCCAGTCCATTGACGGGGCAGGAATTAGATTGACCGCCTCTTTGCAAGGCTATATTGTAACAGTGTTTGGCCAGGGCTTGATCTCCCCGGACCTCTCGATCTCCTGGTTGGTGGGGAACTTCAATTTCAAATGGTAGGTCGATACGACGGCTCGGAGAGCATTGAGGCCAGATCGGCCGAGGATTGCGTTGTAGGCGGACGGCGCCTTCACCACCAAAAAATTCACCAGAGCCCTGGATTGCCTTGGATATTGACCTGCGGCCACAGTCAAGGTTATTATCCCTTCGTCGAACGGCGTCACCGGTAAACCCTACCAAGGGGAGCTAATCGGCCTCAGATGACTGTCAAGAGTGGTCATTCTTGAAAAGGCGTCGTAGAACAAGATGTCGGCCGAACTTCCATTGTCGACAAGAATGCGACGGACGTCATAGTTTGCTATATTCAAGGAAACTACAACCGCATCGTTATGAGGGAATTGGACTCCTTGAGTATCTTTTTGATAAAAGTTATGGGCTCTTCAGTCTTTTGTCGCTTGGGGGATACAGCCGGTATGTTGGTCGTTTTCTGTCGGGATCCTCCCGAGATGGTGTTGGCAGAATCCGTCGGAGGCCGATTGTCCGGCCACTCCATGCTGGCGACCATAGCTGGAGGATGTGGGGCCTGGGAAACCAAAGGCGTGACCGGGGTCCGGGATATGGCTGCGAAGGCCGTGGGTATTTGTGTGGACCTTCGCGAGAAGGCATCAGGCGAGGATCCCGCGGGGAAACAAGGAGTGGGCGCCGGAGGAGGCAATCGGAGGGGTTCCGTTGAGCGCTCCTTTAAGAATAAGGGTACTGCAGAGGTTCGCGGCCCCTTCCTCTAGCGCCAATCTGTTGGTGCAAAAATTCGCTTGCGTCGGAGAAGCTGGAGTCGAGGGAGTCCGGTCGCCGTCGGGACCTGCAAAGGAAGTCTAAACCGGAGGTGGGGTTGCTCCGCAAGACCCTCCGACACTCAAATCAGTTCTCTGCCTCAACAAGAATGGAGTGCTCGAACGGAGAATTTAGCAGAGTTTTGAGGTAAAAAATAAGGCTTATCGAATAACGTATCTGGGGTTCCCTTTTTATAGATGGAGAGGGCAACAGATTGATAGCGACGCCTGTAACCGTCCGGTAGTGGGCCGCTAGAGTCAGGAGGATTTTATTGCGGAGGGTAGTGGAGTGGGATCGTGGCTATCCCGTGACTCGCCACGTGGAATCAGTTACGGGGAGTGGAGCGGCATCCGCTGTCATGACTCGTCAGGGGGTGGTGGAATCGCACGGGATCCACCGCAGGGAGTGGAGCAGAATCGTGGCCGTTAATACGGCCTGTCAAGGAATAATGGAGTTGCGTATGGTCCACCGCAGGGGTGGAACAGTGTTGTCCGTTACTGTGGCCTGCCAGGGGGTCCAGACTTGTCAGCCGAAGTTCGGTTGGAGTTGGTAGCGAGGTCCGGTACCCGTAGGAGTTTGGGCGAGGTCTTCTCGCAGTCGGAATGGAAGACGGAGTCTGGCTTCCGTAGGAGTCCGGACGAAGTCTACTTGCAGTCGGGGTCGTGGGCGGAGTCCGGCTCCCATAGGAGTCCGGGCGGAGTCTCCCTTGCGGTAGAAGTCGTGGACGGAGCTCGGCTCCCGTAGGAGTCCGGACGAAGTCTTCCTGCAATTAAAGTTAAAGGTGAAGTCCGGCTCCCGTAGGAGTCCGGACAAGGCTTACCAGCAGTTGAGGTTGAGGACGGAGCCCGGCTCCCGTAGGAGTCCGGGCGAAGTCTTCCTCGTGGCAGAAGTCGTGGACGGAGCTCGGCTCCCGTAGGAGTCCGGGCGAAGTCTACTTGCAGTCGGGGTCGTGGGCGGAGTCCGGCTCCCGTAGGAGTCCGAGCAGAGTCTCCCTTGCGGCAGAAGTCATGGACGGAGCTCGGCTCCCGTAGGAGTCGGACGAAGTCTTCCTGCAATTAAAGTTAAAGGTGAAGTCCGGCTCCCGTAGGAGTCCGGACAAGGCTTACCAGCAGTTGAGGTTGAGGATGGAGCCCGGCTCCCGTAGGAGTCCGAGCGGAGTCTACTTGCGTTTGAAGTCGTGGACGGAGCTCGGCTCCCGTAGGAGTCCGGGCGAAGTCTTCCTGCAATTAAAGTTAAAGGTGAAGTCCGGCTCCCGTAGGAGTCCGGACAAGGCTTACCGCAGTTGAGGTTGAGGACGGAGCCCGGCTCCCGTAGGAGTCCGGGCGGAGTCTACTTGCGGTTGAAGTCGCGGATGGAGCTCGGCTCCCGTAGGAGTCCGGGCGAAGTCTTCCTCGTGGCAGAAGTCGTGGATGGAGCTCGGCTCCCGTAGGAGTCCGGGCGAAGTCTTCCTGCAATTAAAGTTAAAGGTGAAGTCCGGCTCCCGTAGGAGTCCGGACAAGGCTTACCAGCAGTTGAAGTTGAGGACGGAGCCCGGCTCCCGTAGGAGTCCGGCGGAGTCTACTTGCGGTTGAAGTCGTGGACGGAGCCCGGCTCCCGTAGGAGTCCGGGCAAGCTTCCTCCGGCAGAAGTCGTGGACGGAGCTCGGCTCCCGTAGGAGTCCAGGCGAAGTCTACTTGCAGTCGGGGTCGTGGCGGAGTCGGCTCCCGTAGAGTCCGGGCGGAGTCTCCCTTGCGGCAGAAGTCGTGGACGGAGCTCGGCTCCCGTAGGAGTCCGGCGAAGTCTTCCTACAATTAAAGTTAAAGGTGAAGTTCGGCTTCGTAGGAGTCCGGACAAGGCTTACCAGCAGTTGAGGTTGAGGACGGAGCCCGGCTCCCGTAGGAGTCCGGGCGGAGTCTACTTGCGGTTGAAGTCATGGACGGAGCTCGGCTCCCGTAGGAGTCCGGGCGAAGTCTTCCTGCAATTAAAGTTAAAGGTGAATCCGACTCCCGTAGGAGTCCGGACAAGGCTTACCAGCAGTTGAGGTTGAGGACGGAGCCCGGCTTCCGTAGGAGTCCGGGCGGAGTCTACTTGCGGTTGAAGTCGCGGACGGAACCCGGCTCCCATAGGAGTCCGGGTGAAGTCTTCCTCGCGGCAGAAGTCATGGACGGAGCTCGGCTCCCGTAGGAGTCCGGGCGAAGTCTTCCTGCAATTAAAGTTAAAGGTGAAGTCCGGACAAGGCTTACCAGCAGTTGAGGTTGAGGACGGAGCCCGGCTCCCGTAGGAGTCCGGCGGAGTGACGGGGGTTCACCAACAGTTGTCGAAAGTCGGAAGAGACTCGCGAGGGTCGACCCTGCCAAGAACTTCGGCCGAGGCATTTTATGCCCAACATCTATTTTATTTTTTAAAATTAAAATTTTAAATTTGTTTGATAGTTTTTAAGTTATATTAGTGTCAATAATATATGATGGTAGTGTCAGCGATATAGCTGGAATAGCCAACGGTGATAAGATTAATAATAATGATAATGATAGAAATGATGATAATAGTCACATAAATTTTTTAAAAACTTAAATTTTCTAAATTTTTTCATAATTTTAGAAATAATGAATTTTTTTTAAAAAAAAACTAAAAACAAGACTAAATGGAAAGTATTGCGATCTTGATTTTTATATTTAAGAAATGAGTGGAGAGGAAGAAAGAAAATCTCAACCTTGTCTAAGAATGTTTTAGATATATAGATTTTTTATATTTTTCAAGTAAAATAATGGTATAATTATTCTATTTTATTTCCCAATGCTATCCTATACTGTAAATAGGATGATGAAATAGCATCACTTGCAATATACCAGCCTTCATAAGGCCATCCTACAATACATTAAGAGATGTGATTGTGAAATAAGACACTCTAATTTGCTTACAAACTGGAGGACAATATAACCAGGTTAAGGTTGGATAGGATCTATAAAAATCAAATTCATATCCTAATTGAGCCGGATTAGATTTGGTTCAAATAATTTTTGAGAAATTCTTTGTGCATCATGATGCATGAACATGTGCACCACAGACAGTGATTGGGTCACGTGCAGGCCCAATAAAAAAAAAAAAAATTCATATGCTGTCCAGGCCGTGCGTGAGTCAAATTACCATGCGCGTGGTGCACAAAAAAAATTTTATAATTTTTTTTGGCTCATGAACGATTACATGGTTCTTCTCTTGGACCCATGCATGGCCCACAAACATCCAGAATTTGTTGGTCTAATATTTCACACACACACACACACACACACATCAAAAAAAAAAAAAGAAAAAGAAAAAATCCATTTTGGCATCTAAGGGGAACCCACCCTCAAAGGGATTAACTTCTTGCCTGATAGGGGAGGAGGAATGGAATTGTCGGAAGACCATCAAAAAATCAGTTTCATCGAAGACCATCCAGGGTGAGAGACATGATTGTAAAACAAGACTCTGTAATTTGCTCCTGGAGGAGAATCTAACTCGGTTCAGGTTGTGGAGGAGAATCTAATTAACTCGGTTCAGGGTGGATAGGAGTCTTAAAAATCAAATCCATATCCTGATTGAGTCAAGTTAGATTCGGGTCGAATAATTTTTAGACTCATGAACAATTACATGGTTCTTCTCTTGGATCCATGCATGACCCACAAACAAACAGGTCTGGATCAGGTACAACCTTACAAATTTGCTGGTCTTACAAATCACACACACACATACAAATTTGGCGTCCATCTGGGATACACGTACCATATGCGTCGCATTACACAAAAGAAATTATAAATTGCATTTGAATCTGAAGAGAAGTTTTAGAATATAGGCTTTTGAAATAATTTTGGAGAAACTCCTCCAAATTTAAATTTGCTAACATACCAGGGTCCCTGTCCCCACATAAAAACATCACACCTTTCACTTCCCTCCAAAAGGAGCTGCCATCCAAAGTTTCCTCATGCTCATGCCAACATTTGGTCCATATTACAACAAACAATAATTCCATATACTTATATTTATAAATCTAGATTTACATCCAGACTGCGGTAAAACCAACAATGCATCCAGTTCCAGTCCAAACCATCCTTCCTACTTCCCATATCCCCACAACTCCATCTCACCACCAGGTTGGCCGGAAATCTGATTCATCTGCTGCACCGCCGCACCTCCGGCGCCTCCGAACCTCCCATCAATTCCGTCGAGCACCGCCCAATCATTCGAGCTCTGATCCCTTCCCTCACCCACCTGCTGCATCCCCTCGCAGGCGCCGACCTCGAGCCCTCCTTCATATGGCTTGACCATCGCCGACGACTCGGTCGGGAGCACCGAGAAGTCGTAGCCCGCCGGCCGATGGTTGGTTAGCAGATCCTGCACCTGGACAGGAGAGTAGGACTGTGGAGGCAATTGAGAGTAGTATAAGTTAGAGACTGGATGGTGGTGGTGGTGGTGGTGGTGGTGGAAGCCATGGTGTGGATGGATGTATTGAGAGCTCAGTGGCCTGGGCTGGTGGTCATGGCTCGCCGGGCCACCCATGTGGTTCTCCGAGGCTTGGCTCGTGCCGCCGCCGGTCCCGACCTTAAAGAAGCACTTCTTCTTGAACACCCGGCACACCACCCATCCATCCTCCTGTCGGAAGGCCATTAATCACATGAGCATGTTTACATCCATGGTGCATGTGGACATGCATGCAGTTAGAATCGGGGAGGAGGAGGAGCTTACAGCGCCGCTGCCGTTGGCGTCGTCGGAGTCTTCGAGGCGGTACTCGTGCATGATCCAGTCGGTCTTCTGGCCGTGGGGGGCGCGGCCGCGGTAGAAGACGAGGGTCTTCCGCATGCCGATCTTCTTGAAGGTGGTCCTGATGCACTTGTCCCGGCCGGTGGCCTTCCAGAAGCCGGCGTTGGTGGCACGGTTGGTCCTCGACCCGGTGGGGTACTTGCGGTCCTTGTGGCTGAAGAAGTACCATTCGTTTTGAGGTGTGGATCCTATTCTGCATCTCTCTGGAACCGAGAGCATGTCACAAATTGCAGTAAGAACACTAGATGGTCTATTATTTTTACACTTATACCAAAAAACTCTGTAACTCTGCGGTGTAACTCATCCCCACACGTGCGTGAGGGTTTGATACCCACGTGCACGAGTAAAGTTTATATCACTTTCGGCATGATGTGATCTAAAATTGTTACACTTTGTGACAGGATAACTGTTGGTAACTCATTTTGGCAGGTATACCTTAGCCTCCAATCAGAATAATAAATATTTTAAAGAGAATAACCATCAGGAGTTGGAAACGATGACGTTTTTTCCGGGCTTTATTGCGCTAAACCCAGAAAAAATTTACAAATAAATAGAACTGTTCGGAAGAAATATCCTGACTTCTATTTTTTCCTTTGGGAAAGCCATCCAAGTGGGGATTGGGGTGGGGAAGAATCCTCCTAGTCCATTACTCCAAGGAGTGAGTCATGCCACAAGAAGAAGCATAAAATTCAACTACAAACGAAATTGTTAAGATCTTATCCTAAAATCGGTCCTCCAAAGTTTCTATGATAAAAAGAATCGATGGACTCCGATACCATGTTAAGATCCTATCTAAAGACTTAGATATTTAGATAGATGGCCGAAGAGTATATAAGCATCATAAGAATTCTTAATCTATGAGATGTAGGACTATTATTTCTCAACAACAGCTATAAATATTTGTATGTCTTTTGCCCTTTATTTACTAATTCAAGTCAATTACATAAATTTAATGGCAGAAAATGATTCACCAAGGGATGATACATTCATAACCTAAATGACGAAGGCTCTCACTGCATGATAAACTATTCTACATTGTATTGAGTGGGAGATGACATCAAAAGCACAAAGTATTCCATAATTAAAGATTGCTTCTTTGTTGCACGTAAAGAGTACATAAAAAACATGATCTGCAATTTAAACCGTGAAGTAGAAACTACAGCAAAAAATGATGTGGAAGAGAATATTACGAGAAACAGTAGACTGGCAACATCATCTACAATCCTTATCATGGTTACAACATATTACATACTCCCTCAGAAAATAACATATTACATGTGCTTTTTGAAGGAAAAAAAATTCATATCTGAAAACAGAGAAACCATACCATGTTCCATATAAACCGAATTTTATGTCACCTACTAAAGCATATAGGGCTAGTTATGGTGGTGATTTACAATTATCATAATTTAACTTATTTAACCAAACACGGTTCAGATAATCAGAATTTAAATAATCTTAAACATCTGGGGAAAATTGTTTATTCTTCTAAACATTTTGTTGCAACTTGCATAAAACAGAATATCTGAAATATTTGAATAAAAAAAATGCCTCATAATTCATATAAAATATTACATGATGCAATTTAAACCATTGGAATATAAGCACAGAAATTCAGTGACTAAAAATTCACATCATCTTTTCTTTCAAAGAAAAGGAATTTTAAATCATTTCACCAGTGCAGCTAACAAGACATCAGTTACCAGTTTCAGGTCTTCGAAAAGGCATGGTTTAGAGGAGCTCCAAAATCACAATTCATTTATTACTACGTATATATATGATGCTTACATAAAGCGCTCTTTATAGATAAAGCTAGACTTCGAGTATATTACCTTGCAAGTCCCATGGCTCTACCTTGTTCAAATCAATCTCTCTGATCACCTCCATATCAAACTTCTCGAACGAGATCTTCTTCTTTAGATAGAAAAGGAGGAGCTCCTCATCGGTCGGGTGAAACCGAAACCCTGGTGGAACTCCAGAGTTTGATGAAGAAGATGACGCCATACTCTGTCCAAGCCCTCAAAAACCTTAGAACAAGATTTTAGAGGTGGGGTGGCGCCAGTGCAGTTATATATGTGATAGGTGTCAAAAAGTTGACGCCGGAAGCTACGCCGGTGGGTTGGGATAAAGCTAGTATCGTAGAAAAGAAGTCAAGAGCATGAGACTCGAGGGAATTTAAGGTTATTATACTAGCTGCTGATTATTCTAGTCTGTTAACGATCCCGAGGAATAGAATAGTAACTCAATTATGGGATTATTTGATTGTTCCCAAAGCAAGTGTGGTATAGACTTCAGAGCTATTATCCCTAGAGTTTAGCGTAGGAACGTTGAAAAATATGAAGGAGTAATGTGATTGGCTTGGGAGTTGAGAACAGGCGGACGGCTAGTGGAATAAGAATGAAATTATGAAATCTCTAATGCTCAACCCATGCATCGAAAAAAGCTCTACACTGGTGGCATGCCACATGGTGGAAGGAGGTTGTTATGATTCAAAGGTCAGTAGAATATACAGTGAGAATGTGGTATGAAGCACCAATTTTCTTGTAATATACATGGCAGTCTACTAAAGGAATATTTTTTTGATAGCAGATTTTTTTTTCAAGAGAGAGAGAGAGAAGTGGAGGAAAATCTATCGGTTATAATTACCAAGATTGCAATATTTTGGATCATAGTAGAAGTCTAAACTATAATTTCTCTTTTTCATAATAAAATTACAAGTGGCATTTGCCTTCCCTCAAATCAAAAAAAAAAAAAAAAAATAGAAGAAGATTGGATACTTCATTATGCACATCGAAGATTAGATTCAAAATCTCTGATTGCTAGGTAGAAGGTATAACTAATGGGGCAAGCCCCAAGTAATCTTTCATGTTTTAGCTGAATTGAGAGTATATTATTAGGATATTATGCTATCTTAGACAATTTGTGCATCTTATATAAAATTCTATATTCTAGTATTCTCACTTTGGCCATAAATTTTGTACAAATCCATAATATGTAAACTCGTATTTTCTATAAATTCCCTCAAAGCATACTTCATAATATAATTTCTCTCACCAAAATCAAACAGATAAAAATGTAAATCCCATGATCATCATCATGGTCATAACTATATCATTGTGATTGTCACTGTTTATCACTACAATCTAACTAAATGTTAAAGGAGCAAATGTCTGGTTGAGTTTGGATCCTCTCCAGCCAAAGACCCATCCTGTTCAATCAACCACTCTTGAATTTATGTGTGTCTCGGACTTACCTGCATTCAACCATAAAAATAGAAAGACCAAGAATCTCATATATTCTTCAAGCATTAATAAAGATAGCAGGCCGAGCAGCAGATTTCAATTTACTTCTGAAGTTGTGATAATTGGTGTGATTGATAATTACCAAAATTATACATACATACATACATACATATATATACATACATACACACACATAAACACGCACGGAGAGAGAGGGAGAAGTTATAGGCATGTTAAGATTGAACATCCTGCAATCCTTATAATTTGAGTCACTAATTTTAAATGTGTAGTTTAGATATGTTACATGATGGAATGCAAGTCCAACTGTCATTTATTCTGTGCCATTTCTTTTTGTTTTTCTGGAAGAATAATGATCTTGCTTCATAAGCCAAGGTATATTTAATGTGTAGAACGATGAATTGGACGGTGATCATTGGGCCATGCATGAATCCTTGAGTTTGTCATGTACTACTGCACTTTGGCAAAAGCGGCTAAAGATGAGATTGAAGAACTACAATCCAAGTAGAAATTGATTGCCGGCCCTGTAGGCATATCCTGAGATAGCATAATCATCCTTTTATGCATGCAAGGGCATCCCTCCTCACAACTTTTATCAGGTTTCATTGGATAAGTGTGAGAAACTAACCACATTGGCAAATTTTCCCTCAAATATTGGTTTAGCTTTTCTTGAGCCAACCAATTGCCTGTTAATATCCTCTCCAATGCATAGTTGTTTGGTAATTTCTGTAACCAATTCCTATCACTACAGACCACTCTTAGCTGCCATTACAGTTTACAGGTATGCAGATGGGAGTAGTGAGAACTGAGAACCAACTCATCATCACTCTTATCTGAATTGTCATCTGAACAAAGAGATACATACATTGGCCCAGGAATAGTCAGTGCCATCCTAATTAAGCAAGCAGTAGTTCTTATTATATGGTCTTATAGAGATGTTATCTTCCCTAAATAGTTTGAGATGAAGCCGCCATAGCTTGGGGTATGGCATGTGCAGTAGACTTCTGGGAAATTTATGGAGCACAGCCTGCTTGATTGAAATGCACTCTTCCAACGCTTCTGTGACGTCGATTTCTCGTTAAGCGAGTGCGTGCACACTTGTGCATGTCTGATTATATATTGGTTATTGATTCCGGGATCGGTGCAGATCGATGAAGGTTTGAGTGAAAACCATATGCAACAAATGATTAGAAGTGGAAATTTAGGTTTACCGCAACGAATCAGTGATTCCTACCTGATTCTCTCAGTCACTGGTGTCATTCCATGCAGCTTCTTGGGGTTATTCCAACACTGTAAGGCCGCTGAGCTGGAGTTCTTAGTTATAGTAAATGTCAATGCTTAAGGGATGAGATTGCAGGGGAATTGGGAATGAACACCTAAGCAATCACATTTTTCATGGGAAACTCGTTCTAGAAAACGGGATTGGCTTGGTTCATTCATTGAAAATTTGTTGAAAAAATCCTAATGAAATATATATGAAAACCCAAAGCCATTCACCAATGATTTTTTTTATTTTTTATTTTTTGCTTTTTTTTTTCAGTTATATATGGGTAGTTTTTCATGAGCCTACCATATCCAGTACAATAGCAGCTGTCTTAATGTCATGCTTGTGTGAGTTCATGCAGTCTGCTTAAAGGCAGAACTGCTGAGGCTTAATCTGTGGAAAAAATTTCTTACAAGTTGGGTATATGGTAAAATTTGACAGAAACAAAAAGCCCTAAGTGTTCTTTTTGACAAATAAATTTGCGTGAATTTTTTAAAAGGGACTAATGGTGCAAAGCCCCGAGAAAAAAAATAAAAACAGAAAATATTGAAACTACAAAGTAGACAAAATTAAGAAGAAAAGAAAAAGGATTTTACAGCCACCCTAATTCCTCAGATTTTTCATAACAGACATTAGCTCCTGCTTCTTTGCTAAGAGAGAGCAGCCTTTCAGCAAATTTTTAAAATCTTCCAACTGTTTTGAGCCCAGAGTGCTTCTCATCTCTGAATATACTTCCATTCCTTTCGGTCAAGCTCAACGTTATAACCAGCCTTAAAAATCTTTTCTTTTGCATTTATAACCAGTCTATAAGCTCAATGTTATGGAGCCAATGTACAGAACTTCACCACGTAGCTCACTTGTAGGAATTCCTTAACGATTAGAGTTATAAAGGATTTGCATTTGGTTTGCACTTTCTATCCAAGTATTGGAAAAATTAATGCCTAACATACATTAACTTTACAAATTTTGTAAAGCTGATATTATACTTCAAGGCTTGAAGTTGTAGAGCCAACAAAACTTTGTCGTACAACTCACATGTCGGAACTTTTGGCACGTAGTTTGCTCTTATTCCAACCAGGTATTGATGTAAATTTTGTAACATTGGCACCCCTCTTCTGGGCAAATAGGTCTTCGGCCCAACTGGTATGCTCACTGTCTTTTTTTTTTTAATTTTTTTTGGGTGAAAGAGAAGTAGAAGATCTGCCACCCGATTATTATTGATTGAATATATACAAAGATAAGAAGAGGTTCAAAGAGGACCACTGTAAGAAAATAACTAAGCTAACAAAAATTAGACACACAAACAGTCCAGATATAGTTTTAGAGAAATGAACAAAGATAATGTTGGCTCTTCAACTAACAAGTGATGTTAAAGGCTTCCGACCTCAAAGCTCGATCTCTCACAAATCCTATCTTTAACATCTTCAATCAAGAACCACTGAGGTGGGAGCCAGCCTTGATCCATTCCTCCATAAGGTGTCATGAGCTACGATGTCAACATTGGAGCACAGATTTCTCCACAGATGAAACTTAGATAAGATTCTTTGCAAGACTGAATAAACTGATGCCCTCTTATTGAGGAAGATTCTATTGTTCCTCTTTAACCACACCTCCCAATATAAGATAGCAGTCAATTAGTCAGCTAGCTTCCTTGACGATGCTGAGAATTTTTTTCCTCTCAATGTGATCTCATAGATCAGTATAAGTCGATGGCCATCCTTTAATTCTCAATTAGATCTTCAAGGCATTCCACAGCTTTTATATACGGGCACTTGATGAAAGATGAGAAATCATTTCTTTATTTGCTCCACGGAGTAAACAAACTTGACTAATCATCCAACCCTTCTTGGTGGATTACCCCCATGGCCCATGTGGATTTTATTTGTAATAGCCAACCACAAGAAAACCTTGACTTTTATTGGTATGGCAGCTTTCGAGATAATTTTTTGGTGTGGACAGAGTAATCCACTATGATTTAAGAAATTATAAATGGAGTCCACTGTGTAAGTATCAGTCTAAGACAGCTTTCAAGAAAAACCTTCTCCAACCCTCAAAGATCTGATGTTGCGAAAATAGCATTCAAAGCATCCTGATCTGATTGGTTCAAGATGAGAAGCCCTCCGAGATGGATTTTTCAAGAAAATGATCAAACTGACCTTTGGGATTTAACAGTGTAATCAAGAGAAGTCACCTTTGTGTGAAGGTCTTAGGACATAAAGAAAATTGATCCAGCACATTAGTCTTCCCAAACTGGTATGCTCACTGTCATTCCTGGTGAAACATTATATTGAAGTATGTGTCATGTAGTATTTAGCTTACCACAAATTTTTGTGCTGCCCAGCTACCACTTGATAACTTGCTGATAACTTGGTCTAGCAGTTAGGGTGGAAAGTGATCATTCATTGTCATCACTTTCTTAATTTGCAAGTTTCTTAGCCTGGCCTTGGTTGAAAAGTACCGAGACAATTATATAATAAGTCTCGGGAAAGTCAATCATGGAAAGGTCAAAGGGGAAAATATAATAGTGCTTCACCATGCTAAACCAACCTCTATTCCCTCCTCCGGAGCGGAGGGGGAACCCCACCAACAATAAAATATGGGAGGGAATGGAAATGAAAGAGAGAAAAGGAAGGGCCTGCGTCAAAAATATTGATTAGTTTTCACGAATACATTTCTATAATAAAGTTATAGACACACTACAGTGGTGACTAAGAGAAGGTAAGCTAATCTCATAACCTCAACCTCTAGTAAATTTAAATTTTGTTTTTCTTTTTTTTGAAAAAAAAATTCCTTGATGAGTTCCTCAACTTTAACTTCATGGCATTTTGACTCCCTTCTTTAGAAATTATCAACTAAAGCCATAGATTTCTAAATTGAATTAGTGTGAGTTTTGCCCTATTTCGCTTGATAAGTGACGCATCTAAGGACCTGTTTGGATGTCCGTAGAAGTATCTTGCAGGAATTGGACCTATTGACCTGCCAACCCATAGTCTTCCGGATGGATGGCCGGTGCAATGTTTGCATTGCTTTTGTTGGAAGAAAATCGAATGGAGAGGAAGAAACGGAATTGTATATAGATTAACAAAAAAAGGGATGGGGGAGGCAATTACAGTTTTGCGTTGCTTTCAAGCCTTGGATAAGTCAACGAGAGTTTGTTTATGACCAAAATAAATCCGAGTCTCCAATGTAGTATATGGGCTAAACCCAGCTCCAATACCATAAGCCCACTTGTGATTTGCCGAGCCTTAAGTTGGCTGTGGCCCATCGAAAGGCTAACAAGTGTGCTTCTACTCCTGAACAAGAGACGTGTCTCCAAGCCTCTATCGATCTGTTAGGTCTAGAAAAGGAAGAACCCCTCTCTCCTCTGCAATTGATGTCAATAAAACAGATTGAAGTTTACAAATATGTTTTGAACTAATCCATACTTGAATCAAACTTACACTCATTGAGAACTGATTGGGTCCAAAAGTAGGACCCATATGGTTGGAAATACAGATCGAAATCTGCAAAATGACAACTTCTGAAAATAAACTAAGGGCATGTTTGGTTGGGGATAATCTAGCATTGAAAAATAAATCCTATGTTACATTACTATATTTGGTATAAAACATAGAAGAGAGATGGTAAAATAATTAGTGGACTCTATGTTTATTTTGCGGAGAGAGAAGGCAAAACAAATACTATAGGAAGTTAATATTTAGTAAATTTTCGAATGGTAATAATTTATACTTGACAAAAATATCCTCAATAAAACTGCATGTGTAATCATTGAACTTGTTTTGATGATTTTTTAAATTTATTCAATAAAGAGTTTTTGCAAAAAAATTAAGATAGAGATGACATTATGTAAAGAACTATGTGATTATAGTTATTAATAAAAATTAATTGGAGATGATAATGCTATCCGAGTATTAAAAAATTATTTTATATTGAAAGATATATTTGTAACCTTGACCATATTCTTATATAGATTTATCTTTAATCAAATATAAAAATCTCTATTTAGTACCATTTTTTGAAATAATTTTTTCACCAACTAAACATAATAAAAATTATTTTCTTCTATAATCATTTTTTCAAACCAACGATTCTTAAAAATTATTAGATTATCTCATAATCTGATATATCCCAATTAAACGAGTCCTAAGTAAATTTAATAAAGCTCGATATCATAGATATTGATCAAGTAGTACCATGGAGCCCAACGAGGACCAGGAGCATGATATAAATCATCAAAATCCTTCCTTCTCATATGGCTTGCAAACTATGTATAGAGTTCTTCCGATAATGAGGTTGTGCTTCATAAAATTTCCAGGGAAGAACACTTGAGGGGCCGGGGGGCGGGGCGGGCCGGGTGATAAGGAAAATCATATTTCAGACTAAACCCCACCATGCATCACGCCGACACTGTAGGTTGCATCAACCTTGTTGTACCATATCGTATGACACAGTTTTCTTGGTACTGCGATTGGTCCCCTCACTGTTTCTCTTTCACAATGGCCAAGCCACCTCCCTTCTACTTCAACAAAAATGAAATAAAAAAAAATAAAAGAGGGAGAGAGACCAAACCCAAATAGAACCCATTTAATCCCATAGTTGGCACTAGATCCAAACCCATTAAATAACGACTGCGAGTACACCACCTAAATTAGATAAAACCCACGTGCACCTGCATTCAAGTCAATAAGACGTGGTAAACAAAGCTCAGCTACCCACATTCCATGACAACAAACCATGGCCTTGGAACAAATCAAACAAGCAAGATCAAAATCCATGGTTCGACTGGAGAGGATCAGTCCACCGATCACAATCATGTGATGACTAATGAGCTCTAATAATACATGATTCAGTACAGTGATCAGCTTCAGATGAATTCATACCACAGTATCTTATTACCCTCTAGTATATATCATCAATCGGATCCACTCTAATATTATTTATCATAATTTAAAATATTATCTAAAAAATTTAATAAAATATTATATTTATATTTTTTTATTTTATATAAATATTTAAATTTTATTTAGTACATAGCTAATGTGATGCTAAACATACTTAAGATCCTCACGGCATCCAAACTAAAGCATTTAATTCATTCAAAAAACTTAAATTAATTAACGGGTCTCTCTCTCTCTCTCTCTCTTTCCATACAAGGAGGTGCATTGAACGGTATGCCAACCCAAGCTTAAGGTGGGCCCCACCCACCTCCTTCCGCTCTAATCTCTACATCTTTCCTGGATTTCCATATCAGCTGAGCTCTTCTCTTCCGCCGCTTTCTTCTGTGCTTCCAACAGGATCCTAGAAAGCCATAGCGACCGGAGAGGCAATGGATGACAGGATCCCTCCCAGCAACACTTACTTCCACTACTTCCCCTCAGGGATCCCTCCCAACTCCTCTCCCCACCACCACCCCAACCGCCCTCCCCCTCCCCCAACCCCTCTAGATAGAGAAAGGTCTCCATGTCAGCTTCCTTTAGACTTGTGATCTTCTATTAAAATTGGTTTCGGTGTGCAAGTTCTTGTTGTCTTTGTGCTTGTATCAGCTTTTTTTTTTATTGGATTTTCTTATTGTTTTTGAGTGAATTTTGAGCTGTTCATGGAAACGTCTTGGCTAGATTTCTTCGGATGTTCATGTTTTCTTTAGTAATTTGTTGCTTTTATGGCATGGATGCTTGGATCGCTGGGGTTTCTGTTTTAGGCAATATCTTATATATACCCGCCTTTTCTGAGTCATCGCTGTCGTCTTTGCCAATGTTTCGCTGTTGTGATCGGGTTATGTTGGTTGATGTTTCTAAGGGACTGTGTTTGCTACAACTAATCATAGTTTCTTTGGTTCTCGATAATATTTGAACAGAAGAAAAGACAGAAAGTCCTTAATTCTCTATAGTCTATTTGATGTATGCACATGTTGTGTGTGTTTGAAGAGAAGCAAACATTTACTGTTTGATATCTTGTTGGATTTTTATTTTTTTTTTTTGGAATACGCACAGAATTTTGAAAGTATATTGATTGTTGATCGTCTGATCTCCCGTTAGAATGTTTAATCTTTGTTCTTTTTTTTTTTTCCATCAGTCCTTCATTGAGTACTATCTGTGATGAGAGAATTACTGTTGGTTTGGCAGGTATTTAGCTGAGCTGATAGCTGAGAGACAAAAATTGGGACCTTTCATGCAAGTTCTTCCATTTTGTAGCAGGCTTCTAAACCAAGGCATGTTGTAATTGTCTTTGGCTATCATGTGGTCAGCTTGTTCAATTTGACAAACCTTGAATTTGGGATCATACTTATATGCTTTTTGGGAATGCCTGATATACAGTCACTGAAGAGTTTAACACAACATCGCCTAATTGGTTGAGTTTAAATGTAATGGTAATATTTTGAGCATCTTACTATGTTCTATTTAAGCACTCTGATGGACATTTAGGATGCATATCAACTCCAGTTGCAGAAGCAGCATTAGCGTTTTGTACCATCAACCATATTAAAATCAGAGACTGAAAAAGAAAGAGCCAATAAGTTTGCTTCTTCATTAGGACCTATGCAATATAAGGCAAGTTTTTCATTGCATAGCCAAATAAATGTATGGCCGATTACATTATCAAATTCCTATAAAACAGCACATGGGCCATCTGATTCCCATTAGGTTTCAGTATCTTGAGGGGGAATAGGTTGTGAAGATGTCTCAGTACACCGCAGTAAGAAAATATCTCTACAACACCTTTGTTTTATCGGCCCAAACATGGCGAATAGACAAGAAATCATATGGACTCCAGCTTATTAGATATTGGATAACTGAAGAACACTTGAGAAGCCTACCTGCTTTGATATTTTGCATTTTATAGATTAGAAACCCACTGAAATTGTGCATATTACTTTTGTTAATCGAACACTTAGTTTACTTTATATGCATAGTTATACTGTGAGAAAAAATCTTTTTCTTCCTATTGTAACATCATTATTATTAATAGGCTGCAGGTCAAGAAGCCAAGATTACCCTGTATTCTGTAAAGTGATTTATATGGTCTACACTAGTATGAAACATGGGCTTTTGATTATTATCAGATTCTTTGTTTGTATGGCTATAGCCTCTAGTAATAAATTCTAGTCTTTGAGGTAAAATGTTCATTGTTCAAAATCATCCACTTGATTCTCCTTATTTATATCATACTGGAATACATTTTCCAGATTTATTGTGCTTACTAACATATCTTGATATTGGATGTAGACTCATCCATATTGTTTCTTCTGGTCTGTTAAATGTGGTTGTCGTTGCTGCATTGTTTCTCTTGCAATCACCGATTTCAATAATTAAGAACTGACTTTAAATAATATGATTAATCTTTGCTTTCATAAATGTTACTTGGATTAGCATCTAACTTTTGTTAATTGAAACTAACTGGCCCCACTCAAGTTTATGGCAATGACATTACATAGATTCATTCTTGTAACAAATATTGTGATAACCACATGCAATACAGAAATTTTAAGAGCATCAGTTTTGGCACCTAATCAAAACTTCATTCCTGAAAGAATGGAGCATGGCAGTCCACTGAGGTTAGCTGGCCACTCTACCAATGGTGGACCAATGGATCTGGAGGGATGGTCAGCAATGCAAGTAGAGGTAGTGTTGCTACCTATCACCCTTGTTTATATACTCAGATTGTTGATTTTCTCTGTGATTAGCTTTTTATAGACCTATATCTATTTTTTCAATTTTTTTATACATGGTTTTCATCCATGATTCCTTCTTCGGAAGCAGGTGGGATTTGATTCTTTGTGGTGTGGACTTATAGCTCTCTCACATTTTACATTGACATAATTTATGATTGAATGGTCCTTTGTGAGACGCTTTTTTTTTTTTTTTGCTTTATTAACATTCTAGCACTTCTGTGTTAGTGCAAAATAGGTCAGCTTATTATAATAAATTCTTACTCCTGGCTTACTTCTGTGTATAGTTTTTTTCCATAAATGTATTCCAGCTCCTCTGTATATGCTTTAGATCTGAGACACCTGGATTCGGATATGATTAATATAAATTCCAAATTTTGATTGCAAGAGCTGGACTTGCATGAATGATGACAGTTAGATATGATTTATCAATGCAAACTGAAAGTATAAATTTGAAAGTGAGGCACAATCTTGGGAATTTGATGCATAATTTTCATGATTACTTGCCTAGCTTTGGGTGGTGTGCTGTGGGAGATAATAGCTAATCTTTTATCCAAAATGTGAATAATCTTGGTGGGATATAACTGTTAATATTTAAACTCTTGGCTTTAAAACTTGTCCAAGTGCAGGCTTTAAAGTTATTTAAGCCTCAAGGCACACCAAGGAACCCGGGTCTCTTGGAGCCTGGGCGAGACCTTGGTGCAAGGTGCCAAGCGACAAATGTGTGCCTTCATGGAGTAAATGATCTTGGACAGAGTACAGAAACATCATCATATTTTCCACTTAGCATGATGAGTTCAGAGTACCTTGACACTTGCCTCGCTCAATGAGCACAATGAGGATATTTCTGGTTGCTGGATATATATAATTAGATCTTGTGGGTGGTATGGAGCACCTCGACATATATCTCTCCTCATAAGTCTAGATGTTTCCTGGCATTCCCATTTCTGACAGTGATATATTTCTGGTTTCCTGATATATGATTGGATCTTGTGGGGTGGCATGGATCCCCTTGATACCCATCCAACCCAACATCATGCTGCTTCAGGTAGGTACGCCCTGAACTGAGTGTCGGGGCAGTTCAGCGTACCTTACTTGGTTTTAAGTCTCCTGCATAGTCAAAGCTCTGCATCAAGAATTGCATAGCTAGTAGAAGTTCCATGAATGAAAAGCATTCATTATTAGATGTATCTGGTTCTTTTACCTATTGGCAACTTCTTTACGTACAATTAAATGGTGTTATGGATGTATCTTATCTGCTTTATTAATTTAGTTTCTTTACTTGATTGATAAATAATAAGGTATAATCCTCTAATTTTTAAAAGCTTGTGCTATCACTATCTCTTATTGCCACTCCCACCTGTAACATGATTTACAAAGTAAGCATACTTCCTGGTATTCTGTTTACAGGAAAATGGTTATCTTCAAAGAATGGGGGCCTTTCATGCACCAGCAGTGGGTTGGAATGGGGCTCCTGGAGTTGCTATCGGCCCTGTTGTAAAGAAAGTTGTGAGATTAGATGTTCCTGCTGACAAGTTTCCTAATGTATGCAAATTGTTCTAAAATGTTAGTTGACTCAAAAGGAAGTTCACATTTGATTTTATAGTGGCTGATCTATGGCATGTTTCAGTACAACTTTGTTGGCCGTTTGTTGGGACCACGTGGTAACTCTTTGAAAAGGGTTGAGGCTACAACACAATGCAGAGTTTACATAAGAGGTCAAGGTTCGGTCAAGGATTCTCTCAAGGTATTATGATATCTTGTGACTTACATTATTTGAAAATGTTTTGGCTCTTCACGTAGTGCCATTACTAATGTGCCCCTCATTCTACATGTTCAGTATTTTTCACTGTCCAAGGATTCAACTATTAAACACTAATCAGGGAATACAATTTCAGAGGCCCTCAGGTCTGGCTTGATCTCTATAGCAAAGACAACAGGCACTCATCAAAATTACATAATGGTTGTGAGGCCTGGCCCAAGCAACGAATCCAAAGCCCAAAACAAAAAAAAAAAAAAAAGAAGGAAAACAGGAGAGAAGACTCCCGAACGGAGTCTTCTTCCTCCCCTCGCCGGCTCCCAATCGGAGTCGGAATCGATCTCCCTCCAGTCCTATTTAAGGAGGAGATCCCTCCTCTCTCCTTTCCACCGAAAATCCTAAGCTCAAACGGCGGCAATCGCCGGAGATTCCTCACGGAGACCCGTCGCTGTGCCGTCCAATTTCTCATCGGAAAAACCTCGCCGGCGTCGGAGGTAAGCTTCCTCCCTTCCTCTCTCCTCCCCCTTCCTTTCCGTGCCGATGTGCACGCTTGCCGGCGACCGAAGTCGCCGGATTTTATTGCGGAAAAATCTTCTTTTTTTGCCGTTTTTTCGTTGCGGTGGTCACCGTCGACCACCGGTTTGGCCTCCTCTTACCGCGGATCGCCTCTCCTCCTGCCGACGGCAGTCTCACGCCGACCACGCCGCCGGCCGGCCGCCCAACGAGGGGACCTTAAGGTCCCCTGTTTCAGCCCAAAAGAAGCCCACGGGAGAAGAAGAAAAGAAGAAGAAGAAGAAGGAAAAGAAAAGAAAAAGAAAAGAAGAAGGAAAAGAAAGAAAAGAAAAGAAAGAAAAAAGAAGAAAAGAAAAGAAAAAGAAAAGGGAAAAGGAAAAAAAAAGAAAGAAAAAAAATAAAATAATAATAATATAATAATAATAAATAGGATTTTCTCTCCTCTCTCTTCCATGAAGAAAAAGAAAAAAAAAAAAGAGAGAAAGAAAGAAAAGAAGAAAGAGAAAAATTAAATTAATTAATAAATAATGATATAAATAATAAAATATGAGAAAGAGAGTTTCTCTCTCTCTTCAGCCTGAACTAGTATTTTCTCTCTCTAGAATTGGACTTTCTCTCTCTACTTTCTCTCTCTAGAATCCTCTCTCTAGATTATTTCTCTCTCCTAAGATTTTTAGAATTTTGAGAAGAATGATGATGAATTTAAATGATTCTCGTAATGGATTTTTGATCTGTGATCGTCGGACGATACACCGACATCCACTTTGATCAGATCAGATATTTTTAGATTTTATTTCTCATGATCTTATTTAATTATCCACATGATAATTTTAGCATGATTTGATCTGATCGATCAGAATTTGTTAAATCATATTGTCTGAAGAATTCAAGATGAGTTTTCTCTCTCTAGAATTTTCTCTCTCTAGAATTTTCTCTCTCTAAAATATTCTCTCTCTTGATTGATTCTCTCTCTAAAAAAGGTTAGTGAATGAAGAAATTTTTTTAATAAGTCTGATCTGATTCTAATGAAGAATCCTGATCCATGATTGTCAGACAGCGTACTGGCACCCACCTTAATCAGACCATGAATCTTTAGATTTTATTATCCATGATTCCGATCTAGCCATGATTTGATTTGATCATGTTGGTTTCACCAATTGAGATATTGGACCAATCGTAATGTTGGATTGTGTCACCTGATCAATTTGAATTGTACCTCATGAATTTTCTCTCCTCTGATTTTCTCTCTCCACTTGATTTTATGAAATCGATGAAGAAACCTCGATCCTATCACTTCGAATCTGATTTGATCTGATAGTCAAACTTTGGATCATTTAGGTCCTAATTAGATTTTGATTAGATAAAATTAGATGATCGGACCCAATCTAAACCGTTGAAATATGGTATTCGTATTCTTTCTAATTATTGAAATTGATTCTGTATAGGATTGTGGATGTTTGATCATGGGATATCGCGATATGATCTACGAACAGAATTTTTGAAAAAAATTTATAGAATTATATGGATTTATTGGAATACGTTTGAGGTAAGTAGTGTTTACTTTTACTGAATTTATCTGGTAAATTATGAATTAAATAAATTTATGCATGCTTGTGATTGAAATTATTTATTGAAATAATTGTTGGAATTATTTATGATGAAAGTTAATTGTAGAAAATTATTTATGATTGAAGTTATTTGCTGAACAATTATTATGATGATATATGATCTCAAAGAATGTTATAATTGATTTGACTTGAATATCAAATAATTTTATTATTTTGAAAATAATAAGTGAATTGGAAGACAATATGAAATTGACAACCTGACTGTGTTGAGGACCCCGCCAACGGGGGCATATACGTTGGCAATTGACTGTCCTGAGGATTTATGTCGCCAGTAAGACCAGCGACATGTCGCCAGATAGACCAGCGACAAAACCGCCAGTTAGACCAGCGGTTCCAAAGGACTTGGCTGCCAGATGATTCGCAGCCCACCGCAAGCAGATACGCGGTATTATGACCCTGCCACAGGGATAATGTGGTCATAGTCATGGTTGGTAAGAAGAATTTAAGAAATTGATGAATTTAAGAAGAAAAGTATAATTAGAAATTATGATGAATTGACTTTTATATATGATTGACAGTATGAATATGATTTCATGAAATTACATATTGATTTGTTATGCATAGTATTATTTGCCTGATTATTCAGTTAAAGGTATACACTGCTTACTGGGCTATTTAGCTCATGATAAGTTTTATGTTTTTCTTACAGATCCAGAAAATTAGCATGATGTGGGATTTCGGTTGGGAGAGCGATTAGAGATGGAGTTAACTCATTGATTTAGGATTTTTCTCAGAATTGATTCAAGACTTTTAGTTTTGTTTTAGTGTTGACTTTGTCAGACAGTTACTTTCTTTTGAACACTAAGTTTTGATTTGTTATTTGAATTAAGGTTTGATTATTGAATAAAAAAAAATTTATTTAACTGTTTGTGAAGATATCATGATGAGATGCCTTGCATGCTTATGGGAAAAGTATTCTATAAGTATGCGGCGGTTGCCATGATCCTCGATTCAAATCTCGGGTCGGGGGCATGACAATTAATATGGTATCAGAGCATAAATGGATGAATTATGAAACATAGAATCAGATATAAAATGGATGTAAGTGGATAGACACCAGGGACATTATAGTGTAGATCTTTGATGATTATAGTGGGAGAAATATTTATAAATTTTGATTAAACATTGAGATTATGTACGAAAGGATCACAATAGATTATAACATATAGAATTTGAAATATGATGGATGATCTATTGATCATGATATGATTAGTTAGATCTTGATCGAAAGTAATCACAAAAGGATTGATATAAAATTGTATTGTGCATTATGGTTATTAATTTGATCATTGGTTATTCAAGTGAATCGTAAGTTCAAATTCGATGTGAGAATAATACTATGATATTACTTTTAGTTGAGAAGTTGACTATTATTGGCAAGATAAAGATTTGATAATAAAATGTTGTTCCAGAATGGGCTAAGAAAGTTTTTTTTTTTTATGATGCTTGATTGGAATATTTATTGAAATTGAACTTGGTATGTGAATCATATATATAAAGTGACATATTATGATGAATGTATATTTGGAGATATTGCAAAGAAGCCTATTTCTTATTGATGAAATCGATTATGAGGTTGTAGAATATTCATCGTACCGGAATCTTTAATCATCATCCTTAGATCTAGATAATAGATCTTATTATGTCTCTTAGAGACTACATGATGTGTATGAAATTTCAATTTAAAGATTTCGTATCTAAGTTGATCAAGAGATTTTCTGATATTATTGTTGAGGTTGTTAATAAAAAATTGATATCTTTAGATTAAGATAAAAGATATGATTTATATTTATCTCAGATTAAGAGATCCATGTGAATTTACAATTTAAAAATTTTGGATTTAAGAATTGATATGGAGTTCCTTTGCTTTTGTTAACGAGGTTCCTAATTGAATCTACTATTAAATGGAGATTTGATTTTTTTGAAGCTTGTATAATTGTTATGAAAGGATATTTGATAGATATTGAAGATCCTGATGATAGAAATTTTAGAAAAAAAAATAATGATTTAAAATTCTTATATATTCTGATTATGTCCAAATTTGATGGAGCATCAAAGAATTTTTTCGTTGATTTGACTTATCAAGATTTTTGGTTTGAAAATTATCGAATTGAATTGATATGAAAATTGAGATTTGATTCATATTGATTATAGTAAATCTATATGATGGTTTAAATATAATATTGGACTCAAGGGTTAATCAAGATTATTGTACACCAGTAAAAGTATGAATGAGAATCGAAAGTTAATCTTTGACTTCAATTGAAATTTAAAATTTTAGATCTTTTCTATTGATAAGATAAAGAAATAATTTGATCAAAATTTTTTTTGATGAACCTAAAAAATTTTGATTGTTAGATCAGAGTGCGCAGCGGAAGCATGGTAATCTGGATTACTTTAAGTAAGTCAGGAATGTTGATTCTTTGAGTCAAAGAATTATGATAGATGATATGGTTTGATACAAGAAAATTTATTGACATTAGAAAGAATAATATTTTAAAATTTAAAATTATTTTAGATATCCTAATGTGACTTTTTAAAAGTAGTGCTTCCACCTACTATGCTACAAAAATAATTAGCATCCTAATTCTAGGATGAGTGGACCTTTGATTTTAGATTTAGAATATTTAGAGATAAATTTTTTCTATCCTAGAATTAAATTTTATAATTTTCTAATTACTAGGAAGAACTTGAGATTGTTTATCGAATGATGATTTTGATCTTAGATTATTATACTCAAATATTTATCTCCAGGGTATAATGAAATTTGAAGTTAGAATTCTTTTGATCATTATTATTTCTCTGACTGAATGGAAAAGATTGAGGTTATCTATTGATATTGACGATTGTTCTACAAAAGATGGATTGGAGTTATTTATAATTTAATTTGATAATGAATCGATTAATTAAGAGTTGTTAATGTTTAGATAAAGAAAATTGATATACTTACTTAGAATAGAGATATTGAAAAATATAGTTTTGATTTAGATCAAATTTTGAGTTATTGATTTTTATTATGGAATGACTTAATGATAAATTTGCTTCAAGAATTAGAATATTTAAGAGTTTGAGGATTTGAGTAAGAAAATTTTGATGACTAGAAAATAGTGATAACGATTCAATCAACAATGGTGATACTGATCTTTATGAAATGACTTAATGATGAAGCTGCATCGAGAATTAAATATCAAAAGTTCAGAAATGAGATTGAAATGATAAATTTTCAATCTTTGAAAGTATGAATAAGAGGAAATATTTTTGAATTTTGATTAATTGGGATGTCATCATATGATTCATAGAAGTATGTTTTTCCTATCTTATGATGGGTTGGAATTAAGAGTGGTTAATATTTTGAAATAAATAAATAAATAAATGAATGATGATGAATGAAGTTCTTATGCAAGAATAGAGATATTGACCTTCTTCTATTCACAAGAGATAGATTTGATTTGAGTCATGAGATATTGAACATTATTTTACAGAAAATGAGATCATAATTTTGAAATTTTGAAATATTGAAAATCTTTGAGATGTTGATCTTGATAAATAAGAAAATGGATGGTTCCGTTCAGATAGATATTTGATGTACCGACTTTTTCTTATGAAATGATTTAAGAATGAAATTATATCAAGAATTAGAATATTTATGGATGAGATTCAAATAAGAAACTATGAAGACTCAAGCAAGGAAAAATTTCGAGGACGAAATTTCTTTAGAGGGGAAGAATGTGAGGCCTGGCCCAAGCAACGAATCCAAAGCCCAAAACAAAAAAAAAAAAAAAGGAAGGAAAACAGGGGAGAAGACTCCCGAACGGAGTCTTCTTCCTCCTCTCGCCGGCTCCCAATCGGAGTCGGAATCGATCTCCCTCCGGTCCTATTTAAGGAGGAGATCCCTCCTCTCTCCTTTCCACCGAAAATCCTAAGCTCAAACGGCGGCAATCGCCGGAGATTCCTCATGGAGACCCGTCGCTGTGCCGTCCAATTTCTCGTCGGAAAAACCTCGCCGGCGTCGGAGGTAAGCTTCCTCCCCTTCCTCTCTCCTCCCCCTTCCTTCCCGTGCCGATGTGCACGCTCGCCGGCGACCGAAGTCGCCGGATTTTATTGCGGAAAAATCTTCTTTTTTTACCGTTTTTTCGTTGCCGGTGGTCACCGTCGACCACCGGTTTGGCCTCCTCTTACCGCGGATCGCCTCTCCTCCTGTCGATGGCAGTCTCACGCCGACCACGCCGCCGGCCGACCGCCCAACGAGGGGACCTTAAGGTCCCCTGTTTCAGCCCAAAAGAAGCCCACGGGAGAAGAAGAAAAGAAGAAGAAGAAGAAGGAAAAGAAAAAGAAAAAGAAAAGAAGAAGGAAAAGAAAAGAAAAGAAAAGAAAAGAAAAAGAAGAAAAAGAAAAGAAAAAGAAAAGGGAAAAGGAAAAAAAAGAAAGAAGAAAAATAAAATAATAATAATATAATAATAATAAATAGGATTTTCTCTCCTCTCTCTTCCATGAAGAAAAAGAAAAAAAAAGAGAGAAAGAAAGAAAAGAAGAAAGAGAAAAATTAAATTAATTAATAAATAATGATATAAATAATAAAATATGAGAAAGAGAGTTTCTCTCTCTCTTCAGCCTGAACTAGTATTTTCTCTCTCTAGAATTAGACTTTCTCTCTCTACTTTCTCTCTCTAGAATCCTCTCTCTAGATTATTTCTCTCTCCTAAGATTTTTAGAATTTTGAGAAGAATGATGATGAATTTAAATGATTCTCGTAATGGATTTTTGATCTGTGATCGTCGGACGATACACCGACATCCACTTTGATCAGATCAGATATTTTTAGATTTTATTTCTCATGATCTTATTTAATTATCCACATGATAATTTTAGCATGATTTGATCTGATCGATCAGAATTTGTTAAATCATATTGTCTGAAGAATTCAAGATGAGTTTTCTCTCTCTAGAATTTTCTCTCTCTAGAATTTTCTCTCTCTAAAATATTCTCTCTCTTGATTGATTCTCTCTCTAAAAAAGGTTAGTGAATGAAGAAATTTTTTTTAATAAGTCTGATCTGATTCTAATGAAGAATCCTGATCCATGATTGTCAGACAGCGTACTGGCACCCACCTTAATCAGACCATGAATCTTTAGATTTTATTATCCATGATTCCGATCTAGCCATGATTTGATTTGATCATGTTGGTTTCACCAATTGAGATATTGGACCAATCGTAATGTTGGATTGTGTCACCTGATCAATTTGAATTGTACCTCATGAATTTTCTCTCCTCTGATTTTCTCTCTCCACTTGATTTTATGAAATCGATGAAGAAATCTCGATCCTATCACTTCGAATCTGATTTGATCTGATAGTCAAACTTTGGATCATTTAGGTCATAATTAGATTTTGATTAGATAAAATTAGATGATCGGACCCAATCTAAACCGTTGAAATATGGTATTCGTATTCTTTCTAATTATTGAAATTGATTCTGTATAGGATTGTGGATGTTTGATCATGGGATATCGCGATATGATCTACGAACAGAATTTTTGAAAAAAAATTTATAGAATTATGTGGATTTATTGGAATACGTTTGAGGTAAGTAGTGTTTACTTTTACTGAATTTATCTGGTAAATTATGAATTAAATAAATTTATGCATGCTTGTGATTGAAATTATTTATTGAAATAATTGTTGGAATTATTTATGATGAAAGTTAATTGTAGAAAATTATTTATGATTGAAGTTATTTGCTGAACAATTATTATGATGATATATGATCTCAAAGAATGTTATAATTGATTTGACTTGAATATCAAATAATTTTATTATTTTGAAAATAATAAGTGAATTGGAAGACAATATGAAATTGACAACCTGACTGTGTTGAGGACCCCGCCAACGGGGGCATATACGTTGGCAATTGACTGTCCTGAGGATTTATGTCGCCAGTAAGACCAGCGACATGTCGCCAGATAGACCAGCGACAAAACCGCCAGTTAGACCAGCGGTTCCAAAGGACTTGGCTGCCAGATGATTCGCAGCCCACCGCAAGCAGATACGCGGTATTATGACCCTGCCACAGGGATAATGTGGTCATAGTCATGGTTGGTAAGAAGAATTTAAGAAATTGATGAATTTAAGAAGAAAAGTATAATTAGAAATTATGATGAATTGACTTTTATATATGATTGACAGTATGAATATGATTTCATGAAATTACATATTGATTTGTTATGCATAGTATTATTTGCCTGATTATTCAGTTAAAGGTATACACTGCTTACTGGGCTATTTAGCTCATGATAAGTTTTATGTTTTTCTTACAGATCCAGAAAATTAGCATGATGTGGGATTTCTGTTGGGAGAGCGATTAGAGATGGAGTTAACTCATTGATTTAGGATTTTTCTCAGAATTGATTCAAGACTTTTAGTTTTGTTTTAGTGTTGACTTTGTTAGACAGTTACTTTCTTTTGAATACTAAGTTTTGATTTGTTATTTGAATTAAGATTTGATTATTGAATAAAAAAAAAATTTATTTAACTGTTTGTGAAGATATCATGATGAGATGCCTTGCATGCTTATGGGAAAAGTATTCTATAAGTATGCGGCGGTTGCCATGACCCTCGATTCAAATCTCAGGTCGGGGGCATGACAATGGTAGAATTGATTACCTAGGCATAGAAGGTTTAGCATACAAGGCTCATGAATAAACCCATATTAATTTGATAGGATGGGCTTCTTATATCTGTTCATGACATGCACGAACAGTTTATGTTGTAAACAAAAGCATGAAAGATTTAAAGGGTAGTCCTTCTATCATATAAACTTGTTTATTGTAACTTGCAAACTCAGCTTGTGCTTTTTGGATATGATACTCCTTTAATTAAACAGTTCTGAACTGCATGGTTTCTCTAAAGTTGTTAGTTGATTTTAAGAGCAATTTTCTAATGTACCATGGATCTTTTGTATAGCTCTCCATATGTTTTTCTACTTGGAGAAAATTCTCACCTACCATGCTTGTGTCAATCAGGGGCTGATGGAGTACTATGTATTGTATGAAGTTCTAAGATATAGTAGTATGTAAATATTGGAGACATTGCCAGAAACAGTAGAACATTTTCGTTTACTCTAGGCTACTCGTGTTGGCTTTCTAGTGGCAAATAGATATGTTTTCAACATTTAAACAAGAATTTGGAGTTTCAGACTTTATAGACAAACCTTACTTCGTAAGTCATAATAAAGAAATAATATTTTGTTGCTAAGAAAATGTGATGTACTTATAATTCACCTTTTTTGAAAGAAAAGATTTAATTTCCAGGTGCAACTGTATTAGCAAGTTATAGTTGCTATAGTCATAAACTGCACTTTGCCAATGTAAACTATCTTCAAAATTTCCAATTGCAAGCTTCAATCTTTTGTAAAGGTTGCCCTCATGAATCTTCTAGTGGAATATTTTAAAAGTTATAGCATCTTGCCATCCAATTGTAGCGTTCTCATCAGGATTTCTGCATCTATTATATAAATTTGGTCAATATCCATGTACCTCCTGATAATTGAGCAAGATGTAATCAAAGAAAAATAATGCTTAAAGTGGCACAAAGGCTTGCTCTTTTCTTAAATAGCAGCAGAGCTATGAACTGGTTCACATGACATTTGTTTCATGTATATTCTTCCATAATCCTGGGTCTTTTGTCACAAAGACATATATTTAGCCAAACACTTTTGCCACATACAGGGAGTTTATGCTTGTGTATATCCAGCTGGTTTCTCCTGCCAATATATTGAGATTGCATGAACTAAGCTCCTGTAATTTTCATTTTTGAGAGGGTTGACTTATTTCCACCAAAAAAGAGAGGGCTCACCTATAACATGTGCAGTGTGTTTCCCCAAAATATCTGGTTAACCCTAATATCTTAGCAAAATGCCAAGGGAAAAGTTGGAATTTTGGCCTCCAATCCTAATTCCTTTCGAATCAGGCCACCCCTAGCCTCCATGAATCATAGCAAAAACTGGGTTTGCACCCTTTCTGGAGGCATTTTGGTTTGAAATAGCAGCACTGGTATACATACATACATGCACAGACATGGTGTGGACACCCATTCATATGAATGTAATGTGGAACATTTTTTGTGTATCAAATGATTATCCATTTATTTGCATGTTTCATGCAATTCTAATTCAAGCAATGTATAGCCTCAACTGATTGCTACTTAACTGCTCCTGAAACCCATCCTTCTTTATAGGAAGAGAAGCTAAGAGATAAACCTGGATATGAGCACCTTAATGAGCCATTGCATCTGCTTGTGGAGGCCGAGTTTCCAGCAGATATGATTGATGCCCGATTGAGCCAAGCTGTGGGGATTTTGGAAGATCTTTTGAAGCCAGTGGTACATAAAAGGAACTCCAACACCCTGAGCTCTCTCTCTCTCTCTCTAGCACATGCATGCACTTCAACTGCTAATGAGATTTTATTTCAGGACGAGTCCAAAGATTACTACAAGAAACAACAGTTGAGAGAATTGGCCATGCTGAATGGTACCCTAAGAGAGGAGAGCCCTCAGATGAGCCCCAGTGCATCGCCATTTAACAGCACAGGAATGAAACGAGCAAAAACAGGACGATAGATCGAAGTCATAGCCGTTGATTCTTGACCTCTAAATTAGGACAGTTTTACCCAATGGCAGAGTGCCATTCTCACCTTTGCATAATTTACATTATTCTTAATGATAAATATCAGGAGGAGATTGTGAGAAAGTAAATGCATCCATCAGTGGTACACTAAGATGTGTCCTTTGATCTAGATGTTTCTTGGTTCCTGGTTACAAATGCCTGAATATTACTCCTAGCTTGCTCATCATCTGTGTAACCTTATCTGAATGTTATGTATGATATCATGAGCATGGGACTGCTTTATACGAATTTCCCATGATAAGATGTTAGATAGTATGACCTCTGTAGTTAGCCTAAGTTATGTACTTGACACAGCTTGTAATTTGTGATCCATATTCTCATAACTTTGGTGTGGTTGTCACTCAAGCACCATAATGCATTAGAATTTTTGCCCTATCTTTTGTTTTTGCAGACCAATATCATATTTACCCGCACTTCCTATTCTCTTTATGCTTGTTTCTAAACCCGGGAAATTGGATAATTTGTTGTTTGAGAGACCATGGCTTTGCAGATTATCTGCAGATGGAGTTGAAGGGCAAGATACTTCTTATGATGTATTTGTTGGATTCTCCTTTCATATGAAAAAAATAAAAAAACTGTGTCAGAATAAGTTCAAGATTTTGCTGTTATATGTACTGTTCAGCAAAAAATGGGATCGTGTATTTTGTCTCTACGCTTCTTTCAAACCATTTGGATCGTCTTTCATAGGTAATATATTATTTTGCTCATGAGATGGAGATACTTGTTTAACAGAAGTGATGAAGGCAATCCTTCTCAAGGGTTTTGCTTAAATAACTACAAGAACATATTTTGTAGTCTCGGTTTAGATGTGTTTGTTTTCATTTGATAGCACCAAAAGTGCCTTCTAGTTTTGCAACAAGTTTCTGACACTCTACTTTGAACGTAATGCTTTTGAATTCACCAGTTGTTTGGCAAAAGGATGCGCAGATTGTTTATATAATTATACAAACTAATGGCTTTGTATCAAGGTTTCGAATATCAGTACCGGAGGTTGTTTGCTGGAATGGAATGTTGACGGGTGTGCATGGCATAAGACTACCAAAACAATGTGCATTGGTGCTAAAAACTATGCCACTCACACTGGCTCTGTTCCGGCAAAATCATGTTTAGAACGAATGGGGGAGATCTAAAAGACAGGTCCATTAAAGTAAGATTGAATTGACAAAATATTAAATGTTTTTTTCAACGTTCCTAATTATTATTGTTAAAAATATAGATTAAGAAGTGTGTGATGTGAGTTTTTTTTTTTTTTTGGTTTTCAAGTGGGGTGCTGAATCAAGTTTTAAAAGGGTAACCAAGGTCAGACATGCGAATTTTAAAAAAAAAAAAAAAAGTCTGATTACTGCATCTGGGACTTTTTGTTTGGATTTGAATCTTAGAAACTCACTGGCACTTTATCAGGTCTGGTGTAATTTACCTAAAAATAACATATATTCGCCGACCGAGCATTTGCTTCACATGCCAGTCATCCATTCACAAAAGTAAGTAATTTATGGTCCATGTCAATAAATTCTCTTGGGACCCTAACTCTTCTATTTAGCCAATGAAAAATGAGGTTTACCTGATAATCTTAGAATTTTGTATGAATACTCAGCATTTATTATTTAATTGTGATCAATGGAATTATCTGCTTCAAACTTCAAACATGATGAAATTGTTAGAACAGAGTCCTTCTATAAGGAGTGTTCTATTAAAGTGATGATTGTTTTAAACTTCAAATGTATCAAAATGATATGATAAGGATAAAAGTAAAAAATTTAACTTACCGAGAGCTTGCTTGGATTGGCTCATTAATTTATGATAAAGAAACAGAAATAAAATCCAAAAGTGTGTAAACTATCTTTAGGCAAATTTCTAACCTTCGTGCCGGTGTTGACCGAGATACTCTCTTTTAGAACATGATCGTAAGGTTGACAATTCTTTCCTAATACTAAGCAACAAAATGAAAAAAAAAAAAGAGTGATGGAAAAAAAAAAAAAAATTCTCAGAATATTAAACTTTTGGAGAAAGAATTGAAAAGATTGTTAATTCTTTTTCAGATACCCTATAAACTAGGACTCGTAATCTTTTATGGGCTGCGAGCAGATGCTTACAGAAAATCATTTAACTGACGAATCCAAAGGAAGGTGATCGATCAAAAAAAAATACAGCATATGGGATAAACGATCATTTGACCATTTGACCATGAAGAGAAGCGATCTATCAACAAAGAAATACGCTAAAAATTAAAATATAAAAAATAAAATATAATACAATTTAAAAAATAATTAAACACCATCCTGTACGTATAAGCCGAGACGATGTGTAGATGTGAAATATAAAACTCACATCCCCCTGAGGCCCCCCAAGCAAGAGTGGATAAGAAAAGATAGTATATAAGCATTAAAAGAAAATTATCCTTTTGCAATGTGGGACTAAACCCAAGAGAAAACTTTTAGATGCTTTTGAGGAAAGAAAATTTAAGAGCTTTCCCTCCAAAACTCTAACAGAAATTTCATCAGTTTCAAGATCTATGGAGAATTTCTAGGATCATGATGCTTGAGTCCCATTGCAACTAAGTATTCAAGCTTTACACATCAATACATCTGATCAGATAAACTAATTAACGTGTAACAAACATGCATAATGCGAGTATGTTCTTGCAAAAGGCATACTCTGCACTCTGCTATGCTATCTCTATGTGAAGTCAGAACAGTTGCGCTGCTCTGCTAGCCTTTTTGGCTTAAAATTAGAGAGGAAAGAAAAAAAAACTTTGTAAAGAACTTTCCTTCACAAAGAGGGAAAAGAAGAGAGGATCAAAAAGATGATCCACGGGAGAAGGCAGAATATGGCCAGTCAACCCACAATATTGTTCTTCAAAAGCAACATATAACAGATGAAAGCTACAGAGAATGAGCTTTTTTAACCATACAAATGGACATTCAAATGCAAAAGCGACATATTTCATCATGTATGTTCCCCATGCAAATTTGGACTCCATTAGTGGTGAGTTTTTGCCAGTCAAATACCTCAATCATTTATATACATCTACCTCGACAAATATTGTAAACAGCATTCCACTTAATAAATTCACAGATTTCTGACTTATAATCATCAAATAGTCGCAAAAATGTTATGCTTATACATTGATAGAGAATTAATTTTACCATCAGACGGACTAAATCCTAAGCAGCAAAGATGCAAAGCAACAGAGAGCACCCTCAACCCACAATCGGTTAATAAGTGAACTTGTACATTAGACATCTCTCATGTATAGAGATTACATCAAGCGCTGCTCATTCCTGTACAAGCACAGCAGACTGCATGTGCCAAACAAGTTGACTTGAACATTTGTGTCCAATAACCAAGTACACAACTTGATGAAAAGGACACAATATCGGTTCTTTCAAGAGACCAAGAAAATAGAGGAGACTCAAAGTTCTATATATCAAAAAAAGTGATGTTTCTCAACAATTGTGTTAGGTAGTTTACAGCATAATATCATATTTGCAGGTGAGTCATTCTCCCATATTTAGCATCAATCCATACTTCAGACATTCTTTGTTTTCTTTTTGATGTAGAGATTCTTTGCTTTCAGTAATCCTAAGCTGCCTGAAATGTCCTGAGAAAGAAAAGTAAATTTCATTTCCACGGATTAGACAAGTGGAACCAATGGCACAACAAAAAGAGTAATTTTTCTATAGGGAAGAAATGTTTTACCACCAATATATAACTCCTAATTATAGGCATGCATATTTCTCACTGTTTTCATCTGCATATCAAAGAGCAGAAGTTTGAGATCAGAAAGAAACTTTGAAAAGCATTAATTTCTCAGTTATGGGCTTATGTTAGTGAGTATACTGTGTGAGTAGAAAAGCTGTTGTTTAATTGGCATTTGTTAATCTAAAAAACATTGCATATATAAATTTTATGGTAAGAAGACTCTGCATGCTTTCCAAAAGCTTCACCCATATAAATTGAACTATAGAACTATGTCATAACAATGACCATCCAGCTTTATCCCAGCAATTTGGCATGGGCTCCATCAATCCCATTTGCCAAAAATGAGAATAGGACTATAACATAAAAACAGAATAAGAACTATAGTCTATATACTATATAATACTTACTGCTCTGAAGGACCAGCTAGAAAACTGCTCGTAACCTGTGATTGGGAGTACATAATACAAGCAGACTCATTCTGATATGCTTGATTGGTAATGCAAAATGGTGGTTGTGGTGAACTCGAAACCAATGGTTCCTGCAAAGAAAAATTCCAACATTACCATCCAGTGAATGATATATAGATTCAAGGCTCATTCTTACTTTAGCAAGGTATGGAGCAATTAAAAACCAACTGGACCATTGCCAGCAGTTGATAGCCTGCTTTCCCCTTGAAAGAGGTTCCTGGTCTGAATCTCATCAAGGGGGCTTCAAATGCCTTTACCAAGCACAGTGTGGCGCATGCAACATGGAGATTGCAGAGCACACTGCTTCGAAGTGGGAACAAAGATGTAAGATTAAGTAGACATTTGATATGTGATCTTGGTTCGGTGGTCCCTTGGAACTACCCAACAAGAAAAACTATAAAGTGATAAAAAATCTGACTGAACATCAGTAGGCCATGAGATCTTGATAGATGCATAGACACGGTGCAGAATGCATGGAGCCCAAAAGATCAGAGTGATATATATTTGGACTATTAGCCAATAAGAAATATCACAACTACCATACCAAGTACCAACAATATTCAGAAACTATTCCCTTTTCAATATCTACACTTCATAGAAAAGCACCAACCTTTCCATTGATAGCTTGGTCATTCAAATTAGATTCTTAAATTATTCAATCCAGTCAATCTTGTCCCCAATTCCACCAGGTGGATCCACCCAGATCCACAATCTCATCTTTCTTTCTCCTCAATTATAAATCATTAGGATTTTCGGATCTTATAGAGCGCAAGAGTTTAAAAAGAAAAAACAAAAAAAAAGGGCATTGAATTTACTTAATGATGATTGCTAACATCCCATGAGGTTGCCACTAACCCACTATACACTTTTCCTCCCTGATAGATCACCTCCATCCACTTCCAACATATTACGCATATGGCCTCATTCCATATCTCTCTCTTAATACCCAGTCATCCATCAATTGTCTCGACCTTCGACACATGCTCCATGCTACATTGAGGCCACACCTCCTAAATTTTAACATTGCATCTTACTGATGGATATGGCCTTATGTGTATCCTCCAAATATTCACACATCTGTCACTTGCCTCAAATATTGGCATGCCCCATGCTGTCTTAGCTAAAGTCATTCATACAAGTGTCAATAGGACCCTCAATTTTGTGCCAGCATTGCAACACTATACTGTTGGCAACTGAATCAAATGATTTGGCAACACCATACCCCCTTGGGAACCATCAACCTTTACATGCTCTCTGTCTGGCTTATGATGCTAGGTTGTTTGAATGACACCATTTGAATCTTTCTGGGGACAAGAAAACTAAATCTACTTCATGAGGGCATAGATTATCAAAAGGTGAAGAAATATATGCCTATAATTGTTCCTCAAACCCTGCATCATCCCACTAAACCAACAAAGATCCCATTTAATATATCGCTTGACTAAAATGTACAAAAATTATCTAATAGTTTGACAACAATGAGCACATCAGATCATTTAACATCTCTTGAACCTTTTGCACCCTCTAGGAAAAGCTACAAATTCCAAATGAAGTGTACTCCAAATTTTGAATAAGAAACTTGAGCAACTTTATAGTCTTGTCTCAGTCCTTTAATATAGTTTAGCTAGAGATAGAGACCAACTGGGTTTTATTGATTATTATTAGAAAGTTTTAAATAACTTAATCAAAGCCTCCTGCTAGTGAATAAATGTAGGTTATGACAAATCCTCTTCCTTACACTCTTTTCATCACATTTGGGCTGTCTCTTTCAAGCTACTTGTGGTTCATTTCATTTCCTTGCACATGTTGTTTTTTCAAAGCATGTTTGAATGGGTTTACCTTTCATAAATGTTATAGCAATTAATATTAAATTATTAACCAATACATATATTGTTTAAGATCATGTTTCTATTTCTCACTTTGTGATACTTGTAGCAAAAATGACTTATAAATAGTATCATCTCTTTTTATTTTTTAAATTAACTTATACCAAAGCAATCACTTTTCTATTTGATAGGTACCAAACCTATACTACAACTAACCTCAAGCCACATAAATTTTGGAGTTTGAACACAAATGAGCCCTTCTAGTGTAATCCACAGATAAAAATTCCAAAAATTTACAAATCTTCTGGTTTCTTCATCTGTCACAGTTAGGATTCATCCCATCCTCCTTGTCACGAAGCTTTTAGTCAGTTCTTCCATGAAATAGACTCTACAGATCTAAAGGCAATAGCACTAGTCCTTTCTAAAGGTCATCAGCCATTGGATGATCCCCTCTCAGAAAATGCATCAAGGGCTTATTTTCCTCTGCAAATTTATATGTCAGATTTTGTCATCTTGGGATTAGATCTTAATTTGTTTCAAACCAGCAGTACTATAACAGTCATAGTGACATATATGATGATTCTGCCTTACCTCCATGATACATGAACATATATGAGCATGAGTCCCAGCTGTTTTCTATTTTTAAGGACTGTTATAGCCACATCATCATACGGCATTCATCAATGAAGCCTATTTGCATAATTATTGTTTTAAATTAAGATTTTAATGCCAGTACTCATCTTCCAGATAACGACATTCATCTTAACACTAAGTATAAATTCAATTATTCATTGTATTTTGAAAGGTAAGTAATCCAAACTGTCTAGGTATAAAAGAGCAATGAAATCTAAAAAGGTTTACTTGATAGACAGACTTCCTTATTTTCATAATCTGTCGCTGGTTATCTATCTCTCGAAGACAATAGGAACAAAGAAGATGATTGTGTTCAAGTAAATGATGAATTTTTCTTTGAAAAAAAAGAGAGAAAACAACAAGGATATTAACAAAAGAAACCGAAAAAAGAAGGTAAAGGTGATATATACAGATTAAGGTAAAAGGCTTTGATCCACTTCAATTACATTATTAAAATGCATAATGCTTTCTAATGTAAAAAGTTACAGTCTACTTCTAAAGGTTTTAAATCCCATGGAACGGGGCTGTCTCAGTTTTCTCATAGAATGGGATACGCTGCCATCCCACCCTATCCCGACACCTGGGATAGTGGACGTCCCAAGACATCCTGGTCGGGATACTAGCGGAATGGCCCTGTCTCGACATATTGGATAGTACCCCATCCCGATGTCTCGCGAGATATCCTGCTGGCAATCTTCTATTACATTTTAACATGTGTAATGTCATTTAAGTTACAGGCATTAATATCTAAGAATTGTTAAATGCACTATAACAATATACAGAAATCTCATTTTCTTTTTCCTCCAATGTATTTGATAATTGACAATAGAAGTTCACATTTTCTAAATGTGGAGAAGCCCTGCAACAGACACTAAGGTGCACCTATAAATTGGTTTCATCATAGAGTATGGACATCAACAAGTTTTCCCATAAAGCCAAAGCAATATTTATATCACCATTCACATGCTGACAAAACATGCTAGCAAAATACCATCTTATATCGTTGTAAGAATCACCAATTTGGTAGACTTAAATCATTATCTATATTTCTATTCATAATAAATGCTTTACATATGTTAAAACAACTATAATTGATTGGCATAGAATTACTCTCCATGATGCCTTCTAGTTACATACTTAAAATTATTCTTCAGACGAACAAAAAAGATGTTAGAGTATTAGATATGTGATCAGACATCTAATATATACCTGTCTAATTTCTACTTGATATAAACAATTATGTCCACTTTCAACAATTTTATTTGGCAATTGAAAAAACACTTGGTACACCAATATGTATGTGGATTACTAAATTGCTACCTGACCACCCATTGTAGGAAATTGCAGTGATAAGTATCTCGCAGAAGGCCATTGTTGATACTCATTGCTAGAGGCTGCCAACTGGGAGTCAATCCTTATCAGTGCACCAGTTCCAGATCCAACTGCTGCATCAGTAGACAGACCTGTAACCAATCAACATAAATAATTAAAAAACAATAACGAATGCCTAATACCATGCACGCACACACAAATGGACATGTGCATGCACACATAAGAGTTTCACAAACCTTTTCTTGCTTTTTTCTCTGTACTCCTCTCTAGTGCACATTTAACCCTATAACGACGGCGTTCTTTATCCTTTTTAAAGCTAGTTGCCTTCTGATTCGCAAACCTTCCAATTTCCTTGTTTCCCACAATGATATTTTCAACTTGATCATCAGATGACTCTGATGATATTGTATCATGAGCTCTATTCTGCAAAGCAAGATCCAATTTTTTCATAAGCTTTTCAGCTTCCTCTATGGCAACAGCATATGCTTCTTGGCACTTTGAGCCCTTTGCCATAATCTGCCCATAAACATGTCCTAAAGAGGTATACCGACCAGCAATAGCAACTGTAGGATCAATTTCAGATGAACCATCATAATAGTTTATTGATAGCCCAACCTTCACATCCTTCCTCCACCTCTTCAAGATGTACTTTTCTGGAATTTCCTTGATATTCTTATGGTCAAGAACTTTCAGTGCATGTGAACAGAGAATACCAACAAATTCAAACTTCTTGCAACTACAAGAAACTGTGTCATTTGATAGGTCATATCTAACATAGGTTGTCCTTTGTTTCTCCACATTGGTAACCTCATATACAGAAGCTGACCCTTCATCCCCACAATTTTTTATGACACAATCCACATACAACTGGAACTCCTTCATAAACATCTCATAGATCTTAGGTGTATAAATGGATGCTGCTTGCTTCAACAACCGTGAAAGAGGCACCTCAGGGGTTGACTGAATAGCATGAAAGTCGGCTTCTAACTCATTATAACGCCGATCCTCAACGAGCCTCTCATAGCGCTGGAAAAAAGAGAGAAGGTCCCTGTCAGGATTTAAGCATGTTTTTATGACACCATTCATGTGTTCGGTTCTCTGGGTACTTCTCATGTCAGCACAAAATATTTCCCTTCCATACACCACTGCCCACTTTTTCCGGTCTTCAAACATTTTGGACAACCATGCATTATCTGTGAGATTGTATTCTTCTAACATTTTTTGCCATGCTGATATGAACTCATCTTCGTACTCATAGTCATAAACACATCTGCTGAAGTCAGTTTCAAAACTTGGGGAGGATTGAAAGACATGATTTAGATTCTTAACTGCATTTTGGTACACAAGCCAGACACACAGCCGATATGTTGTGTTTGGCCAGACTTCTTGTATGGCTTCTATGACTGCTGCATCTTCATCTGTTAAGATTACCCGTGGAGCTTTTCCATTCATTGCCTCTTGGAAAGTTGTGAATAACCATTTGAAAGTTTCCATAGTATCATCATACAATAGTGCAGCACCCAAAATGACAGTTTGCTTATGATTGTTCACCCCCATGAACTGTGCAAATGGTCTGCCATAATCATTTATCTTATAGGATGTGTCAAAACATACTACATCACCAAAGTGTTCATAGTCGAACTTCGATCTAGCATCTGTCCAGAATACATTTGTTATTTGATCTTTCATATCAAGTTGTATGGCCGAGTAAAACTGTTGATCCTCAGCAGCCTTCTTTTGTAAGTAATGTGTTATTGCTCCAGCATCACCCAACTTCATTTCATGCTGACGAAGCCCATGCAAATAATTTTGGAAACCACTAGGAGTAAAAGGAAGTGTCTTATGACCTTCACTAGTATTGAAAAGAAAGTCGGATGTTGACAGAGAATTTACCCCCGCAGTCATTACATGCGCACGTGATCTTTGGGAGTCATTCCACTCTCTTTGTGATCTTAGCAAATGCACCTTCTTTGATGATGCAAGTTTATGATTGTGTTCTGGCTGAAATCGATGCACACAAAATTTACCATTTTTTAACCGTTTAATGCCTATGTGTGCATTGCAACCAGTCCTCACATCTGTCCTTAAAAACTTTGCATCCTTATCAAATGGACTACCTTTATAATAACCTTCCTTGTAACAAACAAATCTTCTTAATTTAATCTCTCCAGATTTGCTTCGAGTCATATTCTGCTTTCTTATACTGAAGCCAATTCTTCTTGCATATTCGTTGTAGAACTGATACGCTTGCTCATCACTGTCAAACAACATTCCGACCTTTGGCTCGAAATTCTCTTTTAGAATGTCATTTAGTGATTGCTCCTTTTCCTTTCCATTCTCATCATGTTGTGGATCAGCATTTTCCACTTGATTCTGATCATCAACCTTTTCACCTCTGTCTTTTTGATGCTCGTTTTCCACATCTTTTGCTTCTCCAGCATTGCCAGCCTGTTCTGTATCATCCATGCTTCAAAAGCAACTCAATTATGTCAAAGCCAACCTCTCTGTACAATAAACATATGAGGATTAAAAGATATAGCATAAATAGGGAATAGATAATTTACGAGATGCTGTTACCCGAAATTTCAATGAAGATGGTAATAATTTAGTAAGATTGAATTTTCGACTATCATTCCATAATTTACCGAGTAATAGCTTGCTTTATTTGTCAAAATGCATGGTCGTTGCAAAGATTAAATTTAGAATCACCCTAACAAATGTGAAATAAAAGAAAGACCACAGTTCAAACACTACTACTCCCAATACGTTAAAAAAAAAAAATACAGCTTATACTAACGGCATAAAGAACGCGCTAGCACAGGACAACAAGGATAGAAAACAATTGGAGATTTCATAAAAAAATCCCATCACATTTCATCAAAAAAAAAAAAAAAGGAATTGCTTAACACAAGCAATCACAGTAGCAAAATTTCCAGAAAATATTTAAAACCAGACCTGTGGAGTGTTTTTACTTCATTTTTTCTAGCCGCGTAAAAAACGATCTCATAAGAATTATAACACTGAGGAGTCCTTGCGAAAGTGAAGGGTGGAGCGCGGGAGAGAAGTTGTCGATCAGAAAAACGCGGATGCGGAGGCCGACTGGGAAACGGCGACCGACGCCGCGACCGCAGGCGCCTGCGATCGCCTCACCTTCGACCGCAGCCTGGAGCAGGCGATGGCGGCAGATAGAGGGGAGTTTATTGGCGTTCCTCGCGGAGGATCGGCGGGGAGGCGGCGAGGAGAGGAAGGGGAAGGTGGGGGGTGAAGGGCGAATGGTGAGGACACGGTTCACAACGGGAGAAGGGAACGGTGGTTCCTGAATTTTTAGGACGTCGCGCTTAGACGCGACCGCGCCACGTGCCGGGGAGAAATGGCTTCTACGTGTGACAGATGGGCTCGTCAATTTCACGGGATCGATTGAACCTGGGTCACGGCCGGATGCGACCGCAGATCCCTGCGGATGAACCCACAGCCTTCATTACCATCGTTTGGACGCTGCTTAAGCTGCGACCGCCTACATTTCTACTCACCAGTCTACGTTACTTCGAAGGCTGTTCTTTTACGAATAAAAAATCTAAAAATCTATATTTTTTTAGTCAGATAATATTTAAATAAAAAATAATTTATTTATATTTTTTAATATATAAAAAAATAATTTCAAAATTTATTATCTATATTTTTTCTATTACTATTTTTCTATCTGCATAAATTATTAAAATTTTTAGATTTAGAGAAAATGGATGGCTGTATTATTGGATGAAGAGACCAAAAATAAAGATGAAATATTTTAAAAATAATATTAAATATTTACGTTGCTGACTGATGAAAAAATAATTTAATCATCTCGAGAGGGATAAGATTTTCTCTTCGTTTCATTAATAAATACTACTTATAAAAATAATTGATTCATCTTAAAAAGTATGAAAATATGGATAAATTATTTAATAAAAAATTTTATCAATTTTTTTATAATATTTATTTATAAAAAAATATGATAATTTTTAATTTTAACAGTTGTATAAAATCAGTCCACCACAAATACATGGGAGAATTTGAAATTGGCTGAGCACGAGTCATTTGGATTGCTTACACTCTGATTTGGGGAGGAAACACATTTATACGTTATCTTCTTTGTTACGGGTACTCCTGCAGGAGCGAGGCTGTTGCACCACCCAATTTGCAATCTTGCCCAAGTCATAGCCTGTGGGTCTGTTGGTAACAATAATAAGGATCCAAAGATTCCCTCCCCTATCCCGGGTCCCATGGGATTTGAGTGGGGAGTGTTAGATCAATATAGGTCATGCCTAATGGGCTACCCAATTCGCAAATTCAGTAAGAAATTAGTCTAATCCTACTAGATTATCTAAACAAGTATTTAATTTGCTTTTTATAAAAATTAAAATTATAGGATAATAAAATGAGATATATATTGATCGCTCAAACTTTAAAAATTAAGAATTTGATTGTATGAAAATATCGGATACCTAATTAAATTTTAGTACATAGTATCAATTTGAACTAGCCTATACTTAATCACCAAAAAGGAAACAAAAAAGTAGCTTGTACTTAGGTATAGTAATTTACTTATTCTAATATTAGGGCCGGAACTTATAGACTTCGTTATATAGTGTATATTGAGCTTTCAATTTATCGAAAATATTTTTCATCCAAATCAGCATTTATGCACATAAACTCATAGTAAAGATATAGATACATACTCAACAGGCTCATCAAATCCGATATGAAAAAATGATAAAGGGTTTGAAAACAAACATGCATGGTCAAATTGGATCGAGCGCAATTGGATGGATTGTAATAAATAGGACCAACTCAAAGAGGCTTTTGATAATTGATTAAAAAAAATGATCCAATGAATGTTAGACTCAATTTTATACAAGTCTACAATCAAATATGGATGATGCACAAATACAAAAGGAAAAAATAAGTGAAAAAGAGAGATTTATGGCAGTTTGATAAATACACGTTCATGTTATACCGATAATATGCTGAACAAAACTTTTGTTTGTTAGATGCTTTTGCAATTGATTGGTAGATGAATTGATACTCTATTAGTAATAATTTATCTTAAGCTAAACATATGAATGATTTACCCTTTTAGTAGTAACTCTTTTTTCTTGTGCAATATACAATTTTTTCCTAATAGCATTTATATGCCTTCTAAACTTTTCCCTTTTTTCTTGTTGAGCTAGGGCAAGAGATAAATATTTGATATATAAATATTTGAAATAAATTTTTGAGGCATAATAATTCAAATTATAGTATTCACATATACCATATGAATATTTAATATTGTTAAAATTTTAAATTTTTATTGTATTCATATTCAAGCCATGTCTCTAAAATGTCATACGATAGAAGGAGATCTAATTTACTTTTAGATATGATTTAAAATATTAACCACTTTGATCATGTTTTTAGATAATATGTTAAGTAAGAAGTTTAAAACATCCGAATTATTAACTATTTATTTATTATGATGGTATTATGCTAAATTTTGATTCAAGTTATTTCGAATAAACATAAAAATCAAATAGGAATAATAATTTGACAAATTATTCCTATTTCACAATTAGAGTCTTATTTGAAAATAATAAAATTATTCTAATACTCTTTTAAAATAGTTAAAACATAAGATATGACTAAAATAACAGTTCATTGCTTGTTTCAAAGCTATAAATCTCTTCTACAAAGAGTTATAGCATATGTTTTCCAACCAATTTCTTAACAAAAAATTTGAAAAAGTGAACCATTTTCTATGTTGCTATGAACTATGATCTAATTTTCATTACATATATCAAGTAGTGACTCAAAAATCATGATGCTAAAAATATAAAAGTATACTTAAATATAATTAAAAATGATAAACTATAAGAAAATTAATATCTTTTTCACATGTCATTTTCACATCCATCCATCGTATATAATTTTAGACATTTTTGCTCCTCTGATCATACTCCAATAGAAATATTGATAAGAAAGTTTGCATGTCATGTTAAGATATTGTTAGGTATCTACTATGTGTCCCTATCCAAGTATATTGGCATCACACTCTCACATTCTTTTGTAGATGAGATTTACCTAAAATCTAATGCCTATCCTCTTCCAAATAAAAAAGATAAAAATTCTCTCAAAGATCATAGTTAATCAAATTGCCTCTTCCCCTACATATGCTCCTCTCATTTGCTACTCCTTTATCACCAATCTCTCACTATTACAACCATTGTCATCTTGGTTGTGATGGCTTAGAGTATGTCACCATCTTCAAAGATAGCATTGCTATCCTTGTCACTCTCTACTCTCTCATGAAGTTCGAGATCCACCAATGATGAAGCTTCTAGAGTTCTCAATATATAACCACAATCTAAATATAGATTTTCAATGAGATCAACTAACTATTCCAACCCTCATCATTGATAATGTTAGCAAGGATCACTCCTCACCAAGTACTTTCACCTCAAGGTCCTTCATGACATCCTCCATGTCTTTATTGACTACATTACAAAGAAACTCCACCATCTCACCAATGGCTCTAACCTCTCCTCCTCCATATTTTAAGATGTTGGCATCGTCCTTTTGCACCAACCATCCACTTAAAATTGAGGATCGAGAGATCCACCTAAAGCACATGATAAGCCTCTTAGTGCATGTGGTGATCTCTTTTTTTTTGAAAGAATATTTGCTTAACAACGTAGTGTGAGATAGAAATAAAGAACTCATAAACTCAAGGACAATGTGTCAAAAAAAATGAGGATGGCGATTGACAAAGGCAAAGCAAGGGTTTCTATGGACTCATCCCAGGATAGAAAATCGATCAAGATTGACCTCAATCGCTCACCTTCGGTGAAGGCTTCTTCATCAGAGGCATCTCAAAGGTCAGATATGATAAAAAAAGGGGTGGCTACCTCACCTCCTTAGAGTTCTACATAGCTTGCAGGCTCAAAGGCTCTTGGAGCATTGAACCAGGAAAATAAGACGGTCGATGATGATCTCAATCGACCATCTTTGGTGAAGGTACCTTCATCAGAGGCATCTCAATGGTCATATTTAAAAATCAAAGGGGTAGCTACTTCACCCCCAAGGAGCTCTCCACAGCATGGTGGTTCAAGGCTTTTTGGTGCTATAATTTTTTGGCTCAGATTATGCAAAGAGTTTATAGATTTCAGTGGAAAACATCTAAGATAACCGAAGCTAAGATTGAGGCTCTTGAAGCTCGCTTTAATTAGATGGTGGTCTTCTTTATGGATGAAGTGCAACAAGCCACACAAAAATGGAAGAATACTCTCATAGGTAAATTTCTATGTGGAAGCTTTCCACTTGATTTTGTTCATAAGAAAATGCAAGCAAGGCATAATATGGAGGTCAGTTCCATATTTCACCACTCTCAGAAGGGTTGCTCTTGTTTTAGTTCCCATTTGAGGCAGTTAAGAATCAGATGATGCTTGAGAAGAGACCATAGTCCCTCATCGAATAGATTCTAGCACTTAAAAGCTGTTCACACAACTTTCGATCTGGGAAAGACTCTATTCATCATGTTCGAATTTAGATACATCTCTTTGACCTTCCATTGAAACTATGAAAAGTTGAGAAGATCCTCAAGCTGATCTCCGTTGCTAGTACCCTATTGTTTGCAGACTAATAATGAAATTAGTTAAGCATGTGTAGCATGCTAGGTATGAAGATTTTGTAATAACACTTGCGTCTGCATACGATGGTTATAAATTCTATTTGCTTGCCTTTATGGACTTCTTTGGCTATCCGAATGGGATTTGCCAGCGTTGCAGTGCTCGTGGACTTTATAAAATCTATTTATCTAGAAGCCAAGGTTAGACTGGCTGATTACATTATTTGGCAACAATTTATTTATAAGCAACTTTTGGAACTCCTTTATCCTTGTAGAAAAATTGCTATTTTGGTACCTTCTTGTGGGTGCTTGGAGGCTACTATAATTGATGCTAAACCCTTATATGTGCTTTGGATCATAGCAGCAAGAATCCATATTCAAAGTTCTTACTGCAATGTCGATAATTTTCCACATCATCAGTGGCTCAAGAACAACATCTAACGGGTTGGACATAGCTGAAGAAGGCATCTAAGAAGTCCTCATCTCCATGAGGACAAAATTCACAATTCTCTTCATTGGTGAAGGGGATCTCGATTTGGGCTTTTGGCAACAAATCCTATAGATCAAATTTCAAAGAGCCAAAGTATGGAGATTACTATTGTGCCATTGATAGCAACTTCAAAAGAGAAATATAAAAGATCTCCTATCAAATCACAAAAGAACTTATCATCACTGAGTTCAGAATTGCTACCACAATAGAAGGTTATTATCATGAAAAATACAAAGTCCAGACTGGCAAATAATCAAAATCCAATGCTATGGTTATATACACTCGACAGAAGGTAGCAATGGTGAACACTCAGAAGGGGATGTGGAGGCCTGTTGATTAGATAATGGGAGGTTTTGGTGTCAAGCAGCTGATAGCTTTAGAGAGAAATTACCTCATTCTAGTTCAGATATTACATCTAATTCTTACCTCACTTATATTGCCCAACTAAAGTCTAAGCTTAACCCTATTTCTAATAGGGGTGCAAATGGGTCGGGTCGGACTGGATTATGAGTGATCCCTACCTGATCTAATTCTTTGATGAGGTCCTAATAGTAGACTCAAACCCAATCCAACAAAATATTGGATCAGATCCATGGATAAAAAACTTTTTCTAATGGACCATTCGGGTCGGGTTGGGTCCATGCACAATCTGGCTCTAACTTAAAAAATTTGGATCTGGATCGAGTCTTATTCATATCCAGATCTATAATCCCAAAACACTACTGCATCCATTTCTTAACCACATTAATGATCTATTCAATCTAGTTCTTTCCACTGAACTTTATTTTTTCCTCTCTTTAAGTTTTTTTGTTTAACTAGGAGAAGATTTCTTCATAAATGCCTTCTCTCTCTCTTCCTCTATCCAACTTCAATTTGCAACTTTTATTATAGATCTGCTACCAAAGCCATATGAAGATGGGAATCTTGTAAGCAAAGTTTTTTATGTTTTAATATTGAATAGTTGACAACACTGTTCTAACTTGTTGCATTTAACATCTTCACAATATTCATTAGTAATTCAATCACATGCAGCTTATCTATGTCCAAGCATTTGATCATCTAGAAACTTTTATGACCTTTGAGATCATTTTGCTTACATGAGTTATTGGCTCTCCAAATCATTGTTAGCAACTAGTTAGTTGTGGGAATTTTACTCTATCCAGCTTGATATCCTTCAGTTGGAAGGGCAAATGCCGTAAGATATAATAAATTAGAGACCATCAAAAGCTTTTCAAATATGATTTACCGGAAGCTTATAGACAATAAAGTTATTGCTACTAATTGATTATTGATTGAACCTATTCACTAAGGCATAAAAATGAAATATCGAGAGAGCAACAATATTTTATTACTTTCAGATCTTCATTTGGCCATTTTCTTTTGAGATCAAGGAGAGATAATGATGTAAAAATACAGAAGTTGGATCTAATATTGAGCTCGGATCGGATTGGATCATTAAGCATAAGATCCAAATCAACCTATAAAACTAAATAGATCAATTCGGATCGGATCGGATCTGAATTCAGTAAACCTAAACTTGACTCAAAAAATGAAACAATTCAATTTTAGAATCCGACCCGACCTCACAGGTGCTTTAATATAGGTTGAATTGGATCTAAAAGGATCAAGTCGAGTTAGATCATAGGTCAACCCAATCTATTTGCAACCTTAGTTTCTAGTCAATATAGAGATACCAAGTGTCCTTCAAAGATCCCAGAAAATTATGCTAGACTCAGCTCACCTTTAGGGAGTATGATCATTAGTGGGAAGGGGTTGGAGGAATCATCTCACTCACGAAGATTCTTACTTGAAATTGCCGAGGAGTGAACAAGTCTTTTTTTTGTCGGTTATATAAAATGCTTAATCTACCAATGTAGTCCTTCTGCTGTCTATTTTCTAAAAATCAGATTATCTACAAATATCTTGGGGTGTATTAAAAGAATAATGGGGCCAAAATGAGAAGTGTACATGATCTTGTCATTGGATTTATCTGGGGGCATTGCAATTATCTGGTTGGAAGAGATCAACATTGTTATCTTCTTATGTTATGATCGTAAGATAGCTTTTGGTCTTTTTACCATTGTATCTGGTGCTACATGGTTGCTAGGCATTGTTCATGTTAGTACTTGTTTGTATGAGTATAGATAACTGCGAGAGCAAGTTGCTTTAGCCATGTCCTTGAGTGGACCTATAATTTATATAGAGGATTTCAATTATATTCTCTCATTCAAGGATAAAGTTGGAGGCAGATCTTTTAAACCTAATAGAGAAGTCCAAGAATTCTGCACCTTTTTATGCCAAGTTGGGTTGATGAATTTGGGCTTTCAAGGGCCTAAATATACTTTGTGTAATAATTGCTAGGGGTGCACAAGGGTTTGAGAGAGGTTGGATAGAGTTTTGGTGAATAATAAATAGATGGATCTTATTTCTGATTTATTTGTTCGACACTTAATCAGGTATGGATAGATCATTGCCTAATCTTTTTATCTGTTCTTCTTAATACACCTCCAACTAATCTTTCTTTTGGATTCAAGAAGTTTTAGCTAATATATGCTAGCATCTAACAAGTTATCAGGTGTGTCAGATCCTATCCTAATCACTATTCTTTAGATGTTAGGTTGACCAAACTTCTTTCTAATACTAAAAAGACTTTAAAAAATAGAAATGAAGCATTGACAATCTCTTCTCAAATGACTCTAAATTAAACGATCGTATTTACTACCTACAAACCTTAGAGGCTTAACAAGGAGATCTTAATGTCCTCCAATATCAGTAATTGTTAGCTCTTTTGCAAGAGTATCACCATAATCTCCATTGTCAGGAAATATTGTGGTGCCAAAAATCAAGAATTTCATGGATCAAAAGGATAGAGATTTTAATACTAAATTATTCCATCATTCTATAATTCTTAGATAATAGAGGAATAAAATTCTGTACCTCCATTCATCTTATGGAGATTTTATTGATGATCCTGAGTAGGTGCTTCATATATTTTTAGATTCATTCCAATATTGTTGGCCAGCCTAGATGCTAAGCCAACAAATAGCATTATTTGTGATGTCATCAATTGTTACTACTGAACAAAATTATGACCTCATCCTGCAGTTTATGGAGAAGGAGATTGATCGAGCTCTCAAGAGTATGGATCCAGATAAGGCCCCTAAGCTTAATGGATTCCAATTTTTTTGCTTCAAATAATTCTTGCACATAATTAAGAATGATGCCATTCAAGCTATATATCATTTATTTGATATGGTTATTTTGCTGCTAGATTGTCAAAAGACCTATATCAGCTTAATCCCAAAGATCATCAACCTTAAGTATGTTACTGATTATCGATTCATCAGTCTATGCAATGCAACCTACAAGATTATTGCCAAAATTCTTGTTCATCAACTTTAGTCAATCTTGCCTCATATAATTTTTTAAGAACAAGGTGCTTTCCTCCAAGGCCAATCTATCATGGACTAGATTTTACTTAGTCAAGAGCTCATACACTTTTTATCAAGAGCTCTTCCTTCTTGTAGTTTGATAATGATTAAACTTAATATGGAAAAGACTTATTGGTGCAGACATCAGAGCCATCAAAAATCGACAATATGATTTAAATTCGATTTGGATGGAAGAAGCCTCATTAGATTGATTTTACTTCAGTTATTTATTTTCAGTCAATAAATTTTTAATGCATTTAGCTTTGGGTCCATAGGGCCATACTTGGATTTGTCCACGTCACCTTTGGAGCCACCACTCTCCACATATCAAGAGAAGAAATATGCATGCCAGCATGTGCCGTGCTCATGCTAAGTTGTGTCAAGCATCAAGCACCCACATGGAGTTTCATTTCTTTCTTAGAATTTCTTAAGAGTTTTTGACTACTTATTTTATTGAAAGCTGATTTCTTTCCTTTTATCACATATAATGCTTTACTTTTTTGTGGAAGGCTGATTTCTTCCTTGTAAAAGATAAGAGATTCTTAAAGAAATAGGATCTTTAGAGTCCTATATAAATCTTTGTATCTTTCATGAAGAGAACAATGAATAATTTTACAAACTCCATAAATACTTGTGTCAATCGCTCCAAAAGGAAGAGGGTGTGAGATCTAAAATCGCCCCATAAGGGGAGGGTGTGACGTCCACTTTCTATCCTACTCTTTCTACTTAAGATCCAGTGTTTCTGCAACTCTGATTCGACTCCACCATCTACCCACGCAAGTCTTTTCCGTCAAAAAAAAATCTATCTCCTCCAGAATTTTTATCTATCGTACTGAGAGAAGGAGTGATTACTTATTCTACAGATCATATACTGTTAAGGACCTTCATTCCTTATCAGTTGATCTTTAATTTTTTTTTAATCCGATGTTGGTAAAGACCTAGTTCTTTATCGATGGATCTGTTTGATTAAAAGATTAAGAGCCCTAAGCAGAGTAGTTTCTTAACTATCACGATTCGGATTCTTATCATCTTCTTAGATTTTTCTCATGGGTTTAATGTTTTATTTTCTCTCATTCCATTCATATTTTTTTTGTATTTACTTGTGAGCATATTTAATTTTTGCTATCTGTTTATGAAATTCTCTATTGCTAGTTATTTACTGATCTCTCGAATGGCATTCGTCTGTATCATTTAGATTGATCTCGCTTTAGTCTCATATCAATCAATCATGCATCCTAAGCATAGTATAGGCAACTATACTGTCTGTCCTGAGAATAATGAGCCCCTGGCTGGATGTAATTTGTTGTTGATAAACAGAAGAGAGCTTGATCATTAGGATTGATTTTCTTTTCTCTCTTCTTTAGGATTGTCCCGCATCAATATGGTATCAGAGCTGGTTCATTAGGGCTTTAGTTTAAATTCAGTAATTTAAATTTTCACAAGTTAAATTTTCGCACTCTAAATTTTGTATTTTACTTTCAAATATTTTAATTTTTATTACACCTTATTTCTGCATCCTAGAGTTGCATGACCACTAGATCAGGTATCTGATACCAACATCCTACTTTTCCACCCAATACCAATATGGATCCCAATATAGCAGCCATCATTAATGCTCTGACTGAAAAGTTTGATGACATGAAGAATTTTATGAAAGTCATGGATTAGAGAATAGTGGTATTAGAAGAAGCTAGACAGAAACAATCTGAACCTGAGTCTCTCCGACTACCTATAGGACAAAGAGGTAGGAATCTAGAACTTAATCGACCTATAGGGACATGCCTGCACCATAACCAGTTCGATCAAGATGAGCATATTCTTAGGAATATGAAGGTCGAAGCTCTAAATTTTGATGGTTGTCTAGATCCAAGAGAGTACCTAGATTGAGAATCAGGTATGGACCACTATTTTGGATGGTACGAAATGTCTGAAGTAAGGAGAGTTAGGTTTGCTAAGATAAAATTAGTTAGGCAAGTCCGACTTTATTGGGAAAGTGTTAAGCATCTTCTCAATCAGAGAAGATAAGATCTGATACAAATCTGAGATGAGATGAAAGAAAAACTCTGAGAGAAGTACCTCCCCACCTCTTACCAACAAAAACTTTTAGATCAATGATAGAGGCTTACTCAAGGGAATAGATCAGTCACCGAGTATATCACGAGATTTGATGAATACCTCGAGATGTGAAGTAGCAGAAGATAGGATTGTTATCTTATCTAGATTTAGAGCTGGATTACGAGAAGATATTCAGCGTGAGCTCTTTCTACGAGAGGTAACCATGTTGGAACAAGCTTATCAACTTGCCTTAGACTTTGTGAGATTTTCTAAATATTCGACTCTTCGTCATCCTGAACCTAGCCGAGTAACCCTTCTGGATCGAGACCTAATATTAATCAAACTCTTAGTAATGGACCTCCACTTACAAATCCTATTGAGAGAAAAGAAGATAAAAAAAGGAGCTATAGGAGAGTTATCAAAAGGAAGTAGTTCTCGATCCCATTGCTTCAAGTGCCATGGTTACGGTCACTTTACTGCACAATGCCCTAACCGATCATTATTTGTAGAAAAATTAGAATGAAAAACTCTAAAAAATATTGAGGAAGAAGTTTATGAAGCTGATCCAGATTTAGCCGAGCAATTTGAGAGTACTGAGGACATCCTAGGTTATGCTGCACCTGAGTCAGACCTTAGACTTGGAGTCGTTAGGTATGTCCTAGCACAAACTAAGGAAAGTGAAGACTGGCGTAGGACCTCTATTTTCTATACCTTCATAAAATTTGATGATAAAATTTATAAGGTGATTATTGATAGCGGTAGCTGTATCAACGCCATCTCTACCGACACGGTTAAGCGATTAGGATTAACTCCTGTGGATCATCCCAGTCTATACCATGTATCTTAGATTGATTCCTCCTCTATTCCTATCAAATTTTGATGCCGTGTGCCCATCCAGCTTCATTCCTACCAGGATCATATGTGGTGCGATGTCTTACTCATAGAAGTCGGAAGTATCATATTAGGTCGACCTTGGCTATTCGACAATGATGTTACGATTTATGACCGAACCAACTCCTGTAGCTTTACTCATCAGGGTAAGAATATCATGATTAATCCTTCCCACCTAAGGCTACTAATAGAAAGATAGGCGATGGACCAAAAGAAAACCTCAAGAAGAAAAGCCTCCATCTGATAGGTACTAAAGAATTAGAGATGACCATGAGTGAGGATCACCAGTTTGGATGCTTGCTGCTAGAGAAGTTCATGAGGATTCTAAGGTAGATTATCCTAAGAAAGTAGCTAGCCTTCTTAGTGAGTTTCATGATGTCTTTCCTAAGGATCTTTCAAATTACTTACCTCCTATGAAAAACATTCAACATGCCATTGATTTAGTTTCTGGATCTACCTTATCCAACTTGCCCCACTATAGGTTGAACCCTAATGAGCATGCCGAGCGACAAAGACAAGTTGGAGAGCCGATAAAAAAAAGATTTGTGAGGGAGAGTTTGAGTCCTTGCGCAGTTCCTGTACTACTGACTCCAAAGAAAGATGGTACATAGAGGATGTGCATAAATAGCCGTGTCATTAACAAGATCACCATTAAGTACCGCTTCCCCATCCCTAGGTTAGATGACATGTTAGATATGATGGCCAGATCCACTATCTTTTTTAAGATTGATCTTAAGAGTGGTTACCATCAAGTAAGGATTAGACCGAGAAATGAGTGAAAAACTACTTTCAAGACAAAAAATAGTTTATATGAGTGGATGGTGATGTCATTTCGATTATCTAATGCTCTTAATACCTTCATGAGGTTGATGACCCAAATACTACGATTATTTATAGGAGTATTTGTAGTCGTATATTTTGATGACATTTTGATCTATAGTCGAACTAGGGAAGACCATCTAGATCATCTCCAAAGAGTGTGTCAAGTTCTTAAAACAGAAAGCTTGCATGCTAATTCTAAGAAGTATGCTTTTATGATAGATCATATCATCTTTTTAGGTTTTGTTGTTACCCCCAATGGTGTATCTGCTGATCCTGAAAAGATTAGAGCAATAGTTGAGTGGCCGGTGCTCAAGAGTGTGCATGACGTGCGGAGTTTTCATGGATTAGCAATCTTTTATTGTAAGTTCATAAAAGAATTTAGCACCATAGTCACTCCCATCAATGACTGCATTAGAAAGAAAAAATTTGAATGGACTAGGACAGCCAATAGAGCCTTTGTAGACATTAAGGACAAAATGATCCATGCACCAATCTTATGTCTCCTTGATTTTTTTAAGATTTTTGAAGTAGCGTATAATGCATCAGGAGTTGGGATTGGTGGTATCCTTAGTCAAGAAGGTCATCCGGTAGCATACTTTAGCGAGAGAAATTTAATGATTCTAAACTCAAGTATTATACCTACGATAAGGAGTTTTATGCGATAATCCAAACTTTTAAGATATTGAAGGCATTATCTACTATCGCAAGAATTTGTTTTGTACTCTGACAATGAGATCCCTAGATTCTTGAATTTCTAAAAGAAATTGAATCATAGACACGGTAGGTGGATTGAGTTTTTGCAAGCCTATACTTTTATTTTGAAACACCGTGCAGGTGTAGAGAATCATGCTGCTGATGTCCTGAGTCATCGTCATACTTTGCTGTCCACCGTTAGTATAGAAGTTGTTGGTTTTGATAAGGTTAAAGAAAATTATAAGGAGTATCCAGATTTTGATGACATACTTACCGCTTTACGTAAGGGGCTATCTAGAAAATGTAGTGAATATACCTTCAGGATGGTTATCTATTTAGAGAAACTAGGCTGTGTATCCCCCGTACATCTTTAAGAGATTTTTTAGTTTAGAAATTACATGCTGGAGGATTAGCTGGACACTTTGGTAGGAATAAAACTATAGAGTTGGTAGAAGTTCAGTTCTTTTGGCCAAGCTTGAAAAGAGATATCCAAATTATTGCCCAATATAGAACATGTGCCGTGGCCAAGCAGAGAAAATAAAATACAGACCTATATACACCCTTACCTATACCAGACTGTCCTTGGCAAGATATTAGTATGGATTTTGTTTTGGGATTACCTAGGACAGCTAGAAAGCATGATTCTATTCTAGTGGTTGTAGATAGATTTTCAAAAATGGCCCATTTCTTGTCCTGTTGCCAAACGTCTGATGCGTCGAAAGTTGCAAGGATATACTTTGATGAGATTGTTAGACTACATGAATTGTCTAAAACCATTACTTCTGATAGGGATGTTAGATTTATGAGCTACTTTTGAAAAATCCTATGGCACCTTTTAGGCATAAAACTAAAGTTTTCTTCTGCCTATCATCTGCAAACCGACGGTCAGACCGAAGTGGTTAATAGGAGTCTTAAAAATCTTTTGCATTGCTTGATTGGAGAACATATGGGTAACTGAGGTTTTTTGCTACCCCGAGCCGAATTTGCATATAATAGCTCTGTTAATAGGTCCATTGGCATGAGTCCTTTTGAAGTAGTTCATGGATATCAACCTAGAAAACCAATAGACCTCATCCCACTACCCATGCATGCTAGGATTTCTGAATCTGCAGAGTCATTTGCACAGCATGCCAAGAGTCTACATAAAAAGATCATAAAAAAATTAGTATGAGCAATAAAATTTATAAACAGAATGTAGATTCTCATCGACGTGTCCAAGAGTTTGCAGAGGAAGACTAGGTGATGGTTCGATTGAGGCTTGAACGGTTTTCATCCGGAACCGTGAAGAAGTTACATGCCCGAGGAACAGATCCGTTTAAGATCATAAAGAAAATCGGATCAAATGCGTATATTATGGACCTACCTTCTGATTTTTGGATTAGCTCTACTTTTAACATTACAGATCTTGTCACCTATAAAGAACCAACTCGGATACCTAGTGAGCCATTTAAGCCTGAACCAATCTTTGAGAGCGAACCTGTCCCTGAGTGTCCACCAGCCAAAATATCAGCAAAACACGATCAGATTGAGAGAATTTTGGATGAGCAGATCCTCTCCACCCGGAGTCGAGGCTATCAGCGGTATCTGATCAGATGGCGAGGTCGATCAGAGTCTGAAGATACCTGGATCACTCAAGAAGAGCTCCAATGCATTGATCCCGATCTACTTGAGCGTCATCAGAGCAGAATCGACCCACACTCGACAGGATCGAGTTTTTCCCACCTCGGAAGAATTGGTGCAGACACCAAAGCCATCAAAAATCGACAACATGATTTAAATTTGATTTGATCGAAGAAGCCTCATTAGATTGATTCTACTTCAGTTATTTATTTTCAATCAATAAATTTTTAGTGCATTTAGCTTTGGGTCCATAGGACCATACTTGGATTTGTCCACGTCACTTTTGGAGCCACCACTCTCCACATGCCAAGAGAAGAAATATGCATGCCCGCATGTGCCGTGCTCATGCCAAGTTGTGTCAAGCATCAAGCACCCACATGGAGTTTCATTTTTTTTCTAGAATTCCTTAAGAGTTCTTGGCTACTTACTTATTTTGTTGAAGGCTGATTTCTTTTTCATGGTAGATTATTTTATCACATATAATGCTTTACTTTTTTGTGGAGAGTTGATTTTTTTCTTGTAAAAGATAAGAGATTCCTAAAGAAACAGGACCCTTAGAGTCCTATATAAATCTTTGTATCTTCCATGAAGAGGACAATGAATGATTTTACAAACTCCACAAATACTTGTGTTAATCGCTCCGAGAAGAAAAGGGTGTGAGACCCAAAATCGTCCCACAAAGGGAGGGTGTGAGGTCTACTTTCTATCCTACTCCTACTTAAGATCCAATATTTCTGTGACTCTAATTTGACTCTACCATTTATCCACACAAGCCTTTTCCGCCAAGAGAAGATCTGTCTCCTCCAGAATTTTCATCTATCGTGCTGAGAGAAGGAGTGATTTCTTATTCTACAGATCATATGCTGTCAAAGACCTTCGTTCCTTATCAGTTGATCTTTAATTTTTTTTTTAATCCGATGTTGGTAAAGACCTAGTTCTTTATCGATGGATCTATTTGGTTAAAAAATTAAGAACCCTAATCAGAGTAGTTTCTTAACTATTACGATCCGAATTTTTATCATCTTCTTGAATTTTTCTCACGGATTTAATATTTTATTTTCTCTCATTCCATTTATATATTTTTTTATATTTACTCGTGAGTATGTTTAATTTCTGCTATCTGTTTATGAAATTCTCTATTACTAGTTGTTTACTGATCTCTCGAATAGCATTCGTCTATATCATTTAGATTGATCTCGTTTTAGTCTCGTATCAATCAATCACACCTCTTGAGCAGAGTATAGACAACTATATTGTCTGTCCTGAGAATAATGAGCCCCTGGCTGGACGTGATTTGTTGTTGATGAACAGAAGAGAGCTTGATCATTAGGATTGATTTTTTTTTTCTTTTCTTTAGTGTTGTCCCGCATCACTTATGATTGGGTCTCTTGGATGTTTCTTTTTCCTATATTGTAGCAGTTTGACTTCCACAGTAAATTCATATCTTTCATTCATCAATGTATTACTCAATCTCCCTTTGTGTTACTTATTAATGGTTTGCCTATACCTTGGTTTATACCAACAAGGGAATTGTGTCAAGGATGCCCTTTGTCACTATATATGTTTATTTTCTGTTCAAAAGTGTTCTTTCGGTTCTTACAATCTGCGATGCATCAGCAGCTTCTTCAGACTTTTCAACCTAATCGAAGGGGACCCTCTATATCTCATTTGTTCTTTGCGGATGATTTGTTTCTCGTATGCAAGGATATTATGAAGGACAGTGTTTGTTTACTTTTCATTATTGATGCTTATTATTTTTTTAAGACAAGCTATCAATGTGCAAAAGTCCTATGTTATGTTTAGTCTAACTATTTCTATGGTATTGAAACATTAAATTATGAACTTACCTAATATGCATGAGAAGTAGGGTGCTTGAAAGTACTTGGGAGTGCCAATTTCAAAGAATAAGTTGCATGCATCTGATTTTAATTTTATAGAGGAAAAGCTGCTATCATGAATTGAGTCTTGGAAGTGGAAGACTCTTGCACTTGTGGGTGGAGCAACTCTTCTCCAATTTGTGTTGGCATCAATTCTTTTATTTTCGTTATCTTCAGTTCTTGTGCTTCAATTTTTTCTACACAAATTAGAAAAGAAATTCAAAACTTTCCTATGAAGATATATTTATAATCGGAAGGCTCTTCATCCTATAGCTTGGCCTTTGGTATGCATGGCTAAGGATCAGCAGGGTATTGGTCTAATTAATTTGTGATCCAGATAAAAAGCCTATTTATGCAATCTAGTTGTCCAAATTGTGCTTCATCCTAATTCTTTGTGGGCCAAGTCTATCCATGCATACACTACTTTATGGGTACTTAGAAAGACTACCAAAAGCTCTGGCACAATTCTTGAATATGGTCAAAAATTTGTAATTTGGTTCTCCGGTGCAACCTCACTTCATTTATACAATTGGATCAGATGATTCTATTGATATCTTTCAAGGCACATGATTTTCTGTGACTCTTATTTATAGGTGGCCTATATTTATTAATATTGACATTGATAATATCTAACTTAAGCTATTGGCTTCGATTAGCCACTATTTTCTCTATTGAAATGATGATCCAAATTGGTTGTATACAATTGCTTCTCGGAATGGGCTAATCATCTATATTGTGGTTCTTGTGGGCATCAACAGATGACTCTTATTGATATGTATCCATTAATCAATCCTTCTAAGGATAATGGATATTTAAACAATTGTGCTGGAATCTAGAAGATCCATGTGCCAATGAGAGTCATTTTTTTGTGGCAATTACTTTGGGATCAACTACCAAGTAAGCAATTCTCATGTCAGAAGGATGTACTAGATGCAAAGCAGTATTTTTGTGATTTATCTAATACTATTCAGGAAGATACCCATCATATTATTATATCTTGCTCATTTGCCAAGAGCTACTGGACAGCATCGCAGTATATTGGTGGGTAGAGTTTCTGTCCTTCATCCTTGCGAGCTTTGATCTAGTTTCTCACCACAAGTTAGGTAGAGCCTGTAAGGCGAGCTCTATTTGCCTATGTTACATGTCGGTTATGGTTAGCTCGTAATAAAAGAATCTTACAATAAAATCATCGACCTCCACATTATTTGGTGCAGAAGGTTCTCACTGATTATATATTTTTAACTCAATCTTTATTTTCTATAGCTCCATCATGACACTAGGGTTGTTCTTCTTCATTTTCATCCCTTAACGCTTCTATATTGGTCTCTTGGCAAACCCCTCCCACTGAAGCGATTAAGGTTAATTTTGTGTAAAAGCAAATTAATCTAAGGTGGTAGTTAGGTTTGTCATTAGGGACTCATCTGGTGCTTTATTGAAAGCTAAAGGCAAGTTATTACTCCCAACAACTATGCCATATGCTTAATTAACTATTGTGTGGGTGGGTTTATATGTTGCCCATACTGAATTTTTTGAAACTAATATTAATTTTGAAGAAGATTCAGTTACAATAGTTAACTGGCTAAAATATTCTGATGCTTTTAAGTATAAACATTCTCCTTTATTAGCTGATCTTCTTCAATGGCTAAAAGATACTCTCTTATGTAAAATTTCTCATACTTTGTGTGAACGTAATCGAGTAGTTGATTATGTGGCTGCTCTAGCTTTGAACATGGATTATAATATCTTTCAAAATGATTCTTTATCTCCACAATTTAATGTATTATTTTACAGACTGATTATCGGAGAGTGGCTTATTTCATCATCCTTAATGTCACTCAAGCTATGGGTTGTTATCTTAAATTTTATTGCTGTGATCTAAAACATAGTACTTGGTTTGGAATTAGATACTTGTTGTGGTTTTGGTTGTGCTTCATTTGTTTCACTAGCTTCTAAATACAATTTGGGTAATTGGGGCTTGTGGGTGCATAAATAATGGTTACTTAGTTGAAGATTTACATATTCCATTCTTTATGGTGTGTTATCATCTGCATTACTTTGTTTAGCATGGTGATTCCGATATTAGTTTCTATTTGATGTGGATATCTCAACTATATTTTATCGCAACAATATACTTACTATGTTACAAGAGCTGTGCCAAACTAAAAGGATTCAGTAGAGGAGAAGAATTGTAGTATATGCTGGTTCTATCACCCATTTTGGCTCATCTTCGTATATCATTATAGAAAGACCTCATCTTTAGGTGTTGCTGGTTATGATTGCTACTGTGAAGTCTTAAAACAACAGAAGTTGATGCCCAATCAGCAGATTGGGTGGCTAGACATCTTAATCAATGAGTAATTATATATCCTAGATCTCAATTACAGCAGCAACTTTCACTCAGCAATGTATATATTGTATATAGCTTATAGCATACTTATTTTGTGTAGCTTTTACTTAACAGTGTGTATGCTTCTATTGATGTTATATTTTAGCTTTTTCTTCACTTTCATTTTAATTGTCTAGCTGCTGGCTGTCATCATTTTTAGTTCAGTAGTGCTGGGCATATGTTTTGTAATGCAGATATTTTATATATAAAGTCTCCCGGCAATCTTCTATCAAAAAAAAAAAAAAAAAAACTTACAAAATAGTGAATAAAATAATTAAAATTTTTACTGAATTCAAGATGCTCTTTATAATGACAGCACTCTTATTTATAATTATAGGACTTCTTAAACCTATTTATAAATATATCCACCTTCATATCTTATTGAAAGTAAAAGATTTTTATACATAAAGAAAAAAAAAAAAAGAGTGCTCTCTATAATTTGCTAAAATTTGTTTTGTTCTCCATAATTTGCTAAAATTTATTTTGATGCAATCAAATTCTAACATGCATAGTTGTAGAGGAAGCATTAGAGACTATGACTTTAATGCCAAGGACAAATTTGGCAATAGATCGAGGCTTTTAAGAGGCATAGAAGGTGGTGTAGATGGATAAAGTGAGGAAGAGGATAGAGATATAGTAGAAGATGATACTACGCATAGGGGAGAGAGGGATGCTAGCTAGGTAGGCTTGAACTGGATCGGATATGGATCGGATACCAATTTATCCATATCTATATTTGTTTTATTTGATAAATACAAATATAGGTATGGATTTTATTTGGATATAAAAATTTATATCCATATTTGTTTTAAACGGATACTGATATAATTCGCATACGAGAAGTATGGATATAATTATGAATATAAATTAAATAATTAAACTTTATAATTACAGAATCAAAGATATTTTAAAATAGATAACAAATCAAGTTAATAGCAATTTTACATGATTATATATTATCTTAAAAATTAATAAGTACTATATAAAATTATATAAGGTTATAAATAGATTTAAATATTTGGATACGGATTGGATAGTTGCCTATTCATATCCATATCTATTTTTTTTTTATGGATATGGATATGGATATTATTCAGATCATCAAATTTTTATCTAGATTCGGATTGATTTGAATATAAAAATAGATCCAGATGGATATTATTCATACCACTTTCATTTCTAAAATTAGGGCTAGTATTTCCATTAGAGAAAATAGAGATCTCATGGCTCTTCCTTAGACATGCAAGGGACAAGGAAGACATCAAGGCACGAGGAGAGGATGGATTGATTTAATTGATTAACTATTTTTTTATTTGTTTTGAGGTACATTCATAGGTGAAATGTGGCAAGCAATCCAGTTGCCACTGCTCAATGTGATATATATAGATTTAGCTCAATCTGGATGCGAGGTAAAGGGGCAAAATTGTTTGTATACACACATGATGAATGATATTAAAATACACTATAAAGATAGCCCAATTTTATAAAAATAGTATTTTTACGAATTTTTGAATATTTGCCTCTCTAAAAACCAGCTAGATACCAATTTGATTTTTTTCATTGAATTCCATGCAGTGTTCACACAACTACTCTATAATCACTGCATAAGAACAAGTACAAATTTGTAAGATAATTAGATTCGAATGTTAAAATTTGGATTTGATCAAATCCTATTCGAACCCAACCATGTATAATCTCTGGCATTGAAAGACTAATTTCAATATTGTAAGTGGTTAGGCATGAATGCTAGTCTCTAGTTACCATGTTTGAAGGGCACAGGGACAATGCTCTCATCTGGCGTATATATTCATCTTCATAATGGGTGGCAAGGGATAGACACTTTGGACTGTTTTCTTATGAATGCAAGTTCTAGTTTCCTCTGGTATCCAGGAAAAAAAAGAAAAGAAAAGAAAAGAACTCTAACCCCAATGAAGCAACGTACGTCCCAAAGGCGCCAGAACTCTTCTCTTCTCGGGGTTATGGAGGACGGACCGCTGTTGCAGAGCGCGAAGCGGCGCATGCCGTAAGATTTCCTCCTGAGGACTGACGTGGCTGCAGCCATTCGTTTTCCTCTCCGCTCTGTTCCGGGTTCCTAAAAACCAAATCTCGTTGTCCCCTCCCACCGTCGTTCTTCATTAGCGCTGGCTCGTCGGGAGCACTCGCCGATACACACCATGTAGCAGGCTTCCATACCTTTTCGTGTCATATTATTTTTGATCCAGAATTATTTTTAAATTTTTCAAATTTTCAATTAAAATAAAATATTTTTGAATGGCTAATGACTTATTTTTAGATCCCTATTATCTACTATTACCATCTGCTACCGTTTAAGACCATTTAAATGACAAAAATGATCTTGACGGTTTTGGAAGAAAAGATTAATCCTATAGAGACTTACTTAGAGATGAATTTTTGATTTATTTATAAATACCACCCCTCTAGCTCTCTCAACTGAAATCCTTTCTTAATGCCACATCTCCAATCCCATGTCACCGCCGCCGTCACCCTCCCTTTTCACTCCATCTCTACCAGCAATCAAGATGGTAATATCTCTTTTACACCTTTATTTTTTCCTCTCTCTTCTCCTCTCTATTTTTCTTCTTTTTCCTCTGATCTCTCTTATTCCTAAGATTCTTTGGATTTATGGCACGATCTCAGCTGATCCATCTTTATCCCTACTTTGTTAGTTCCAAAATACTGTCACTCATCTTTAAACAAAAAAAAAAAAATCGTCTCCATTGTTTTATATATAGTATTATTCATTTATTATATAAGTAAATAGTTAAATATATTTTTAAATATTTATTTATTATATTATTTAATAGCTGATATGTAGATAGATTATTGATATCTATTTCATATTCTCTTTATCAATATGTTATACTACATATTACTCATAAAGCAAGTAATTATAGATGAATTATCATATGGTGATGACAAAATATGGATAAAAAGGAACATATTGAGAGTGAACCGAGAGAGCACATTCGATAAAATTGCAAATAGAATATGCAGTAGGTGGGATATAGATAAAGACATTCTGATACTGAAATATCGGCTTTTCACCCTAGAAAACTCTATATTTAAACTCAAGAATGATGAAGATATTCAACGCATGCTTGATTTTCACATTGCACTGAAGTCTTCGTTAATAGAGATCAATGTGGAAACCAACCTTAATAATGGATCAGAATCAACTCATCTAATTGAGTTAGGATAAATTTTTTTCTTTAATTATTTTATAATTACTTGATTCATCCAAAGTTCATTGTCCACTGTAATTATTTCATATTTTTGATAGCATAATTAGTCCACAAGATGTTGGGAGTATGGCTCTCATGATCCAGCTTCATCCCAAGTTCTACATCTGCATCTAGCCTTCGATTATCTAGATCATGGGAGAATACCATACAGGCATTGGTCAGATATTTAAAGATGCAACTCATTTTAAGGAGGTACTAAAAAATTATTCAATCACCCGTAATAAAGATCAATTCATTAAGAATGATAAATTAAGAGTTACTGTCAAATACATCAATGAATATTGTCCATGACGACTGCATGCATCAAGGGTTGGGCAACGGGAGATTTCAAAATCAAAACATTCAGTAACGCGTATACTTGCGACAGTGGCATTGGGAGGGGCGGACATCCAAAGGCATAAAAAACATGGGTTGCCGATATAGTGCTTTAAAAATTAGGAAGACATGTATAGACAATCGATATAAGAAGAATCAAAATAAAAAGATAATCATAAAATAAATAAGATACTCAAATACATCAATGAATATGTCCATGACGATGCATGCATCAAGGGTTGGGCAACGGGAGATTTTCAAAATCAAAACATTCAGTAACGCGTATACTTGCGACAGTGGCATTGGGAGGGCGGACATCCAAAGGCATAAAAAACATGGGTTGCCGATATAGTGCTTTAAAAAATTAGGGACAGACCATTGTATAGACCAATCGATATCAAGAAGGATATTCAAAAAGATTTTGACATTCATTTTCCTTATAGGCAAGCTTGGCTTGATAAAGAGGTTGCTAGAGTTGCATTACATGGTGAAGATTATGCATCATTTGATCTTTTACGATGGTATGGTAAAGCAGTGGCTGAGACTAACTCAAGAAGTTTATTTGTACTTGAGTATCCAGATAGATATTTTGAGAGGCTGTTCATGTGTTTTCATACATGTTTAGTTAGATTCAAGAGTGGATGCCGCCCTTTATTATTCATGGATGGAACCCATATCCTTAATAGATATGGTGGTGTAATGCTCTCAGCAGTGACACTTGACGCTGAGAATGAGATGTTTCCATTAACTTTTGCTATTATTAGTGCAGAAAATGATGCCAACAGGATTTAATTTTGTGAGAAACTCCATAACGTAATTTATAACAATGAAGATTCTTATTATCATCAATTATGTTTTATTTCAGACAGAGCAAAAGGCTTGACAAAGGGTATAAGGACTTCATTTCTTAATGCTACCCATGGTTATTGTTTGTACTATCTAAAGGAGAATTTCAAGAAAAAGCTCGATGGGTTATCGACAGTACAAAGAGAAAATATATTGAGTCTACTTGATAGCGTAACTTATGTACTATAAATATCACAATTCATTGGTTATATTAGTGACATAAGAGAGATTTCACCGAAGGCATGTAAACGGATTGAACGTGGCTCAGATATTGATCACTGGCCAAATGCTTTATTTAAGGAAAAGCGATATGGAGAGATGTACTCTAATGTTATGGAGTCATTTAACAATTGGGCAAAAGAGGCTCGATAGCTTCTAATAACTCCTATAATAGACATGCTCAGGTATAAGATGGTGGAGTTGATGCATGAGAGACATGATCGTTCCCAGAAATGGCAGACATATCTAGTTCCTAAGATTAAGCAGCTGATAAATATGAACATTGAAGATGGAAGGGGTCTTACAGTGTGATATTCGGATGGTGAGCGGTTTGAAGTAGTCGTGGTTTGTCTATATGAAGTTAATCTAAACATCCATACTTGTTCATGTAGGTATTGGCAGGTTTATGGTCATCCTTACATGCATGTGCAATGATAATTAGGAAGCACGAGTCAGTGTATACATATATATCTGAATTTTTCACAGTGGATGCTTATCGGAGAATGTATGAGCATGCCATCTTTTCTACTGCGGATATTTCTAAACCTACAGGGGTAAAACGTGAGGATCCGATTATAAAACCATCTATAATCAAACCAAAGGCAGAAAAGTCTAAAAAGAAGCACATTAATCCCAACCAAAGGAAGTCCATCTGCTTAAATGTGGGAGATGTCATAATGTTGGGCACAATTGGAAGACATGCAATGCCCCAATAGCTGAAGAATAAGTATATCTTGAAGCCTGTATGTATATGTTCTGTTGAGACTCATATGTACAGAAAAGTTGGAGTTATAAAAGTTAGTTTTTTATGAAACTAATTGATTATTTTTTATTTGTTTCAAATTTACTCTCTTTTGGATGCAGCTCAGCAGTTATCCAAATAAAGAAGGATTTCAATATATCAAGAATCCATATGTTTACTGTTTTTTTAATTCTTGAAGCCTATATATATATGTTCTATTGAGACTCATATGTATGAAAAAAATAAAATTATAAAAATTAATTTTTTATGAAGTGAATTGATTGTTTTTTATTTATTTCAGATTTACTCTTTTTTAATGCAGCTTAATAGTTATCCAAACAAAGAAGGATTTTAATATATCAAGAATTCATATTTTTATTATTTTTTTATTCTTGAAGCTTGTATGGTTATATTCTATTAAGACTCATATGTACGGAGAAGATGAAGTTATAAAAATTATTTTTTATGAAGTTAATTGATTGTTTCTTATTTGTTTTAGATTTATTCTCTTTTGGACGCAGCTCAACAGCTGTCCAAACAAAGAAGGATTTCAATGTATCAAGAATCTATATTTTTACTGTCTTTTTTTATTCTTGAAGCATGTATGTATATGTTCTATTGAGACTCATATATACGAAAAAAATGAAGTTATAAAAATTAATTTTTTATGAAGCTAGTTGATTATTTTTTATTTATTTCAGATTTACTCTCTTTTGGATGCAGCTCAACAATTGTCCAAACAAAAAAAGATTTCAATGTATCAAGAATCTATATTTTTACTGTCTTCTTGATTTTTGAAGTCTGAGTGTAAATATTCTGTTGAGAGTCACATATTTATGAAAAAATACAGTGTATATATAATTATTTTGTTGAAACTGCAAATTTTTAGCCTTTCATCCAAATGTAACCAAATTGCATATGGTTTATTGATATTTTTGTGCATTATTCACTTTTGTCGATGGATTGTAGTAGTTTATTGAATCTGTAGATAAATTGTACATGTAAATAACTTGAACAATAGTCAGCTACTATACAATCAGAGATGAAAATCTGAAAATTGAACCTGCAGATGAACTAGATTCGTATAACCAAATCATGTATCCATATAATTGAAAATTATATTGTGTAATCAAAAATCAAAACTGGATAATCCAACCACCGACTCGGGCACGAAGAGTAACTGGCACATTGGCCTGGCACATAACCAGACCACCGACTCTGGCACAAAGAGCAACTAGCACATTGGCCCGGCACGAAGCCAAGCCAATTCAGATCAAATCTGTACTGACTCGATCTAATTATGTAATTTGAGCATAAACCTGTGTAACCTAAACAGGGACCTGTGTAATCTATGTAACCTAAATATAAACTTGTGTAACTTTAATACAATCTGTGTAAACTGAACATAGATCTGCGTAACCAATTGTCCAATTTACATAATCATAAAAACTATCTTAACATAAATATGTGTAATCAGAAATTAAAACTGGATAACCAGACAACCGACTGGCATGAAGAGCAACTGGCACGTTGGCCCGGCACATAACCAGACCACCGACTCTAGTATGAAGAGCAACTGGCACATTGGCCTGGTATGAAGCCAAACCGACTCGGATTAACTTTGAGCTGACTCGATCCAATTATGTAAGCTGAGCATAAACCTGTGTAACCTAAACAGGGACCTATATAACCTATGTAACTTGAATATAAACTTGTGTAACTTTAATACAAATCTGTATAACCTAAATTTGGACCTGCGTAATCAATTATCCAATTTACAGAACCATAAAAACTATCTTAACATAAATCTGTGTAACCTGAACAGCTTTCAATATTAAAAAATAATCTATAATTAAAAATAAATATTAGTTATATAATTGTATCTCAATTGTTCATCCATAAGTAAAAGTTACATTAAGTTTATCCATTCATAGTTATATAATTGATCCCCCATTATACTAGCTCCATCTCCATTAGCTGCAGTCTCCTTATCTTCTCCATGCTAATTAGCAGCTTCACTCTCTTTTTCCACTTCATTTGCAGCAGACTTCTCAAACTATTCTTCATCATTGACAGGCTTTTCCTCTACTGTAGTTGACTCAATCTTCTTTTTCCGTTGTAATATATGCATAAACACAATCATATAATTGAACAATGAAAACATGTAATCGGATCAAATATACATATAACTAAATACACGAATTAGATAAGCAGACTTACTATCACTTAAAAATTGTACTTCAGTATCACTTTTGGCTGCATACCCTCTATCTATTGTTTCTTCACTGACAATCCCTCTTTTGAACCTTCACGAATAAGGAGTGCATTATATTCAGCTCGTAGTTTTATAATATTACTCGATCCTACGTCCAATTGTATCCCAAGTTGCAATAGTTTCATATAGCGTATCACAAAAACTCCACAATTAATGCTCCTAAAATTAAAATAGTGATCGAACATAAAATTAAAATTTATGATAAGTACATATGAGCTTATTTAATATTAAACTGATGCCCACATAGGGTCCTGTTGAGAACAATCATCAATTTATGGGAGTGGCCAATCTGCAGCTTAGGACATATTATGATGCTTAGCCAAATAGTGACAAATTCAATTTTTTTGTTATAATTAATCAGTAATTTATCAGTGATTTATTCCATGACAAGATGTATAGGGTCAAGAAGTATACCAAATTAAGTGCATAGGTGGATGGAAAGAGAGAGGAGTAATGTTTGAAGCATTTCTCCTCTATATCCATCATTAGTAGGTGCCAGTGGCTATTTGTACACAAGGGCATAAAGGCCAATTTTGCCTATTAATTTCGAATTGAAAACCTCTAAGAACATTATCCGAAAATTCTCAGAGTCTCTGTTATGCATGTTGCTATAGAAAATACCAAAAATACAAAATCAATAATAACATACACGATGATTTTAAAGTAAAGAAATTCTAACCAAAAACTCACCAATAGCCATGACCTAATAAATATACAAGGAGGATGCTTATTTAGTTCAGATTGCTGGCACTCCCGAAAGAGTGCCATGAATGCATCGATAACCTGCATAATAGTTCAATGAATTTAAAAATATTAGTCAATCATTTTTATCCTAAATAATTTTTGTATATCAACTTGCATCATCTTCCAATATCTGGTTGAGTAGTAGCTCATGAACTTGCATTCGTGAAACAAGGCTACTTTCGTTGGATCAAACTACTGTCCTGTAACCACATAGAAAACTCATGTAACCACAGATTAGCACTGTATAATCAATATTGAAAAAGTGTAACTAAAGGCAAAAACATGTAACCGATGATATTTTTAGTATAACTAAAAATATATTATCGGTCTATTATCAGTGAGAGAAATCTCGCTATTATCTCTCTCTCTTTTTCTATAATATTTTTTGACCCTGGGTAATCCAGTCATTTTTTATAGTACACCTAATATCATCAAAAGTAAAATTGAGTTTATAAGTATCGTTGTATGCTTTAAAAAAATAAGAGTATAGTTATTTATGTATCAGACGAAATTAAGTAGTCATGCTATCTGCATTAATGATAAATATAATGGTGGGGGGCGGAGTGTCTGGCATGTGGGCTTTTTCAACTATTTTATTTCTCATTGATTGGTGGGTAAGTAGGATTGCATAAGGGGCTTTTATCTTTACAGATTTATCTCTGTGGCCCCTTCTCTTCACCATCCTAACTATTGAACTTGATTTTATTATTAACCCATCTATGTCCCTTCTCTTTCTAGCACAACCCTCTTTTTTCTGTTCATATTCTTCTTTTCTCATAATTTCAGCACCTGCTGAAGGAAGATTAAAACAATCGCTAAAAAATTTGGATGGAGCTCCATTATCTCCAACCTCAGCTTCTTCCTCATCTTTTGGAGGTACAAAGCTTCCTTCAAGCTCAACAATTCTCTGCTTTAGAAGTTTGTTTTTCTTTCTTAGTTCATAAATTATCCATCTCAACTTTCGATGCTTTTTCTTATAGTGTAAGATGATCTTTTTCATTTTCCTTAACCCTCTCCCCCTATCCACTCTCTTCTCTTTTATTTTCTCTTCTCTTATCTTAATCTCAGATTTTATCTTCTTAGATAGCCCACTTCTCATCTTGACAATAGCATCGATGTGTGAGCACAGTCCTTCAATTGGTTGGAAGAGCCACTTCTCTTCCTCTTCTTTTACAAGGAGTTGTATCTGTAAAATTAAATATTAGAGTAAATAATCCATTGCACATAAATTTCAAGATTAAAAATATATAGATTTTATTAATCCTGTGAAATAAAAGCACATATCCTCTATTCTAAAAAAAGTATATTTTCAAACTTGAAAATACTTACATTCTTGGGTGGCACTTTAGTAATCATAGATTGTAGCTTCCCCTGAATTGAAAATCTCTTTATACTATAATTCAAAATATGAAGAAAAATCCATAGTAGATGCGATCAACCAAACCTGTAACCTCATATAACCATCCCTGCATTATATGGGAAATAAAAATTACATTGCAACAAAATATATGCAAAATTATAAAAAACATCATGGAGGTGATGGGTACTTACACTAAGAGTGGTTATACGACCCCTTAAGTACCCAACATTTATCGTTTCATCTGCATTTCATTTTTATACCAATAAGGCATTCTCTTTGATAATGCTATGTATGAAATTATATACGATGTGATCCCATGCAAAGTTAGAAAGTGAATAGGGATTCTCCACATATTTACACAATAAACAAGACTGTAAGTATTTTTAATATATAACTTTACAAATAAATCAAAATTATAAAAATTAGAATATCTACCTAAAGATCCATCTGGCAACTTTCATGTTATTTATTGAGAATAAAAATATCTCCATGATGTATAAACACATGAGGTGGATAAAATCTTCAAAGTCCTCCATCCCTTCTCTCTCTATCAAAGATAGTATAAGGCCTTCTAATCTTTTTCACTTAAATGTCTCATTGCCATGTATCCTCTGGTCAAAGTACTTTCTAACTATATCCATTTTTTTTCAAGCACTCATTTTGAAACTGACACGGGCACCATATATCAGGAGATCCAAAATCAAGCCAACATCCCCCCACTCTATCTCAACAACTGACTATCTATTCCAAAACAACCAGAATCTATATCATACGTTGTAAGTAAATCATCAATAACTGCTCTCTTTTGTTTGATAGAGGATACATTAAGCAATGCATGAAATGGAGTCATGCCCATGCAGCTCCAGTGGTGTTGGCTCATTTTCTTTTTAACTTTCAACATGAAGAGGTGATATGATGTAATATAATAACGATAATTAATTAGAGGACCTTTATCACTTCTCTCCTCTCCCTTATCGCTGCCCTCACTTCTCTTGATTTTTTTCTCTTCCTCATTCTCACTAATGTCATCCTTTAACTCCGATTTATTTGTAATCTACATAAAACAAAAATCTTAAATATAAAAACTCATAAAATCTATAAAGAGACAACATCAATTATGTAATCAAAGTTAATTTAGAAGTAAACACTTAGAAAGTATATATAATCAGGACTCTATACAACCAAACTTAACAAGTGAATTCTGTAATCAATATATAAATACATGTGACTATAACCGATATACGTATAACCAAGTAAATACTTACATAACTAAATCAGCATTCCATATAACTCGATCCTCTATTAAATATGCAGGTAATTCAATCTAATATGTTACCTCCCCGCTCTTCTCTTTTTTCTCCTTAAATCTCCTTCTTCTAACAGTATTTTGAGTCAGTACAGCCATTTTCTGTCACAAAATAAATACATCAAATAACTGAATAAGATGCTTGTTATATTTAGAACATGCACTAATATCCAAAATATAATGCTAATAAATCGGTACACAGTTCAAAATTTTGGTTACATATTTTACCGTAATGATTATGCATATCTTATTTTTATTTGCAAATCCAACTTTTGGTTACATACTTTCGTCTCTTTTTCTTCTAGTTTTATATAATTTTTTCACGGTTTAGAGATGAGTGACAGTATTTTGGGACCACAAAATAGAGATAAATCGGGCAATGCGAAGCTTAGGACGGGGGAGAAAAAAGAGCAGTTATTGCCGTCACTGGTCCAGACCCCAGAGGGAGAGATCAGAGGAAAAAGAAGCAAAAGGGGAAGGAGAATAGAAAAAAGAGAGGGTGTACCGAGAAATTTTCTCCATTCATTGCTGGTAGAGATGGAGAAAAAAGGAGGATGGCGGTCGCATATGCCTGAGTGACCGAATGGTGGTGTTGTCGAGGTCATGGCCGATGGTGTTGGAGCGTAAGAAGGAGAAGAGGATGGAGTTGGGGATGACGGATTGAAGATGAGGATTAATCTTTTCCTTCAAAACCGTCAAGGTCATTTCTATCGTTTAAATAGATTTAAACAGCAATAAGTGACAACAGTAGGTTGTAGGGATCCAAAAATAAATCATTAACGGTCTAAGGATATTTTATTTTAATTAAAAATTTAAAAATAATAATGAGCCAAGTTATGGGCTCATAGATTTTTTTATTTTTATATTTATTTATTTATTTATTTTTTCGGTTTCAGTTTCGGTTTCGGTCTGGGGTTTTAAATTGGGCTCGGTGGGTGGCATTGGAGCAGGATCCAAGGGGTCTTGTCCGGAAATTTGTGGTGCGATCTCATGACGTCAGAAATCGAGTCGGATAAATATTTTCTTCGATTTTAGTCGCCATCAAAAACGTTCGGAAATCGACCTCTTTTACATTACATTGCTGTTCCTCTGCTTCCGGCTTTCTTTCGTTCGAAAAAGAGAATCCCTCCGACCTGCAATGGAAGACGACGCGACCAAAGCCAGGGTTTCAGATGAAGTGCCGGCTTCCCCTCTGGGCGACGGAGAAGGAGGAGGGGAAGGGAGAGGAAGAGAAAAGGAAGAATGGGAGGAGGCCGAGGAAGGGGACGTGGAGGAGGGCGGCTGCCGGCTAGGGTTAGATGATGAGATGGACCTTCAGGAGGGCACCCATGGGGTTGAGTTCTACCAGCAACTTGAGCGGCTGGAGTACGAAGCCCTTGCCCCGAAGAAGCGCAAGGCCCTCCACGAGCAAGATAACCGGTGAAGAACCCGTCTTTTTTTTTCCCCTTTTTTCCTTTACTCTGTGTTTTTGCGTTAAAGAACCAATCTTTTTTTGGTTCTTTTCGCACGTCTTTGGTCATATTTCTGTATTTTAGTGGTGGTAAATATTGAATCTTTTTGATCTTTACTCAATTCATTATTCGTATCTTTCTGTTCTCATCCTAAAGGGTCTCTTTTTAATTGTTTTCCTTCTTCGCGTACCCTGTTTATTCCAGTAGTGGCGAGACCACCAAGAAGCCAAGACGGGAGGAGGAGGATGAGGACAGGGAAAGGATTTTAGAAGGGGGGATAGCTTCCGGTCTGGAAGACAGAGTTGTAGAGATGGAGGAAGATGAAAGAAGGGGAGGAGGAAGAGAGGTAGAAGAGGAGGAAGAATGGGAGGAGGAAGAGGAAGGAGACGAAGGGGAAGAAGAGGAGGGATACAGATTACAATTTGATGGAGAGATGGATCCGCTGGACTTCGTTCAAGAGGATGCCAATGGTGTCGAGCTTTACCAGCAATTTGAGAGGCTTGAGTATGAAGCACTCGCTGAAAGGAAACGCAAGGCCCTCCTTGAACAACAGAGCTGGTAAAAGACCAGTCTTTTCGGCAACCTTTGTTCTTCATGTTAGTTCAGTGGTTATAAGAAACTGATCTTCTTTTTAAGGAATTTTTTTTCTTGTAATGAGTGTTTTTGATTGAGAATCTTCCGTTCTGTTTATGCTTCTAAGACTTCTTAGTTATTCTAGTAGTGGCGAGTCTGCAAAGAAGCCAAGGCAGGACGAGTTTTTGGGTGTGACAATGGAAGAGATTAATGAAATGATGAATTTTGGCTCCCGGAGAAGATCAAAAACTGTACGGCATTTTCATTCACTACTCTCTCTCTCTCTCTCTCTCTCTCTCTCTCTCTCTCTCTCTCTCTCTCTCTCTTACAATAACCCTTTTTTTTTGAAATATGTGATACTTAGGATGAGAAACCGAAGAAACATAAAATAGTTCTGATACATGGTAGTAAGAAAGGATCTGTCATTGGTGATTGTCTTTGTTATAATGCATCAAATTTGTGGGATGAGGTGATGATATAGGGTGAGACATGATGTCAGTCTGAATGATATGCTGTATCTAGACCAAAAACAAGCCGTTTAGAAAGTAGTTTGTCTGGCATGTCCTTGTTGCATGGTTTTAGTTTCAGAAACCTGTATGTGCATTTGTGATCATATTGTTTTTCCAAATAATTTCACTGGCAGTTGACTGATTTTGTTCCTTTGAGCAGCCTAAGAAAAGGGGAAGAAAGAAGGGATCAAAGAATAAGCTTAGCCCTGAAGTCAATAGAAAAATCGGAGATGCTACTCTTCATTATGCATCTGGAGATTATGATGAGGTGAGAATTTTTCTTGGCCATTACTAATATGCTCCTGGGTTTTCATTTGAACAAGCTTCAAATATTATAGCTTACTCTAGTGAAATTGTCTGTCCTATACTTTGCTATGTTGTTGGGTCGAAAAGATCAGTGCCAATTGTAACAGAAAACAAAATGGAAGAAAGAGGAAAACATATAACAAAGTATTCTTTATTATTGTAATACAGAATTGAGAAAATATAAGGAAGAAGGGAAAAAGGAGATGACAAAGGAAGATTGGAATGAAAAAAATTGAGGAAGGGATAAGCACAGGAAAAACAAGAAAAACTAGAAAAGATGGAGAGAATAAAGCTTGATAAAAAAATTTAGGGTGCGTTTGGTTACACTTTTTGATTTTCAAAAAGTACTTTTTATTTTTTTTGATTTTTGCTATTGAGTAAAAGCAAAAAAATAAAAAGTATGTTTGGTAACTACGTTGCTATAAAGTAAAAAGCAACATTTGGGGATGGCAGGTGAAGAGCTCGATGAAGGAGAAAAGTTCGGAAAGGGAGAGAAAAGGGTTCAGGGAGGTGAAGAGCTCGATGAGGGAGAAGGGTTCGGACTCTTTACATTTTTGGTTTGGTGTTTTAGACGTGGGGAAGCAAAAAAAGCAGAAAAGCAAATTTGGAAAGTAAAAAATTTTTGCTTTGCATATAAAGCAATTATTTTGATTATTTTGATTTTTGCTTTTTGCTTTTCATGATGTTATCAAACATTGCTTTTTGATTTTTGCTTTTTAAAAATCAAAAAGCAAAAAAAGTACTTTTTTAATGGCTAACCAAACGCACCCTTAATGTATAGATATATGCAATATGATAATAAACAAAGGAAAGAAGAAAAAAAATAAGGGGAAGGAATAAGGATGAGAAAGGGGAAAAAGATGAGAAAGAAGAAGAGGAGAATGAAAATAGAGGGAAAATAGTGGATAAAAGAAGACAAATGCAGAGAAGAGGGACTGCTTGGAAACAAGTATGGGTTAGTTGAATTAGTAAGGCCCATAGATGCCTTGCGCATGCACACATGTGGACATATAGAGACACCGCCTCTAAAGGGGTTTACAGAAGTGAGGAGTCATATTACTTGTATCTTTAGACATAAGCAATTAATTATCATAATGGGAAAATGTTATCATAATTAATAACTTCATGTAACTTATTATTAAGAAGTTTATAGTGCACGCGTGTGCGTGCACACACACATCTTAAGCAACTAGATGGCTGCCTATGAGTATGACAATATTCAAGATGCATTATCTTCTTTTTCGATCTCTATCAATTGCGTAGGCATGAAAATAATATCAGTGGTTGCACTTCAACTCTATTGGATCCTAGAGGCATTGATGGAGTAGTTTCTCCTATAACCTTAACATGTGCATGAATTATTTCTTTTCATCCTTTCAAAATTGAATCCTTTCATATGGACTGCACTTGGATAACCCAGCTAAGGTGTAGGAATAATTCTGTTTGGCTTGATGGTGAATTTATTTTATATGACTGTAATGACCATTTTCAAATTGTTTAATGACTCTTTTCTTTTCTTTATTTTATGGCCTTGAAGAATTCTCCATGGTTGTTCCTTTTGTAAGTTGTAAATTATTTACTTCCGGAATGGAACCAAAGTAAAATAGTGCATGGCTGGTTTCATCAAGGTTGTTATATGGGTACTCTACATAGTTTCGCAACAACATATTTGTCCATTATGTCACAATAAAAGAATCTGTATACTGATGTCCATTTTTGAAAATTTGAATACAGGCAATTCCTTTACTGGAAGAGGTTGTCAGGCTTGCACCAAATTTGCCTGATGCATATTATGTACTTGGTCTAATCTATGATGCTAAAGGCGACAAGAAAAAATCTCTAAACTTTCACATGATTGCTGCACATTTGACACCGAAGGACCCATCTCTGTGGAAAAAGCTTGTAGCCTGGTCAATGTGAGCTCTCTTTATGATCTTATCTCTTGCAATTTCAGGTCAATGGAAGCATTTCTGAATCATGATTCTAGATTTTTTTCCCCCTGTTCATAGTTTGTCTTTCATCTGACTAGCTATAATACTATCATGGACTTAAACCATCAACATTTAAAGTAAACTCAATCAACTTTTTTTTGTTCATTTTAAATTTTAATTTTAATTCGTACATGGCCTGAAAATCTCTCTTTCCTCCTTACTTTGCTTTTGATTTACCGATTGCTGTCTTTACTGTGTTGCTATTATGTCCTTTTTTTTTAAAAAAGAAGGTTTCTCTAATCGGCTTCTGTTTTAACAATGACATTTAGAGTGAATGACTTTTGATAACTAGGATCTATTACAGAAAACACTGAGAAGATAAATAAAGACATCTAAGTGAATTAGAGCTGGTTAGATGAAGCAAAGAGGTGCTTTTAGGTTGTTATGTGGTCAACGTATTATCTTGCTGATCCACAAGAAAGATTTGTAGAATGACTAGAAGGCTAGAACTGTGGTATGACTCGGAATGTTGGATGATAAAGAGAGCTTTAGAGGCCAAGCTAATAAAGCAGAAATGGAATGTTGAGATGGGCATGACTAGTTAGTATAGCGTGAGAAATCACTATACTAGAAGAGTTGTTGGACTTGCTTATGTTTAGGATAAACTGATGGAGAATTGATTAAGATGGTAGAGCCATATAACCTGAAGATCTGGTGGGCTCCACTAAGAAGTGCTTCAATCTTTTGCTAAAAATAAAATTATAGAAAAAGAGGAGGGTAATACCTAAAAAAACATGGATGAAAGTTGTCAGTTGTGATAAAGGATGTGAGAAAGCTTGAAATACTACTAGAGGTAGCCTGAAATAATAATTCTTGCCAAATGAGGATTTGTGTAGCCAAGAGCAAATAGTTAGGACTAGCTCAATGGTTATGGTTATGATTCTAGTCATCCCTTTTGACTATGTAAAGATCAAATAAATTTAACACCTTGAACCACATTGACTGGTCTAGTTAGTTATTTCTAGTTGTATATGATTATGTGAGGGAACTGGTCACCATTCCTAAATGGAAATATTGTTGCGTACCAGATTTCTATTTTTCTTTTTAACTCTTTCCCTCCTCTCTTCAACCAACACTTTCTGCATGATCTGCGGTGCTACTTGGTATGGGGCGTACTGTACCATATTGGTCTTGTACTGGTACGCTGTCTCATATTGTGCTGACACTCTGTATACTGTCTATTACCGTATCAAACTGCATATAGACACTATAATAGAATGGAACCAGTACAGGGTTCGGTATCGAGACGGTAAATCTTGCTTTCTGCTTTTAATTGTTGTTGAGTTACTCATTTTAAAACCTCAATATTGCATGTACCTATGTAATGATTCATTATGAAAGTTGAAGGGATGTTGATGAGTGCTTTTGCATTATACTCGCTGTTGTTTTGTCATCTAAATTGAGGTCTTTGCTTGGTCTATTTTTATAACTATATAATACGCATTTGAAGCAAATTCTGATGCTCAGGATAGTATCACATAGAAAAACTTTTGACTCTGTGACCATATCTGGTTTATGGAGCTTATCTGAGCAATTACAAGTGATGTGGCCTTTCTAACTATGGGCATTTTTTTCAATTCCTTGTGCTGCCTTCATATCCTTCAAGTTCTATAGTCGCTTTTGGCCTAAGATACAGAACTTGCCTGGTCATTTCGAAAAACTGCAGCCCATAGTCTCTTTTTGTAGTAAAATATACACCTCATATGTGGTTTTCAGCCTATTTATTGCAAGTATTTTACCTTTTAATTTCTTTTTCCACCCTTGACCTGTACTTGTTTTGAAATTGTAGGGCCTATTTTTTATAAGTTATGGATTCTCATAACTAGATAATTCACTTATCACCTGATATTAGTATTAGTGGGCTTGGAATTTTGTTTAAAGCTATGATGTTATTGAACATTTACTAGGATGGATGGAGGCACATATACATGTATGCTGTATATGTGGTAGCCACATTAACCAATTTAATGAAATTTACCTGGAAACAACATAACATTTTTTTTTTTGAGGTGGAAAAACAATCACCTGTAGATTTGTTTGGTCCATATGTTGTAGTAAGAGACACACGATGAGCAGCACCTCATTGCAATCATTTGTAAATATCAGTATCTTTGGCTTTGCATAAAAATATAACAAGCCTGCACCTCTTTGACTACCATGTCTCCATGCTGTGCAATAATTGCTTGTATTGCCGCCCAGTGATCATCTATACTTGGGTATGGCCATTCACTTAATGAGATGTCTGGCTATCTGCTCTCTGTATCAACTATGGGCAGAAGCGCTCGCCACATCAGAAATTTCTTTGTTGCTGCTTAATAATTTTATTGATGTTCTGCATTACAATTCCTGCCAAGTGTTACCGCGAGTTGAGAAATATTTTCCAGTAGTTATATGTCCACCTATTCGGACACTCTCATCTCATTTGGTCCCAATTATAGAATGATTTCTGCATTTTAAAATTTGCATTTTTCAAATTATGACTCGTTCAGGTAATGTCAGACTGGTTGGGTTACCTCTGATTATTTTTTACTTTCTTTAATGCAGTGAACAGAAAAATGTGGGTCAGGTTAGGTATTGCCTTTCAAAGGCAATAACTGCTGATCCAAAAGATGTAGGCCTGAGATTTGACCGTGCATTACTATGTGTTGAACTTGGGGAGTACCAGAAAGCTGCCGAATCATATGCTCAGATAGTAGCAATCTATCCTGCCAATATCGAGGCACGCAAGATGGCTGCAAAGGTTGTACTTCTTTCAGTATATGTTTATTGCCAGATAACTTAATTTTGAATACAGTTTTAAGTAATTTTATGAGCTTGAATTTTGAATCTCTACATCCTCGTGAATCTCATGTTGGTGTACCATATGACTACCATTTGCTTCCAATGTTGATAAATTTAGTTGTTCTGAGAACCAGGGTTGTGTTGTGCGAAGCTGAATCTAGCCATTTTGCTTTCATGTATTTGACAAGGATGTTTCTTTTAACAATTCAAGAATAACTTTGATTTTGGAATAGTCAGAATAGACCTGTATTATATTGTAGTTATGTTCTCAGATATCTTGGCATCTCTCCTATTTGATATCTAAGCATTGGGGGTCATACAGCTATTACAGTCTAGAAGTGTGACGCTATGACTATATGAATTCCACAATTGAGATTTTCTGATGCAGGTGCATAGCCCTGAAACCTCATCCCTCCATTAGTCAAAGTTCATTCTTATCATTGTCTTATAAATGCCAGATGTTGACAGTGGGAACTTTTGGGCATTTGACTGTATTTTTCTTGTTTGTACAGGTCTTCATTTTGTCATTTGATGTCCATGAGTCTCTTAACTTATGTATTTGACTCTGCATGCATGTGTTTACCTTCTGCAGATATTGTGCTGCCTGCAGATTGATGCTATTTGCAGGCATTTTGTATTTGAAGACTAAACATATGACAAGTGATTTTGAAGCGGCATTCTAAGTAATTTGTTAAGATAGGTTTAATTCAGAATCTTGCTTTCTGAATTCTCTTTGTCATTTATCAGATGTACAGAAAGTGTGGTCAAGTTCAAAGGGCTATCAGTATTCTGGAGGACTACGTCAATGCTCATGCTTCTGAAGCTGATCTGGGTGCTGTTGACCTGCTGATTTCTTTGTACATGGAGAATAATTCACATAATGAGGCACTTAGGCAGCTTGAGCATGCACACACAGCATATTGTTTGAAAAAGGGATTGCCATTACATCTAAAAACAAAGGCAGTAATCTGCCATGCTTATCTTGGAAACATGGAAAATGTTGAGGTTTGCTGTCATCCTTTCATTTTGCAACATGTTCATTTTCTAGTTAATAAGTCCTCGCACGAAATAAATTTTTACCTTTTCACTCATTTGCCCTTCTTTTTTGCTGCCAAGATAATCCAATCCTTGGCTGTGTCTCTACTTGCTAACTATAATTTGATTACGTAATAAATTTGCAATTTTGCATTCACATTGCTGGACATCAGTGGCGGATCCAGAAATTTTGCTTTATGGGGTCAATATAATAAAAGAAGCAGAGAAGCCGTAAGGGAGAAATAAGAAAGAAAAATAATAATAATAAAATATTATTTTTAAAAAAATATTAAAAAATAATAATATATAATATCTTAACTATCTTTTATAATAAAATATTATAAAGAAGTACCATAGCAAAATCCTAAATATTATTAAATGTTAAAATTATAATGGCTAACTAAAAATTATTCTAATCATATATGTTTGATATGAGTGAAAAAATTGAGAAACAAAGAAAAACTAAAAGAGTGTTAAAAAAAAAGAAGCTAAAAGGGACATACCTAAGAGAAGAGAGATAGGAAGAACATAAGGTTTTCTATTATATTTGGATTGATTAAGGTATCAAAAAGAAATTGATGTGGGGTTTAAATGTAAGGGGTGGATGGAGAGGGATCATAAGGTTGGGGTGGGGCATTAAAAGATAAATAAAGAAGCAATGAATAAAGAAAGAGAAAGAATGACAGAGAGGGGAAGAGAGGTCAAAGTGGCATGAGAGAGATGGGAGATATGAAAGTCATTAAAGAGAGAGAATATAAGTCATAATTACTCCTTTCATCTTTTGATGTGGTCAGTCTTTCTAGCATATAAAAAATAAATTGATGTGGGGTTTAAATATAAGAGATGGATGGATGAGGTATTAAAAGATAAATAAAGAAGTAATTAATAAAGAAAGAGAAAGAATGAGAGAGAGAGAGGATATGTGAGTCATTAAAAAAAGAGAATGCATATCATAATTACTCTTTTTATGTAATTTTTTTTATCTTTTACCTTTTCAAAATTTTATATCAGATATGGGGTCAATTTATAAAATTAGTGGGGTCAGTTTTGAATTTTCTACACACACACACATATACATATATGTGCCTAATATATTTTAGTTTTCTTGTGGGGTCAATTGACCCCACATTTATATGCATAAATCCCCTATGCTGGACATTATAGATGTAAGAAACGTGGATTAGATCACATCTGTTTTCTGCAGAAATTCATGGTAGGCGTCATTTCACATTGAATACAAGCAATATTTCTTAATCATGCCTTGTTCTCCTTTTTCTTTGAAGACTGTTCATGCCAAGCCCTCCATTTCATTTCAGGTTCTCCTTCAGGATATGCAAACGGAGCATGCTGCAGACAAAGGAGACTTGATTACTGAAGTGGCTGACTCGCTTGCAGATCTTAAGAGATATGATTATGCATTGAAGTTTTACCTTTCGCTGGAGGGAGTTGCTGGTGATGACAATGTAAGGTAACCTCTAATGTTTTGTACACCCATGTATGTCCCTATGAATGTTAGCATGCATGTATATGTACACATATACACACTTTGGTTGCATTTTAAAAAGGATAGTGTATATATGTACACTATGTATGTATATGTACACATGCATATACATTCACACTGGTTGCATTTTAAAAAGAATGGCGTTCAAAGGAATTTTTAATTCATGACGGCAAGCCTTGGTGCAATTCCATTGTGACCTTCATGTTATGGACCTTCATGTTATGGGTTCAAAACACGAATAGCCTCTCCGCAGGCAGGGGTAAGGCTGTATGCATCTAACCCTCCGCAGACCTTGTAATGGCGGGAGCCTCATGCATTTGGCCTATTTTAGTTGTCACTGATTTTCCTTTTGGTACTGTTTGATGATTGAATTAGATCTTGTTACATTCTCTCGTGTTTATAGCATCTTGTTTTGGTAGAAATTTCTCTTTATGAAAGTAGTAATCATAGGGTGTAACACAAACAGAAAAATCTATCACATAGGAAAACATGAATACTGCAGAAGCAATAAAATGTGGAGATGGGCTGATACAGGGCATTCCTTTTAAAATTTTTCTTAAGGACAATTCCCTATATGTTGCTTCAAGTTTGTTCATAATTTCTGAACTTGTTTATTCAGAGCCTGGATTATTGATAAACCATTTTCTATACAATTTCGAATTTGTCTCATTTATTGCATTGGTTGTAGCTCCTCATGCAGAAAATGGTCCTGCCAATCTTTTCTGACAATTGCCTATTGTAAGCCCGATATCTGCTATTAACCACCCATTGCCTGTCAATTCAGCTTTTAGGGTTATGTAGTAAGTTAACATGAGATCAAAGCTCAGGTTGTTGGAGGTCATGAGTTTGGATCCCATCCATTCCGGTTATTTATTTAACCATCCCGAGTTGTTTGTTATCCTGATTCTTGTATGTTATCTTGACTTGCTTCTTTCTGATCTTGGTTATCCTTCCATGGGAATGGTCCATGATGCATGTAAGTGGAGCTGTTAAGCCTGATATACATTGTTGACCTATTCTCTGTCAGCATAAGCTTTAGGGTCAAGTGGTAAATTAACAGTCTACTGATGGTCTTCCATTTAGCATTGGAAATCTGAGTTCATTATCTTGATCATGAAGCTGCTAATATCAGTCTTTAATTATTGAGCTGTTGATGCATTTCTGTGTTGAATTTCATCCATTTATTCATCTACAACAATCTTGGTCTTTCTTTTGGAAATATTCTGGAAAACCCAAAATTTAGGTTGAATCATGCTTGTTGTCTTTCGACCACACCTGTTTTAGGCATTCATACTTGATTGATTATGTGTTTTGCTCTTTAATGCCTAACCATTTCTTCTTTCTTTCTTTCTTTATTATTATTATTATTATTAATAGTTATACTAGTATATTTGACCCTAGGTGACAAAATTTCTTTTATTATTAGAGCTTTTTTAGAAAATTTATTTACAATACTATTTTTAAGAAAATTTCTTCATATGTTACTATTTCCTTCTGATAGTTAACCAAAAATGTAGATACAAGAATGCCAAGTGGAAGAGTAACTGCTTGTGGAGAGTGCCTCAAGAGTTGGTGCTTGAATGGGGATTTAACTTTTGCTTGTGCATAATACGAATAACTTTGATGTGATATTGAAGATAAGGGCTTTTTGTGTATCTTATTTATGGATGATCTGTTAATTTGATATTTAGGACTGTTTAGTAGGTTAAGGGATTCAAAATATTGATTCGAGGAAAATACAACATTTGATCTGCAAAGTAAATGCAGTTATCAGGTATAAAGGGGCAGTTAATAAATTATTGGCCACGGGATAGCAAAAAGCAATTTATTTCTTTACTCTGATATATTAGCAGATGAAAAATGAAATGTTGAGTAACAATGTCAATGATAGTGTTGGCTGGAAGTGCTAGATGTGCAAAGACACTTTTGGATACTCAGATTGTTGCATGTCATTGTGACCAAGGGAAACTGTTATGTGCTATTTATGAAGCATGGAGGTGGATATGGTGCATGGTTACACAAACAACGATATTACCAATACTACAGATCTTTTAAGAAAATAAGGTGTACCAAATGGGTATACAACAATAAATAAATATGTATCTTTTTACATATACATAAAAAGAATCCATAAGGCAAAAAAGGGTTATATCATAAATCATAATAACATAGTTTCCATTCAATGCAAGAACATTAACATGCAGAAATTCCATCTTCAAGGCATCACCCAAATCCTCGGCCATGGTCCATACTCCAAACAATAGCATGAATATCACAAATTTTAAGAGGCTATTGTGTTCCTTGCACTTCCATTACCCGCAATAGTTCCTTCAGTTGCTGGTAGAAATCTGCTATTCTATCTGCGATTGTCTATTTGGTTTGCTTGCAATTACAATTACAAGAAGTACTTGTTCTGTTTAGGACATTGTAAGAAACAACTGCAAGTGCAGCTAAGTAGGATTGCCCCTTTAGGAATAGTGAATATAATATTATATAGAATTATGTTACTAATCATATTTTATACAATTTTATGTTGCAATGATATTTTTATAATAATATTATATTTAGTATGCTATTATACTTTACTTATGAATATAATATGTTGATATTGCTAAATTATATATTCTAGACTATCATAGTATGCAATAACCATAACCATCCAGTCTTTTCCCAACTATCTTGGGTTAGCAATATGTATTCTAATTCACCGAGTATTCCTATAAATAGTTGGTGAATGAGATCCCTAGGCTCAGCAATATGTATTTTAATTCACCGAGTATTCCTAGAAATAGTTGGTGAATGAGATCCATAAAGCCAATTCCAAGATAGTTGGGAAAAGGCTGGATGGTTGCAATTATAGTTTTTACTATTTCTACAATAATGTAATATAATATTATTATAATAATGTCAATACGTTGTATTTTGTATGAGGAATATATATGCAAAGTAATAAAATTTCATAGGAATATATATACAGTTTCCAAGCGTAATAATATTAGTGGCATGATAATATGATGAAATATGTTAATAATTATTATGCATTTTATAATATGGTTTATTAATTCTTATAGTATAAAATAATGGTACAATTATAATTTTACAATAATATTATACTAATAATATCATAGGATTGTTGACAATGGCATGCATAATTTTATATAATGGTCATTTTATAGCATTATAGTACTTTAGAAATTATGGTGACATAATAATGGTATCTATATTTCTATTTTTATGCTAAGTGTTATATTATCTGAATATAGAATAATATGATAAATTATGTAGTGCCATTATAGCTGCATTATATACTAATATGATAAAGCAATAGCAAATTATTCAATTTATCATTATTTTTATATTAAATTATGAATACATGATTGTATTATGATATCATATAATAAAATAATATTATTATGCAGTAATATATTATTGTATTATAGGCATGCTTGAAGAAGATGAGATTACTGAGAAGCATGATAGCAAGGATGCTATGAGTTAGTTCCAGGACAAGTTGCATCTAATGGCTATGTGCAATACAATGTGGCTATGAACCCTTTTGCAACAAAAGGGTCAAAAGTTGCAAGTTGCAACTCAGTTGCCTGCAACTGTAGTGGCTTGTGTAAAACCAAATGCTTGCGAGTGCCTGTCTGCAAGTCACCTGCAACAGTCTAACTTGCTGCATGCTACTAAGTTTAGTACTTCTTATGGATAAAAGGGTGTGAGTCTTGATGTGGGCCATGTGGCACCTAGACAACCAAGTCTTGTAAGGCATCAAAGGAGGAACTGGCTCCTGGACGGAACCTTAATTCACATAAAATTGAATTTACCTTGGATAGAAACACTAAGTCACTAACATTCGCCTAAAAATTCAAGTTTGTAATGAAATAAAAACTTAAATAATGTAAAATATATTCAATGAAACTAAGTAATAATATAAAATCTAGCATCAAAGTTTTAAAATTAGGGAGAACAAATTGTGCATCGGTTGAACGTTACTTCATAACTTGAATCTTTACCTAGTATACATATGTGACAATTAATGCAAGGGAAAGCTGACTAATGTCTTGAGCATTGGACCAAAATTACAAATTCAATATACAACACAGATCACAGATAACATGTTTGCACATTAAGGCTTTTGTGCCTATCTCAGTCTCATGGTTGATCTATGAAACAGCCTAAATTCCCCTAGGAAGCAACCCCCCTTCCAAACCTGTATAGGTGTGTCCTTTCAAGGCATCCTGCAAGCCCTACATTTTAGTTACGGATCAATGCATAGCTTAATGTCCTTCCTCTTCATACTGCAGGTTAGTGTTGATTCATCATAGGAATGGGCTAAGAATTATTCTTCTCTGGTACATGAATGCTTTTCCAAATCACTCGTCAACTTGATCTTACATTTTGAACCTTTTCTTGTTATATCCATTCATAAGGTAGGATTGACATTGAAGGTGATTTACATTGTAGGCTTTGACCCCATTCTCCCCACCTTCCATTTAGTCTTTTTGATATACCACTAGATAGAGGATTAGCCATCTGATTTTTTGATCTGACATGTTCAAAGCAATCATTCCATGTTTCCATAAGTCCTTTACTCTATTTTGCCTCAGATGCATATATCTGGATACGTGTTATATTTTTTATGCATATATCTTATTTTTTGATCTGACATGTTCAAAGCAATCATTCCATTTTTCCATGAGTCCTTTACTCTATTTTGCCTCAGATGCATATATCTGGATATGTGTTATATTTTTTATGCTTAGCCTTAGCAATGGCTGCTTTTTTGTGGCAATTAATAGGAACGGTAAGGGCTGCCCTGCTCCACAAAGGTAAGTCTGGTAGTGGTTGCTGAGTCAATCTGCCTCCTCACCCTTAAGGCCAAGAGCAATGAACTCTTCCTCCCTAATGGATATAGAGTTCAAAGCAAAGAAGGCTGAATCAGCACTTGCTGGTATGGTATGGTACCGTACCGACAATAAAAAAAGCAAAAAAAAAAAAAAAAGAAAATCCCACCCACTGACACTAAAAAAAGAAAAAGGAAATAGGGCCAAACCGATCGGTTCAGCCCCGAACCGTACTAAACCGGGTGGTTCAGCCCGGTTTGGGTTGGTTCAGCCTTGATTCAAAAAATAAGGCTAAACTAGACTGTTTTCGCGCCGGTTCAGCTCGGTACGGGCCAAACCACCGGGCCGAACTGGGCTGTTCGTTCCGATTTGGCCTTCCATTGTTCAAAGTCTACTTGGTGGATCTCCAAGCAATCATAGCACCTCCTAGATTTTGTGTGTGTGTGTGTCCACTAATTTCTTTGGCCTCGTCCGTGTCATAGATACAGTCTGCATCAGAATACTTTTTAGTAATAGTTGGGTGCCCTCCAGAGAATAATTCATGGGATATTGTACCTTTAGTACCTCATTATTCTGTTAAGGGCATTCTAATAAAATTTATTGGATCAACTAGCGTATTGACTAAACCTTCATATTGTGTGGGAGACATGAGGTTTCTTTTGGATTGTGAAGTAACTTATATAGTCACATTTTAGTAGCCATAATATATTTTGCTCACAACTTGAATTTTTTTTTTCACTTCTAAAAATATGTAACTTCTTTTTCTTAAATACGGTTTATAAATCAGATGAATAGATGTTCACCTTAAGTTCACTTCCAACAGATGTTGTTGGCAAATCTCTGTTAACTTGTTTATGTTGTTTTGTATCCTTTGAACCTCTCTTTTTCCCCTCCCCCTATATGAATTTAGTTTGCCCCAAATCATCTGCTTCTTCCAAAAATTCAAAGCTTAGTATGCGCTTTTCCTTCTTAGTGCTTGTTTGTTTTATTTTTGTTGTACTAAATTTTACTTGGTTTAGCATGCACTGCTATTATTGTAATAGTTGTATTCATTCAGTTTTTATTTGGCCTTGTAAGAGGGAAGTTTTAATTCTACGTTGTTGTGGTCCTTATGTCATTTCATATTGCTGCTTTTGTCTTTTTAATACTATGTCAGCAAAATCTATAGCAAAGGTCATAATATTAGAAGTGTCAAATAGCTGAAATCTAAAGCTTTCTGAATTAGATTATGTATAAAGCTGTTTTTAGGACATACTTTTGTCAGTTAGTGTGGCATGGATATCTTTGATTTTTCCCTGAGTGTTGATTGTGAAGTAGGTTAAATGATTTTATACACATATTATCTCGACGTTGTTATTATTTCCCAGCCATATCCTACTTCATGCTGCAATTTATTTGCTCTCCTGTAAACTTTATTATTGAATATTTCTGCAATTCCTTAAATTTGCAGGGTAGTTGGCACCTTAAAATTGCTCAATGTTACCTAGCCCTGAAGGAAAGAGGAAAAGCTATTCCATTCTTCTACAAAGGTTCTTCAGATCTTTCTCTGTTATGGCATTATTAGAAAATCAGACAGGGTGATTGCTAGAAATATGTTCTCCTAACCTGCATGGTTTATTCACTTATTATAATTTTTTTGCATGTTTGTGTTTTCTTTTGATTAAACGTTGTGCTGCCTTGTCTTCAAGCAACAACTATGCTTTTGTTGTTGTCAAGTATCAACATTTATTTGCTAAGAAACATGTTGAAATAAATTTATTATCTGTTAGCATTCGCCATATTGTTGCATGGACATGAATGCAACAATTAATCTTGAATATACATGCAAGCATCATGCTTGGCAAGAGGACAAATGGTGATGCATGGACAAGTAGGAAAAAAAGAAAGTTCATTAAATTCCCCTCCCTCTCTCTCACACATACAATTGATCTTATATTTTTGAGATCTCCAATATACACATCCAAACTCTCAACTTTGATTAATGATATAAGAAACATTAGACCACAGAGTTATTTTAAAACCAACATCCTCGACTAATCTCTTAAAAAAGTAAAATTTCAATTTTAATGTCGTTATGATGGGTCGATTGATTTTTTGGAAGAATCCAACTCTCCAATGTTCTCTATGAGTTGCAAGTTGCAACCAGGGGATTTGATAAGTATGTAATTTATGTGACATATATTCGATGTGGATTTTCATATTGGACATGAGTGCCTTGGTACTACAGATTCCTGCCTGCGAGCACAGCTTAAGAACATGAACAACTTAGTTTTTAAGTCATTTATCCATTGTGTGTGCATGTGAAACATACATGATTGCACAGTCATGCTTCTGCCTCCAACCATATCAAAACATCTTCTTGGAAGTTGAAGACATAATCAACATTTAAACATTTTTGAGGGTCACTCTTTATTATGAAGATTTTCAAATGGAGTATTATAACCCATATCTTTATCATTTCTTGGAAATCTTTGGGTTTCACAAAACATTATCACTCTTCAAATTGTTTTAAAAAACAGTGGAATTATAGTTCATCATTATTACCTAAGTTCTTTACAGTCTTAAGCTTTTGAACAGAATTCTAACTTTAGGTGGTTGTTTGGCTTTCTGTCTGTTTTAAAAAAATGAATAATCATGACACATGGTTTTGGGTAAAAACAATGTTTATAAAGGGAGGGGGGCCTTTTGTGAAAAAGTTTAATTTTTTTCTTTTTTTTCCCCGAACTATCAGTCTTTTGAAAACATTTATAAATCTACTTCAATATGGGAATTAATAGAACTCATTCCTTCTAGGTTTCGTGCAAATTTTGACAGCCAAACAGCGGTTGGTGTTGATCTACTTGATTATGGGAATTGTAGTCTTACTTGAGCAATACCAGTCTGCTTTCTAGACCTTAGTTGGCAAGAACCAAGAGAAACTCTTTTTTATCAAAAATTGTTGGCAGTGTTTTGTCAATATGGTGCAGGAATTGCTTTTTGACATTTAAGGTCAAACTTGGCAAGAGAAAATGCGAAGTTCTTTTAACTTTCCTATGTGAGAGATATTGCATGAATGGTTACTTGTATAACATGAACAACATTCATATAAAACAATTAACATACGTTTTATAGTTGTTATATTCTTTAAAGCAACATTATAACGTTTCCTTGTCTCCGCCATTGAGCTTTTCTCTCTAGTTGAAAGACACAATTTAGCATTGATTGTAATTATAAGAGTCATGCCTCAAAGGCCAGGTGTAAGCTTCTTGTTTCTTTTTGGTGTGTAAAAAGTATGGTTAGCATTAGTTCATAACTTCATATTGCTGTTTGTTAGGAATTTGGAGACTTCTACATTATGCTTGATGAGAGTGGATAGCTGGAAATAATAATTGAATATTTTCTACTTATTCCAAGTTGATTTTTAGTGGACAGATTTCTGCATGTACATTATCGACCATTATTGCTGATATCTTTAAATTTTAAAACACGAGAGGGTTGAACTCTTATATGAAATCTGAACTAATGTTTCAAAAAAATAGCATATAGTTTTAAAATTCATATTCTCTTCTATGTTTAGTACATGCACTTGATAGAAGATGGCAAAATTTCAGTAACTATTTTCTTTTGTCGGAGGCATGCTACCTCTTACTAGTTGCAATGATGTGTGCACATCAATTGCTTCCAAAGTTCTGCTGTTCAATATCCTCGTCCATGTTGACTGAAAGGCAGGTCTCATTTTGTATTATAGATACAAGAGACTATACCACATTTGTATCTTCATCCACATCTCATGGCCATGTTAGAAGTGAGATCTGTATCCAACCATACAGGTGGGATGCATGTAAAATTTGAACTTTTTAAACTCGCTCTGTGGGTTTTCTTTATTGGCAAGCATTGATATGGAGATAAAGATTTTGTGGCATTTTTAGCTAGATATTGTAAGTTATATGTAAATTATCATGTTCGGCGGGATTGGTATTAGGACCTCTATCGGTTGCCCAACGGTATAGGACGGTACTGTGCCATGCTGACTCATGGCATACTGACAAAAGGGAGTTGGAGAGGGAGGGAGATGGAGGGGGGGGGGGGGAGAGAGAGGGTTAGAGAGGGAGAGGGCTTTCGAGCCTTCTCTCCTTCGGGCGCATTATAATAGGGGTCGAGCCTCTGTTGTGAAACAAAACAGGGGCTCCATCCCCTTTATTCTTTTTTGAATTTTTTGAAGTGAATTCGGCATCGACTGCCCTCTCTCTCCCTCCCTCCCTTTTCTCTCTATTTTCTTTTCTTTGTTATGTCATGGCCGCAGGAGAGGGGGCTCGATGCCCTCTCTCTCTCTCCCCCCCTTCCCTTGTTCTCTCTCTCCCCTTCCCTTGTCCTCTCTTTCCAGCACTTCCTCTCCTCCCTTCCCCCTCTCTCTCTTCTTCTCTTTCCTTCACCCTCTCCCTCTCCCTTGCTGGTGTCTCAAACCATGGGTTAAAACCGTGCTAGTCCACCCCCGATATGGCTTGGTACACCTCAAATTGGGCGGTTCGAGGTGGTATAGTGAACCATTTAAAATGACTGTTATAGTCATGTTGTTCTTGAATGAGGAGGTTTTGGAATTTGATATTTGATGTTCAAGTGTTCATGAGGTCACTTTTGTGTAGGATCTCTGTTGGTGATTTTTACTGAAAGAAAGATGTCAATATGTAGGGCAAGTCGAGTTTGTTTGAGGAGAGAGATTGTTCCTTGTATTTCTAAAGATGCTTGATAAATTATTCAACATTGTCCTTAATGACAAGGTTTTGAGTATGGTGGGATGAGGGAGTCTTGGTTTCCCCATGGAATAAGACACCCTTGCATCTTGCCCCCTCGTGTCCTTTGGCTAGCCCCGCTCTCACCCCCCCCCCCCCCCCCCCGCCACCCCCCCACACTCAAAAAAAAGTGTGCCAGGCTAGGTGTTAGCATTAGTGAGCCTCTATCCTAATTCAAAGAGGTAGAGGGCCCATTAAGAAAAAGAAAAGAACATTGAGGTGATGTGCTTTCATGAACCTAGAACCAGGGGTAGGTCATCAAATCGCAAGGATGTGCTTTTGCAATACTAACAATGAGACCCAACCATTGAACTCTGTGTGTGTGAGAGAGAGAAAGAGGACATGCCATACCCGTGCCTTTGTTGCTTGAGAGAATCGATAGTCCTTGAAGCCCGTTTGAGGGGTTTGGGAGCGGGAAAATGGCCTTGCCATCATGAGCAAGGATGACCGGACTAGCACCGCTGCCATGGCTGGAGGATGCGCTTCCTTCTCAGATCAAAGTCCCAACTGGTGTTTCCATGGGATGAGGAGCTTGTGTAAGAGGGATTAAAGCTTTTAGGTGCCCAACACCATCCCAATTCTTGGTTTTCATAAGAATGGGATAGGATGGCTGGGGTGTCCTCTCTCCCACAGATGCTTGAAATTTTGCTTGTGTTTTGCATGTCATATAGGCATGAAGATATGCATGCTTGAATCTCCAAGCTAAATTTCATAGAATGCCATATCGGGTTGAACCGTTTGATACACCCCGTACTATATCGTACCGGTATAGTGTCTAGTACCATATTGACACTCAGTATGTCATCTCGTATCATACCAAATTGTGTACCGACATTATAATAGGATGGTACTGGTACGGGATCCGGTTTTGAGACAACAAACCTTGCTAAATTTACTTTATCTGTTTGTCAGCTTGATTTTGTAAATTGGTGGGCCTTATCTTGAGATAAGGGGAGGATTAAAAAAATAATATATGCAATTTCTGTAACATTTACTGCAAGGTTTTATCATGTAATAGTGGATGGTAGCTACTATATATGAGAGAGAATGGTTTTTAGTATTAGCTCAGATGATCCAAGCTTTCACTATATTGTCATCTTGGATAGGATCGTTAGTGAACAATAATTCAATAAAGAATAGCATTAAGGTGAATGACAATTTTAAATTTTGTTAGAACTTGAAGTTATTCTTTTTTGTATATTCGATTGTGACTATAGTTAAAATGTTAAATTAGTTCTGTTCTAAGTGGTTGTGAGAAAAGTCTTTAATGCATTGCACTACTTTCTTTGGTGGGGGGTGGTCAAAAGAAAGTAGAAAAATATTATAAACCAATAGCAGAGAAGAGTGTAGGTTTTAAAGTCACCTTGTAAACCTGCTAATACTTGAATGAGGCCACCTAGGCTAGATGGTGTAATACTTTGCACACACACATACTCTCTCTCTCTCTCGCAGATGTGCATGAGCACATGGGTATTTTTTGGCTTTATAAATCTGGTTGTGGTTTTCCTTGTATATGTTTGTTCCTCCAAACGCTACCAGGTCTTGACTTTTATTTTTGCATTTAACTCTTGTATCCATTCATCTTGAAGGGTGTCTTTTTTTTTTTTTTTTTGTGTTTCCAAATGGATTATGAGACTTGGTCATTCTACCATTTATGCTCTCTTATTGTACCTTTACTACCTGATCTAACTATAATAATAAAGCCTTTAAGCCCATCTTGATGGAGATTCCTTATAGCAGAATCTCATAATTTTCTAATGCTCAGCAGATGCACAGTTCATGCATTGATTTTTTTTGTTTTTTTTGTTTATTTATTTATTATTTTTGTCTGAGTGTGTTTTTGGGGAGGGGACTAAGTTTTTCAGAAGTTTCTTAACAATTTGCAGTTTGATATGTGATAATGCTTTTCAGCTTTATCTGCAATGGAGGACAATATTGATGCCCGTTTAACCCTATCTTCCATTCTTCTTGAGGAAGGAAAAGAAGATGAAACTATTATTTTGCTTTCCCCTCCAAAAAATTCAGGTAATTTGATTCGGAGGCATGAGTTTTTCCTCTGGTTACCAAAATGTTTATAGAGATCGCTGGTATCTTTTGTTTCCTCAAAAGTTGTATTGTGTTTTATCATACAGAGGCAGTCTTCGATTTAAGCTCCACTAACTCCAAACCCTGGTGGCTTAGTGGAAAAATCAAAATGCAGCTTGCTAAAATTTATCATTCAAAAGGGATGCTTGAGGATTTTGCTGAGACAATCTTTTCATTCATCCGTGAAACATTACTTGTTGAATCCATGAACCGAAAGGTAAGCTTGTGAATCATTCCATTCCAATACATGCACGCGCGTGCGCGCGCGCGCGCACACACACAGAGAGAGAGAGAGAGAGAGAGAGAGACCACATTCTCTTTCCTTATCTGTTTGTTGCAGGATAAAATGAGCTTTGTAACATGAAGTTTGTCTTTCTATTACTTTATGCATTTGGCAGATAAATTTGTAATAGTTGAAATTTTGCTGTTCTGCTAAGCCCTCCCCAAGTGCATCTTGTTTAATGTGAAATTTAAGTTAAATGTGTTCTGTGTAATTGTGTCTTAAGTTGTTATTTGAACGCAATGACTGCTGGACCAGAGGTTCAAGGATAAACTAGAAATTGATAGTGACATAATCCAGAGATTCTTGGGCACTTGATTGCTTCGTCCATCAAGAAGGAAATTATTTTAGTGATGGCAAGAAGGTCACGGAAGTGAATAAAATCCTTCCTGTTGAATCAAGATTCATTATCATCATTGATCATGAATAAAACTTGCAACACCTCCTTGATCAGCATATCTGAAATCATCTGCATTAGATTGAAACCAGCTTATTGATGGCTTGATCAAATGGACTTATTTCTCTCAAAAATCTAATGGACTTATGTGGCAACATTGGAGTGGGGAGAAAGCTGTGAACCGGCCAGTGAGGATTTGGTCGTTCAGCTTTCCAATTTGTAAGAAGGATTTGCATGTTCAGATAACCTCCATGAGAGTTTGTTGTAATGAAGTGGCTTCCTGTATGCTGTGACCTGTGAACATTATGCAGTTATGCGCTTCTGATGAGCTATGATTGATCTAATGGACTGATTTTTCTTTCAAAATCTATTGGACTTATTTGGCAATTGGCAACATTGGAGTAGGGAGAAAGCTGTATACCCAACGATAAGGATTCAATTGTTCAGACTTCCAGTTTCTTTGTAAAAAGGATTTGCATGTTGAGCAAACCTCTATGAGTTTGTTGCAATCAACGAGCTTCCTGTAGGCTGCCAATCATGAACATTGTGCAGTTATATTTCTTCAGATGAGTGAAGCAATTCACAAGGCAATTTGGGTAGTAACAGTTGCCTCCGTCATAAAAACATTTATACATACTATACTCAAAGATCTTTTCCCTAGGAATTTACTTATTTCAAGCTTGTGGGATGCTTTTCAACATGGGGTATATTGGAACTAAAGGGCGTTGCAGAGCAGGAGGCTTCTGCCACTGCAGGGCCTAGGGAGGGTCAGATATATGCAGCTGTACCCCTGCATGCGGAGGGCTGTTTCCATATTTCGAAACCATAACACCCAGGTTACAATGCAGTAATGCTACTATTGCACCAAGGCTCATCTTCACTGGTTATCTGGTTAGAAAGCAAATGGAAAATGTCTTTTTCTTTTTCCTGTTTTTGATTTGGAGAATAGAAACAATGTCAAAGATGAACATCTTACTATCTGTTTCATACAGTGGGTAGTTCAGTTACTGCTACAAAGCATGTGCAGGAGGGTAGTTCAGTTACTGCTTCAAAACATGTGCAGGAGGAACATTTCGAAAATCACAATTTTGCATTTTACAGTATGCACCGTGCCTAAGAAGACAAAATCAGCTCCATGGGCTTTGTGTAGTTCTGAGCTTGTGACTATGTAGAACAATATTTGAAAAGGTGGATACTTAAGGTGAAATTTTCAGATTCTTAACGATGCAAGGCGTAAGCCGTAAGGCATATGACACATCTCAAGTGTTGCTATAAAACTTAGATATCTAACAAGGTTCATGTGAAAATCACTTGGTAAAGGAGTGATTCTGGTGTTTGTAAACTATGTTATAAGTCACATAGTACCGTGCTAAACTTAGACTCTGTATTTAGTTAAAACATCATTATCATCCTATACTTAAGTTTGGTGTTTGAGTAGCAATGCCATGCAAGAGTGAGGAAAAAGGTCCAGTCTCTCCCATCAGTTTGAAAATAAACGATACTATACCTCCTCTATAGAAGCATAATATAATCCCAAGAATGTCCACCTTGTGGGTCTCATTATGTGATATTCATGCCTTCCTTTGTAGGTGAATAAGACAGTTTACGAAAAGATGCTGAAGGATCCAATTCCCATTTCTAACTTGAAGACTGTAACTTGTCCTCCAAGCATATGTTAACTTAAACTCTAGCCAAAGAAGTCATGACATCAGGTCAAGCCTTTGATCAGCTAAATAAATGTGCATACGACGTTTACAGCTATTTCTTGTTTGGTGAGTTGTGTGAGTAATGTGGGTTTTCATGCGCTCAAAGTACCCACAATTCACCTTTTCTTTGGAGGAGAGGGCATTGTTTAACCTCCTAACTGGATGCCTCAATGCATCATTAGCTGTTCTACTTAAATCAGAAGTGATCCTGTTGTATGTCCCCTTGTGATGGTTAGTATTGTTTTGTCAAGGTGCATATTGTGTTACATTTGAATTTAGACTCATGTGTAGGACTACCAAATAGTTCTATGGTCTTGATTGAGGTTATTTACTTTCTTACCATCGCATTCTTAAATCTTAAGTTTTTGCATATCAAACATAATCTAATTACTTCTTGTTTTTTGCAATGTTATTATATTTTAATAGGTGCGACGTGCAAAAAGACTTCCAAAAAGTGTTCTATTTGAAAGGGTCAAGTTGTTGGATGAACAACATGCTGACAATGTATTTCATGGGTTTAAACCAATTGCAACAACGTCACAATTGTGAGTTCTCTTATCCCATTTCAGCATATTTACCACTCCATGTCATCTACCTTTGAAGGTCTCATGTTAGTAAACTCATTCTTCATAAAACTTAATGTAGGTGGTCTTTAAGTTATGTTGGTTTTGATTAATAGTGTTTGATGTGTGCTAATTCAGTATTCCCGAGAAATGAGCTGACCTTGTTGATCTTGTATTTGGTTACTGCATCAATGGATTTGCACCTCTCCCTTATATGTGTGTAGTCCACTTGGTAGTCGTAATCTTACTTATCACCTGCTCACTTGTTCATACTTTGTTGTTTTATGTTGATTCAGTATTTTGTGTATGATATATTTTTTGTTTATTCTTTATTTTAGGACCAAAGCAGCTAGAGCAAAGAAGTTGCTTCAAAAGAAGCAAGCTTTAAGGGAAGAAAAGAGAGCAACATTATTAGCAGCTGGAGTGGATTGGCAAAGTGAAGACTCAGAGAGTGAAACTCCGGTGATAATTATATCATTGTATTTTTGCTGCTTTGATCTTGATGGTATTCTTTTTGCCTTTTATATTTTGACTTGTTTTTGTATGGTGTGTGATATTTTCAGCGGAAGGAAATACAAGAACCTCCTCTGCCTGGACTCCTGACCAATGAGGAAAATTATCAACTTGTAATAGATGTTAGTATTTTCCTTCTAGCACCTGTTTGCTTTATGATTTATTCGATTTTTATGTTTTCTTGTGCTTGTTAGATGTATTCAGAAAGGCTACTTGAATCGGAGATGTTCAGACCTGGTGACTCAAGTAGAGGTCCTACTGTCTGGTTCACCATATCAAGGATGGTTCTTTATAACAGACGCAATTTACCATTTTAATTTTCACAAACTTATCGGCAGTGTCACCTTTTGTGTTGTATAGCTAATCATTATTGTTCGTCAATTCAGAATGTCCGATTGTATATATATGAAATGTGTCTCAACTCTCAAGTTTTGGAGTCTATTTAACTAACAGTCTGATACATGATTATGCCCTCAAAAGGAAATGGCAGCATAATGTTCCTTCATATATTAAACCATCTAAAGTTGAATTTGAGTGAATGGAACAAAAATTACATTTTATGAGGACGTGCAATCGCAGGGTCATAACAAAGGTTTTCCCTCACAGGACTTCTTTTCTTTCTTTTCTTTTTCCAGGGGGGCGGCGGGGTCATTGCCAAATATAAAACTTGTTACAAGTAATAATATTTATGTCTTGTCTTGCAAAATCTTCTTACAAAACTCAGATATATGAGCGGTGTCAATTAAAAAGGTTATTCCTGTTTCTTCCTGTGGTCACCATCCATGGCCAGTATGTGGCATGCAAGACTTTAAATAGGAGCATTGTTTTTTTTTTTTAATTGGTTCTTGACCAAGCAAATCTTGGTGATTTTTTTCAAATTGCTGATGAACAGATAATACTCCAACTAATGAAAAGTTTTTATCTCTATTGTTTTGTAAAGTCTTTAATGATACCTCATTTGACTTGCTTTTTGCACTCGTTCTATGGAAATCAATGTACCCTTTTTTTATAATTATTAGCCAACATAACCTCATGCTGTTCTTTTCTTTTGCTTTCACAATTGTAGCTCTGCATAGCATTAGCGTCCCTGCAGCGATATTGCGAAGCATTAGAGATTATCAACCATACTTTGAGATTAGCATACAACACAATATCTATGGAGAAAAAGGAGGTCCTTCGATCATTGGGTGCTCGTAAGAATTCTGTTAATGTTGAATTCGACAATCCATTAGAAATTTCTTTCCGCCATGTTTGAGAGCTTTGTGTTATTATTTACAAGAACTTCTGATGTTAGTGGTTTTGTATTTGAAGCCTTGATGTTTTATATGTTAACATCTTAATCTTTTCTCTACCTACAGAAATAGCATATAACACCAGAGATCCACAACATGGATACAATTATGTAAGATATATGGTTCAACAGCATCCTTACAGCATAGCTGCCTGGAATTGCTATTACAAGGTTGTTACAAGGTAATTGATATCACTGATTTACTGGGGATAAGCATTGGATATAGTTGTAAGATTTGATTGTATTCATGGTCATATGATGTGATGGAGAGGTTTGAGCTCTGGAGGAAGTTATCTGATGTGCTATTTCACATAGTTTGTGATTTTATGGCCTACTTCCAGCTTTTTTATGCTTTCTTCTCAAGTTGCATGGTGGCAAAATGACATTCTTACCAAGCTCCTATCTACAGCGTGGCATGCTTTTACATTTATCCTCCACCAATTAATTGATCGCATAATTCCCACTTCATTCTCTTCATTTCATCATTCCTACCATTTTAGCGGAATATCAAAATTTTGAATTTGTTCACCATCCAGCCTCAAGAAGTTCAGCAAAATTAGTCAGCACCACATCTTTGGTTCACCATTTAGAGGATTCAAATGGTGATCTTAGATTACTGATCACACACCAAGAAGCATATGTTCTGGCAATCACATTGAAGCAAGGGTTCAAATAGTGTTAGAATGGGATGCTACCACTGGTACCATACCATTCTGATAAAAAATCAGCACTAGTACGAGCCTCAAGATGTAGAAACCAGTTAGACTAGTATGTACTGACTGTGGTGGCCCATACCACTTGGTACCAGTCAGTATTGATGGTACCATATGGGCTGTATTCATCAACATCGTTGCTTTTCATTATCGTTCTCTCGGTCTCAGCATATATGAACCATACTAATAATGTACTGATACCATACTGTTCTGATGGAAAACCAATATAAGGGGCTTAGTATCATGTTTAAAACCTTGCTTTCAAGTATAATAACTAGTGGATAGATAAATATTTCTACTGGTTTTCATGATTGGACCTTCAAGGCCTGAAGGTGTTGTAAGCAATCTAATAGATTAGTACAGAGTTTCTGCTCCATAATTAAAATGGAAGATTGACTGAACTTATCTAAGCGTGGTTTGCATTTATATATTAATAAGGTTGTTACTTAATAGAACTGCTGGGATGCAATTCAGCACTCAGCCCTTTCATCTTCATTTTCAGTGAAATCCTTTAGAACCCTATTTGATGTGATTTAATTCTCGCCAATTTGTATCTTTCATCGTGTGGTTGCTTGATTAGGTATCTCTTTTGAATATGTATGTTGGAATCAGATTGTTTTGAGTTTGTAATTTTGTATGACATGTTCAACACTCTCATATCTTATGTCCATTCTATAGCATTTTTTTTCTCGTTTTTTGGAATCTTGAACGTCTCGGGTGGCTAATTTGTAAGGTTTTCAGATTTTTGGTTTTGTTTATTGGACAATCTTATGTCATGCCATTTTTCATCTTCCTTGACGGTTGGACCTTTATTACTTTATTACTTGTCTTCGACCTCTTTGGACAGATTGAGTCATAGATTTTCTTTTTTGAATGAGAACCTGCTCAACACCTTTTTTTTCTTTTGGTGATTTATCTTTTTACTGAATTATTTCGTGTCATGCTATCAACCAAGTAATTGGTAGCTAAAGTTACTTAGTTGATAGACCTTAGGAACTTCCATGATAATGGGCTCTTATATTCTAGAACTTTTTGGGTATAAGATTTAAAGCATGGTATGTTGTACTGCCTTGAATCACTCAGCTTGGGCCATGTCGAGCCGTACTGGGGGCTGATCGGCATGATTCCACCCCTTGGTTCGAGAAATTGGTGAGGGAAGGGGGAGGAAGAAGGAAAGAGAGGAAGAGAGAGAGAGAGAGGGAGAGAGAGAGGTAGAGGAAGGGCTGTTTATTTTTAGAATCTTTAAGTGAAGATGACAAGACCTGCTAACTTCATTTATTTGAAAAATAAAAAAAAGGGCTCCCGGCCACTATTTCTTTGAAATAGGGAAGTCGGAGAGCTCCCTCTGCCTTCACCTTTGTCTCGCTCTCCCTCCCTTTCCCTCTCTTTCCCTCTCTTTCCTTCTCCTTTCCCTCTCTTTCCTTCTCCTTTTGTCCCAATTATAGAGCAGCTGGGGAAGAGGGGGCTTTCCTCCCCCCTCCTCAATATCTCTCTCCCCTTCTCATCTTCACCCTCACCCTCCATCCCTCCCTCCCTCCCTCTCTTCCCCCCTCTCCTTCCTTCTCCCTCTCTCCTTTCCTCTCTGGCTCCCCTTTGTCAATAAGCTGCAAGTCGGTATGGTACCATGCCATACGTACCATCAAATAGCCAGTGTGGGTCCCGATACCACCAATCTTTTTTTAAGGGCATGTTTGATTCGGGGGAGTTGGACTTTAGAATGGGAATGAGCGACTCCTATTCTAGCCGTTTGGCTGGAGGGAGTCTCACTCTTATTCTGATTCTCGGAGGGGATAGCAATGCTCCAATCCCTTCCCTTCTCTCCAAGTATTCAAATTCCATTCCTATCACGAATCAAACACATCAAGAGATGTGGGCATTCTAATTTTGGTCGCAAACCAAACGTGCCTTAAAGACAGCTTTTCTGCCTAGTAATCAGCCTTTAGGTTCCTTAGCATGCCCACACCCCTCCCCCCCGAAAAAAAGAGTATCAATTTTTGGACATTCTTTTGTTTTTTTTTTTTTTTTAAATGATGGTATACACTTGCTTGATCTTTATTTAAAGTTTTTTCAACTTAGGCAGTTCTCCTTAGCTTTCTTGCCTACTGACCATGGTACATATTTTTTAATGGTCTAGTACAATATCGGTTCATACTGTATCCGACTCAGTACAGTCTTGTGTACTAGTACCATACCAAAATGCCATCTTTGTTTTTGCATTTTTTTTTCTTTTTTTTTTAATCTTTTTCATGGCTAAAATGAATGTCAAGTAGATCTTTTTTTTTTCAATGTTCATGTGGTTTTTGATGGGGTGTGTGATGCTGGATTGCTGATGTTGGTACTAGTAGTGCAGGTTTCTCTAGGGGTTGGGGGACAAAAACTCATCATTTTTTTTTAATTTTTGTCAATTAGCGGCTGAAGAAAAGGATCATTGGGAAGAAAACTTGCCAGATCTTGGTTGAATCTAGTGTTGAGGAGGCAGGAAATGGGTGGAAGAACCACAATTCCCTCCTTCCCTTTTCTCCCCTCCCCCCGCACCCCCCCCCCTTCTCTCATTGTTGGTCTCTCCCCCCTCTCTTTCTTGGTCCAAGGGCTTCTGGGGGCACACTTGACTGCTAGAATAAAAGAGAGGGTATGAGAGATTCCTCTTCTCTCAATCTTCTTCATGCCAAACTAATAGTTCAGGCTGGGTATTGGTATAATTGGCCATGATGCCGGCCCATACTAGCCTATGTGGATTGATATGTCCAATATGTACCAGTTGGAACCGGTTTCAGAGTCCTGACCCTATTACCAATACAGAAACTCATCTGGTTGGTAGTGTACTTGTGGTATCTTACCACATCCCCGCTAGTTAAAACCCTAAAAAGGATACACCTGAGAAGCAGAATGTTTACATTCCTTACTAGACAGATTGTTAGGTGAAATGATATAATAAGCCATTTATGTCTGCAAAATTTTACTGTTCTTAGCACATTTGTTCATTGTCTAAACTGAAGATGCTTAGCATCTCACCACAGAGTCAATAGAATATGTTTTATCTGGTTGAATTTAAGAAATGACAAATTTCTAAGCAGAATGTATCTTGTGATCCATCACCTTCAATATGATCTTGTGTTTATGACATATCCATGGCCTTGAAATCTGATAACAGTAGAACTATTGTTATATAAAGCTTCATTCTAGGTCTTGCTGGTTGATGCTTTCATGTTATTATTTGTTTCTTCCTGGTTGTTATCTTTCTTAAATAAATCAATTGTATCCGTATCATATAAGTTTTATTTTATCACTCCTATATACAAGTGTTTAAAATTGGTTAGATTTGTTGATAGAAAGTTACTATGAGGTTCCTTAACTTATTGACAAAACAGTGTTGCACGTCATATTCCTACTAGTATGGATTTTTCAAGTAGCACTAATATATATTTGTTTCCATCTGATTTCTAGATTTGACACTCGCTTTTCAAGACATTTTAAATTTCTACATTACATGCTGGTCTCTCGGAGAGATTGTGTACCTGCTTTGCTTATAAATGGCCATCAATTTACTATGATTAGTCAACATCAAACAGCTGCTCGGGAGTACTTGGAAGCTTATAAACTACAGCCAGAGAATCCACTTGTAAATCTTTGTGTTGGTATGGTATTCTATAAGTTGGTTGATTTTTTTTTTTATTCTGGCAATTGCTATAAAGAGCTATTTTATTGCAGGCACTGCTTTGATTAACTTAGCTCTTGGGTTTAGGCTTAAGAATAAGCACAAATGTGTGACCCAAGGTCTGGCATTCCTCTACAACTATCTACGCATTTGCAATAACAGCCAGGTTTGAAAATTTGAATTCTTTGATAGGTTTTTGGTACATTCATTGCTTCCACTAACAAGCGATGATCCATACCTCGTTCTTTGCTACATCAGCATCTTGTAGCTAATTGTTTATACTTTTGTAACATGTATGTGCGCTAGACTGGGCATTCGCCCAGTCATGCTGAGTGCTTAGACCCTGGCCCTAGCCTGTGCCAAAGGCCTAAAATGCTCAATTGGGCGGACCTACCCTTTAAAATTGAGGCTTAAGACTGACTGGGCCCAACCTGAGAACCTAATAAAAGTGCTCATCTTGACCCTTTCTAGACATTTGGCCGCATTGTAAGAGAGCAGGTAGTGGTTGAGAGAGGAATAGTGGACAGCTTTGTAGCTGAATGTTCCACCTAGAGTAACATACCTGCTATAGAATTTTCTTGGAATTTCGAACTTGCACCTGTTATCTAAGCAATTCCTCAAGCATTTCAGAGATATCTGCTTCCCGACACGTGTACACTGACTCGGCACCTCCTCTCGAATCTGGCAACTAAAGGACAGGTGGATTAGGATGATATCATAGGCTATGTTCGTGGATGGAGGTGCTAGTGGCAATCACAGATGAGGTGCCCTCTAGGGGGTGGGGGAGAAGGAGAGGGCAAACCTAACTGATCATTCTGTGCCTATTTCTAGGGAAGAGGAAGAGAGGAGGCAGCGGCAGCAACATTCTAAAGTGGTCATTCCTTCCGCTCTAGCAGGAGGGAACTGTGATGGAGTGAGGGATGGTGGGATGATATATATGGGCTATTGAGAGGGTTCATGAGAATTGAGAATAGGGTTTGGAAATTTAGTCGATATGAGATTAAAATATAAAGGATTTGTCTAGATTTCATTTTTATTATGAAAGCAAAAAGAAAGAGAGTAGGGTGCACTGGTGCAGTTGCAGAGTGATGATTGCTGGTGATGGTGTCAAGCAAGGAGGTTAGAAGGTAGTTGAATTTCAGCATTGAAAAGAAAGAAGGGTGAGGAAGGTTATGAAAGGGAATTTAGCATTTTGCTTAATTTCAGAGGGTCAATTCTTATGATCAGTGCATACAGTTCCGTATTTATCTACCCAGTTGTCTGCATTAAAATATATGACAATGATCAGGTACTTCCACAATGGCAAAGTGCTCACTAGCACTTGCAAAATGTAAAATATAATATGATATATGTATAAAAATATAAATCATAAAAAACAGTATATACAGCTTCCAACCAGGTCAGGCCGGGCCAATATTTTTTGTTGCTAGCCTGAGCTTGGCTAGAAATGCAATCAGACCAGATAGCTTAGGCTTGGCCTGACGGCGAGCCAAAAACCTCTATGCAAGCATGCCAATTTGGCTGATATGGACTACGAACTCATTAAATCTTTGGCAGTTGAGTTAATACATTTTTTAGCCATAATAGTGCATTTCATTTTCTTTTTGATTGCTGCATGTCATTCCCTGTTACCCTACGAAAGGATGGATCCTCTCTAGTTGGGGGTTGAACTGGAGATGCCCAGTCTCCCAATCACACCAGCCATGTATTCCACAAGCTGATGGGCCCCACATGGTGTATCTTATAGGCTTTCTCTTGTACCACATGGGGATGGCTGTGATTGGGAGACTGGACTTCTTTGGTCGAACCTCTAACTGGAGAGGATATGAACTCGTATAAAAATACTGTCTTATGGGCACCAATTTTTGATACACAAATGGTCATAAAAATTGTCAATATGACTTGTAATTATTGGACCGTCTGATAACTAATCAACTTTATAGTTTCATTAAGATGCCACAAGTAATGTAATCCATGTGGTCATATGTTTGCGGTCTATTCATGGTGATCCATCTATTTCGATCCACAGCGGCAGCTTTGTTGAAGTAGGAAACGTTATCTTCTAGTTCACGGAAAGAACCCACTTCTTGAGGTTGTCTTTTATGCTGCTGGGTCTCATTGTTGAATGTTGGAAATCTTTGGTTGTCTTGTAGGAAGCCTTATACAACATTGCCCGTGCATGTCAGCATGTTGGCCTGGTTACTTTGGCAGCTTCATATTATGAAAAGGTACTCACTATTCAACAGAAGGATTGCCCCATCCCCAAGCTTCCTTATGAGTCTTCAAGCAGTCCACAGAATCATAAGCCAGGATACTGTAACCTTCAGAGGGAGGCTGCTTATAATTTACACTTGATTTACAAGAAAAGTGGAGCTATTGATCTTGCAAGGCAGGTTTTGAAAGATTATTGTACTTTCTGACATTGTCTACTGTTTAATTATATGCTTTTTATGAGTCTATAATAATGATATTATTAGTGGATGAAATATTATTAGATTTCTGCACGTCTTATGCCCATCTAAGCCTAAATATCAACACCCTCTGTCTACTTGTCAAGAATCACCACCATGCGTGCTAGCCTCATCAAATTTGAGATGGCTCTAGGTAACAAATTATGGTCATATTGGGGCCAGCATTTGCAGCGACGAATCCTAGCTTACAAACTAATTTGGTTCGATTTTGGGCCCCATGCTGTTGGATGTGGAGATGTTTTTTTTGTCTCTTTACTGTTTTCCTTTGCTAGTTTTGGCTTGGATTGGGATTTGTCTTCAGGACTTAATTTGTTGGTTCCTGTCATGGAACTTTTAATATAATGGTTTGGTCTCATTGTTTCTTTTCAACATTTCGAATGCAAGCTATTTGCCTTTAAAGCTAGATTATTTGGATTGGATTCGTGCATGTCTCACATTCGTTAGATTGCGTCGAGTTTCTATGGCTGCTGTCAACACGTATCCAAGAGCACAAGCCCGATGGCTTTCTGGTAGACAGTAGGTTTGGACATGACCATACTCTCATGAGTTCCTCTTTAAGATCATACCCATCTGTATTACATTTCTCGTGTCGTAGACTGGCTGGCATTCATGGTGTTTCATCCACGGCACAAAATTCTTGGGTTTCTTTTGCAAACCATCCATCGACCGCCTACTGCTGATGGAACTTAGCAAGCTTGGGTTCGGTACACTGGTTTTTCTGGCGAATGGCTTAGCAAGGTTGGGGCCAGAAGACTGGCAGATCAGCTACTACGTGGGAAGCTCTCCGTGTTGTATGCATTCTTCGGGCGACTGTGCCAATCTCTGGCAAGGTGCTCCGCCCTTGCTACCGCCGTCCTCCCTCGTGTGCCGCTGCTGCAGAGAGGAAGACAACCATGCCAAGAGTGGTGAAACTGCTATGCCCGGCATTGGTTCGATGAAATGCTCGATGGAGAATATTCTGGTACCGTGGCATTTAAACCAAGTAGAGGCTCAATTTATGTTAAAATTAAAGCCTACATTATTTTTTCGAGATCATTGCCGACCTACAATCCAATGGATTAATTTCTCATCAATTGGAATGCTTTCCAGGATGCTGCATCCGTTAGATGGAGAAAAAAGCATTCAGAGTTGTGGTCACCTACGACTAGGTTGTGAAACCTCACACCACAAAACGTGGAATGATATTTGGAGCCTCTATAGCCGGCCATTCTATGATTAAATTTGGTCCACAGGACCCCAAATACCTGAAATGGATCATCTAATATTTTTAAGGAACTATTAAACTTATATCCATGAAATCATGGTTCTAACATTTATACCTGTTAACGTTTGATGACACTTTGTTCGTTAGTATGAAGGAAGGGATAAGATGCATGCCATGGGATCTGTGTCAAGTGCTACGTTTCAGTACATAGCAAACATAAAGTGTATCCTCGGGAGCCTAGAGAGGGCCACAATCAAAACGAGTATAGCCAAGCGAAGCCCCGCCAAAGAACACAACTAGAAGTGCAAGGCTCAGAAGTCTCTTGATCTTTGATGGTGAAGAGATCGAAATCGCCAGGAGCATCGACTGCATGGCCAACCTCAGCACCCTCGGCTTCCGTTCCCTGACGTAATTCTCCAACGCCGTCTCAATTCTCTTCTTGAGCTCTCCGTCACCGACTCTGCTACCCTCCAAGCCCATAGGCATCGCCCGTGCTAAGTTCCTGGCGAGCACCACTGCATCCTCCAGAGCAAGACACCCACCTTGGCCAAGGAACGGGCCCATCATGTGCATGGCATCCCCTGCAACTGTCATGGTGCCTCTCCTGAGGTTCCCAAACACGAGGTGCCATGGTGACCGGTAACGGATGCGTGTGAGGTGCAGCGAGCTAGGATCACTGCCCTCGACCATCTCGATCATCTCGGCCGGGTTGTCCTTTATTTGCTGCATAGCCAACTCCATGAGGAACTTAGGATCCTTTGGAGCATCCGTATCTGGGGGGAATGCGATAGCAACAATGTTAGGTCCCTACTATTTAGACAGTTACATTGCCAAGGTGCAGTGGTATTGCTACATAAAATTTGCAACGCAAAGTTTTTAGGAGATTATTAGATTTAGAAAAGAATTTTAAACAAGGAAGAGGAAGAAAGATTAGAATATTGACATGAGATCAAGGTGTGTAATTGTCCTACGTTGTAATATATCTTCATTTGCATCTGATATGATTATATTAACAATTTCACAGTACAATAAGCACTACACCAACAGATAATTCTCAAAGAACATAGGTTGTAAACAAACCGGTCGCACAATAAAAGATAGAAAGGACTAATTTTGGAGAGAAAACTTAAGAATGTGGATGCTAATAAGCAGAAAAATGCCTCTGCTACGATTGGTGGTTATTTTCTGCTCAGGGTTTCTGGGTTTGATAATATGATATCTAACAAAGTTCTGGCTGCTCCTGTTTGGGACTCTGCGGCAGTCATGATAGAATGGTGCAGCTGTGTGACAAATTGCAGGACCGAAACTGAGGTAAAGGCTCATTTAGATGTCACAAGTGTTATGTGCTTACCTCTGTCAGGATATGGCCAATCTACAAACCAATGCACTAGGTTGTCATCAATTGGAATTCTTCCATAAGACATATAGCCAACATCCAGATGTCGAAAAAAACGAGTTTCGAGGTTGTGACCCTTCGGATAATTTGTGAGACCACGAATCACACAATTTGGTAGCACATTTAGGGCCCCTGGCCCTAATGACTTAGATATGACCGAGTTTGATCCATCACAGCCGATCACAACCTGCATTAGCCATTACAAAGGTTGATAGGAGTCATTTAAGCTGCATACTATGAAACCATTAATTCACTACTTGATTTTCAGGAGCACATGATAGATGGTAAAGCCTGGTCAGCGTGGTATTATTGCAGTGGGCGAACCCCTTCTCTCCTTAGCAGAGGTTCTGCATTTGAGTCTTTAGTTACTTATCTCAGTTGGATCACCTCCCCCACCCCCTTGCTGGGAAAGTGGATGTGGAGCCTAAGCTCCTTGGGAGATTTGGAATCAGCAATCTTCGTCCCTGTTCAACTAACCAACCCCTTTGTTGAACAAGCTCATGTCAAGGACAAATACCGAAATGGAGCACGAGTGCAGCTCCATAAGATCCAATTGCCTTGTCAATATTCTTACTTTATCTAATAATGCTACATGGCCTTCTCAGTTATTTCATCCGTTCCTTGTGTTGACATGGCACAAATGCATGATTTACAAGGGATTGGTTGAGTCGCAACATGCCATGCCAGCACCATATTAAACATAAGGAGATAACAGAATAATTTCACCACGCCATGTAACATTATTCTTGTTTACTTGCTGGTTTTGTCCACATAGAGTGGTATCCTTTTTGTTTCCTCAATTCGCTCAGATTAAGGACACAAGCAGAATTTATGCACCGGCCTATGCACCGTTTCTAAACTAGAACTTTCTGTCTACATCTAGAGTGCTTGAGGGAGAAGACTAGTTTATGACCATCTTTTTTCTGAGAAAGTAATTTATGACCATCCATTTTTCTGAGAAATTAGTTTATGACCAACTACAGGCAGTCAAGCTTTCAAATTTATCAATCACCTTGGCTTTGATGATACTCCCATCATGAACATAAAGAATAGGGAATGATGTTGATGGATCTCTTTCAACTGCTACAATTTGGCACCCAAGTCGAACCGAGTCAACAGGCAAGTTGTCAAACAATACTTGAATGAGATCACTTCTCTTTAAGCACCTGAGTTCTTCCATCCTAATAAAATAATAAGCAAACATATAAGTAAAACAAAAGGACTAAGCAACATGACAATATGATAGATAGGCAACCATACAGTCCAATATGTTGCCTATCTCACGTTGCAATCATGCTAATGATATCTAAGAAACATGATTACAGCTAATGCTTGAATTTTCTTTTCAAGATTGAGAATTTTTCTTTTCTTTTTTTTTTTTCTTTTTTGTTGTAAGAAGACAGTTAGGGAGCCCTATGTCCAGCAAAATGGTAGGACCGTAGGAGCATAAAAATTCATAAGGAAATGATGTAAAAATTGCTTGTGTCCAACTTGGGCGACATCACCCACAATCGAATGAGGGGTGCAACCCATGTCTGTGCCACCATAATGCTTTTCATCATAGCATTTTATATACAAGAAATCAGATGTTTACTGGAATCTTTTAAACATACCTGGTCGATTTCACTTGCATTGTAGACTTGTGATACAACACTTCATGAATCCTGGAGAGAATTTACATTGAAAGGAAGTAAAGAGGTATACAAGTGTTTGAGAGAGAGATATACAAAATGTTGGTTCTTGTAAATTCATTAGCAGATCATAAGTAAACATATTATGTCAAGTGAGTGGACTCTGATCTGAATGTTGTTACCAGTTAAGATAGTGATAAAGGTGGTATTGTGCATCATGTAATTGAAGCATTGCTATGAGTGCCCTAGGATGTACTTGGAGAGAAGGTCCTGTTGTGCATTGCAGAAGGTTGGGTTGTTCCTCGAGCAAAAAATTCAGTTCATACTCACATACAGGTACAGTTTGGGATACATGTAGCATTTCCTCGTGTCCAATATCATATCCTAACCAATATCTTGCCCAAAATATATTTTTGATAGAGAACTTCATTTTAAAAGGCAGTGAGTGCATACTCTGGAAAAGTAGAGTTTTGGAAAAAGGACTTAACCTTAAAAGGCTATGAAAACATACTCCGGAATAGGGATAGTTTTATCCCTAAGCACGGCACCTACACCAAGTCTATCAAGTGCACACCAACCATTCATGAAGATACCAATTGCTGCCCCTGTAGCTCGTATTCTCTCAGATCTCTCTAATACAAGACTTTTTACTCCTTTCCTACACAAACAATGAGCAAAATATAATGCAACGAATATAACTTTTTTATCATAATTCAAAAATTATATCTAAATACACACTTCAAAATCAGGACCTATTAATCAATTAATGTTTGCATCTACTACCAGATAGTTTGTATCAAAATAGGGCATCCACTTATACAATTTATCTAAACCTTGCCTCTTATTATCTCAGCCTATGTAGTCCAATCTTTCTCAACATATCAGTTGATACAAAATCAATACATCAGCCAAGATTTTTACTCTTTTTTTGTTCATTTTGATTTATAAGTAGTTTAGTAAATAGATATCCAAAATTAAATCATAAAGACAATTGTATCTCTATTTTATTATGTCCACCAAGAAATCAATATCTTGGTTCTTATATATCAGCTGAGATCTTGCTTCTTTACAAACTTTTTTCCTACCTTCCATCTAAGTTGAGAATAGCTCGGTTCATCTTGGTAGCTATCACTCACCAATATGGTTGATATCTTAGCTTCATCACTCCCCAACATGGTTGATATCTTAGTTTTTTAAACATAGCAAAGGCATCTATCAAGAAAGTGCCCTCATTATCTCAGATGGCATGTTAATTAAGTTTTTTCTGGTTCAGGAATAAAGTAGCGGTAAGACTTGAAATAAGCTTAACCTTATGAAATGGGTTCAAGGAAGCAGAAACAAGGGAAGAATAGTTATTCCGGTCTAACATGTTTATTCTTGAAGGAACCATTATATGGGAAGGCTCGAACAAATATACTCCTACAGTACGGCCCTCCCTTGCTTTTGCTCTAACATTACTACGGGAAAAAACTGCCTTCAACTGGAAATGTTTCAGAAATTTTGCCCAAATAAAAACAGGAATAACTATTTCAGGAGGAATAACTATTCTTATTCGGCTTTTCTTATTAGCGAACCAAACGCAGCCTTAAAGTGTAAATATGTGTTAATTGATAAGACTCCTTCAATTTTCAACAACACACTGTTTCCATATATGAATTCTGACTTTTTGGGGTAGGGTTGCATAGCCCATATATGTTACCAAACAAGTTCTGAATCCAACGTGGCCACCCAATAATGGTCAATCTCCCCAAGTCCCACCGAACCGACGGTGAGTTGCACAAAGCCACGAATCCCTGTCGTGTCATGTGAGATAGGAAACTAATATGGCAAACTCCCTTGGGCCACATAACAAGGTTATATGTCATATGATAAGATGAGTACTCCACCAACTTCATTACAATGGCCAGCCCAAATGGGTAAAAATTGGAGCCCCAACATCCATGTCCATGATGGTCAAATATAAGCAAACCAGGAAAAGGGAGACCTAAAACTCTAATGGAACAACCAAGACATCCCCAATGAAATTATGAGTTACAACTTTTATTAGCATCTAATATTAAAAATTTTAATAGCAATAATTTCAGACCTTCTCTTCAATCATAACCACATATATGATGGCAGAAAAAAAGTTTAAGTGCAATTTATTAATGGAAATAAGCATTGGGTAGACAGGTCTGTTTTCTTTTCTTTGCTTTGAAAAAGTGTGTGTGGGAAAGAGAGAGAGAGAGAGAGAGAGAGAGAGGAAGTAATTTCCCTTCAGAATTTGAAGCATAATGATTTCACACTCCTCAGAAAGCAAAAGAACAACTATTCAATCGATTAACACCCTTAAAAGATTGAGTGCTGCCTAGTCTTTGAATATAGGGAAAAAATATATATATTAATCATTTTGATGTAATTGGTTGCTAATTTGTCAAAATTCAAATGCAATAACCCCCTTTTCTCCATGGTTGCTGCAAAGTCTTCTGTCTATCCTTAATCCTGTGCCACAGAATCCAATCACATTAAATTCAAACTCATCAACATGGCTAAATTTGTTTCTGATTATAATGAAGTTAGGATGGTTGGATTTGGTTGTTCCACTAACTCATATTACAAAGGGACACAAAACTACTGGGAATCACTTAAATAGTAAGCGATCTACCGACACAAATCTGTGGAATAGGACGAGTGTGAAAGTAAGGGAAAAACAAGAGAAAACACTAAGTGCAAGGAAGGAGGCACCTGTGAAGAGCCAGAGCGGTGGCGAGCCCACAGATTCCTCCACCCACGATCACCACATCGTGATGTTCCTCTCTGCTCCTCATCCCTTCTCTCGTCCTCCCCTCTCTCTCTCTCTCTGTCACAAACTCTTTCCGTGGTTTTTAGTTGATCAAATGCTCTCTGGTGGGTGGGTCTGATTTTGGATTTTTTTTTTTTTTCAAATTTAAAAATAAAGATTGGTGGAGGTTATCTTTTTAGGCTTTTAGATTTTTTTATTCAACAAAAAAAAAAAAAAAAAAAATCGGATCCTTTACATTCAGAGGGTCTCTCTTCCAGCATCAGCTGTGTTTTATCTGCGTCGGTGGGATGGGATGGGTAAAGAATAGTAGACAGTCTGTAAGGAATAAGATTGCATGTGCCATGGTAGTCTAACATGCATGTTAAGTTCCATGAAATGCGCGTTTTCTTGAAAATTGTTACATGAATACTGATGAAATGGTAGTCAATGGTCAAGCATCAGCACCTTCAGCTTCCGTTCCTTCACGTAATTCTTTAGTGCTGTCTCAATTCTCTATCTCAGCTCCTCATCTTTGGCTTTCTTTCTTTTTTTTTTTCTTTTTACTTTTTATTTGATGATGATAAGCAGACTAAGATATTCCACCTTAGTCATCTTGCTTTATTGCAGAATGGGAGTATTTACAAGGGAGGAAATAACAGTATTAGATGGATATCTGGTCAAACACCATCTCTCAAGACCTTTTCAGTACCACGCGATGCAGTAGAAAGAAAGAAGAAATAAAACAAAAAAATAATCAAAATATGTGGATCAACCACAAAAGGACTCGCCTTTACGGGGCATGCAAACTTCACTATGAAAAAGAAATTTTACAAGAGGAGATCTCACTTTCAACCCTTGTACACTCAATTCTCTCTCACTAGAAGTTCCCTCATAAAAGCTCTCTCTCTTGGAAGACCCTCTGAACTCCTGAAGTGCCTGGCGTCCGCTGTCCAGGAGCCTCCTGCTCCTTCTCTCTCAGTGCTTCAGCCTTCCTTTTTTCTCTGGGGTTCCGTACGGCTCCGTACAGCGCGTCCTCTGGCAAAACCAGACCACCTACCCTTCTCTGTTGAGGCACAGGCCTTTTAAAGGTCTTAAACAAGGGTTTAAACCTAATTAGATTAGGTTTAGGTCTCCTAAACAAGCCAAATCAAGCCCCTGAACCGTCGGATCAAGATCGAAAACTCTCTGGGCCTTCTGATCGCGACCGATCCACGGAATAGTGCTGTGGACTGCGAGAAACGCGTGGGAAATGCCCACGCGGTCCACGCGGTCTGCCATGGATCGCCCGATCCACGATGGACCAGGGTACAGGCCCAGGCAAGGCGCCTGGGCCTGGGTCGGCCCGCGCCCATGCGCGGGCCCGCGCATGGGTTGGGCCGCCTACCTGCCTGGGCCGTGCGCCTGGGTTGCACGTCCCATGTATTGGCCTCGCTTGGGCCACGCGCCGCCGCCGCTCCGCCGGCCCGCAGCTGGCGGTCCTCCACCGTCTCGGATCTCGTACCGACTTCAAAAGCTCGTATCTCCTCCATCCGAGCTCTGTTTGGGGTGATCTTGATCTCGTTGGATTCCGTTTTTCACCGCGAACCTCGCTGTAGACTCAATGTGGGCTGAATCTCAAGGCGTCAAATCCTAACAATCTCCACCTCGACTCGATATTCGACCTCTTTCAAACTCCGAAAGCCTCTAGATCTCCTCGCCCCGATGTCCTGGGGTAATCGCCTGCTGATCATGGATGGGCAAACATGAGAGTCGAGTCAGACTGCTCGATCCCATCTTCGTCGTATGCTGTGCTCCTTCTGACCTGAGACCTGCTTGGGGCATCGTCATGCGGCAATAGGAATCTCACTTTGCGACGTCGCCTCTCGTTCTCCCGAGTCTCCTATCTCATGCCCGATCTGCCTCCTGGAGCTCCACCTCGCTCTGGGCTCCGCTTGGCTCCCGAAGCTCCACCTCGCACTGGACTTTCTGTCAGGTAATAATATCCTTTGCTCCCCTTCTTCCCCTCCAGCACAATCTTATCGCCGCATAGCACCCTCGAGATTCCTCCACCAACTACTGTCCTGTAGCATCTCGAATCCAGTCTGCTAAGTGAGATAAGATTCTGCCTGAAATCGGGTATGTATCGGACCTCCCCCAATCTCCTTACTGTACCATCATGTGTCCTCTAGTTGACCGTCCCAATGCCTCTGATCGCACAGCTCGATTCATCCGGCAGATATACAGTGCCCTCACTGTTCTCCAAGAAGTCAAACTGCTCCTCTCTGCAACATAAATGATAGGGGCATGCAGAATCTAATATCCACTGCTGGGAAGAAGTAGATACCTCGTCAAATATTTTCAAGACATCTCCATCTGAATCACTGCCGGCCGTCGCTACAACAGCCACCGTCCGATTTTTGAGTTGAGGGCAATCTCTAGCTAGATGTCCCAACTCTTCACATCGATAACACCTGATTTTGCTCAAATCCCTCCTAGACTTGGACCGCCCTCGTTGTGATCTCCTGTCGCTCTGTCTACCACCTCCTGCTTCTTCAGAAGCCACCAAAGCTGAGCTACCGCTATCTGAGCTCGAAGCTGGATTTTTTCTCATGAGAATCTCGTTTTGGAGTATCGACGCGGTGACCTCGTCCATCTTGATGGTGCTCTTTCCCACTAGAAGAGCAGTCACCAAGGACTCATACGAAAGGAGAAGCGACGCTAGCAAAACCAGTGCCCTGATCTTCTCCTCAACATTCTCATCAATGCTGAGGAGGTCGGTGAGGATCTTCTGGAAGTGGCTGAGATGTTCCTGCACGCTCTGTCCCTCAGTCATCTGCAGTTGGTAGAACTGCCTCCAGAGAAAAAGAGTGTTGGTGAGAGACTTTGCCATGTATAATTCCTTGAGTTTCGACTACAGCACCGTCGGAGAAGTCTCGCTCAGTACATGGATCACCACTTCATCCGCTAGGTACATACGGATGGTACTCACCGCCTGCATCTGTAGCCATTTTCAATCCCGTACCTCTATGGTGATCGGCTTCTCATTGCACAAGAGAGCATCGATCAACCCCCGTTGGATGAGCACGTCCTTCATCCTTGCTTGCCACAAGGAGAAATTACTTTTATCATCAAACTTATTGATCTCCATCTTGATTGTTCCTGTCTTCTCCATCTTCAGTCTTACTCACCACTGCTGCAATCTGCGTCTTTATACCACCTTGCTCTGATACTATTTGTTGAAAGATGGTGTCCTGACCAGACATCCATCCAACAAACAGAATGTACAATTACAACTAAAATTTTCTCAAAACCACGAGAGGACTGAAGAGGTACAGACACAAGATTGCCCTCTGGAGGGAACTGGTCTCTTTAAGATAGTGGAAGAGCAAATAAATCAAACTGAAGCCAAAAGAGGAGCAGAGTTCAAAGGAAGATCGAAGAAGCTGCAACCTTTCTTAGTGAAGAGAAAATTAAGACCGAGAAGAGAGAGGTTTGAAATAATTAGAATGCAGTACCGAGGATGCTCGCATGAGATTCAGCTGTAAATTCTTTATCATTATCTCCAAAATGAAGAAAGTCCAAGGAGGCCAAAATAATCCAAATGAGATGGACTGGAAGGATCATCTCAAGAGATATCAACATCAAAAGAGTGTAGCAGCGACAAGAATGAAGATTAGCCATTAGTGAGGGCCTGCAGATAATTTCTTTTCAACAATGTATGAAGCCTGAAAAAAAAAAAAAAAAAAAAAAACTCCTTATCAGAGCAAAAGATCGATCAGCCCAAAAAGAGTGCCAAAGTCCACTTAACAACTGCCAATGGAGAGGAGCTCTTGCAAAGAAAAATACAAAAATTCCTCTCAGACCAGCAACTCCAATTAAATGTGTCACGCCCCTGACCTGAGATTCGTGGATCGAGGGTCGTGGCAACCGCCGCATACTCATGAAGAACTCTCTCCATAAGCATGCAAGGCATCTCATCACGATATCAATGCATCGCAGCGGAATAAAATCAAATAATTATTATTCAACTGTAATTCAAGTAATTAAATCAAATGTCTTACATCCAATAAAATTTTTGCTAACAATAAAACAATAGATCTAAGTTCAATGAAGTTGACAATGCTAAATCTCGCCTCTAAAAGCTCTGTCCCAATATTTCTTCCCACGTTCGAAATTAATTATCTGAATCTGAAAAAATAGAAAGAAAGGTAATGAGCTAGACAGCCCAGTAAGTAACAAGTATCTCTACCAGATATTCAGATATTATTTAATTTTCAAGAACAATGCTACAAATAACATAAAAATATATTTCATGCTGATTTAATGCAAATCCAATATTTTCAAAAATTCACACATAATATAATCATAAATCCGATTCGATTCAAAACACTCGTAACTCAACAGCCTCGACTATGACCAACGTTTAACCCCCATTGGCGGGGTCCACAGAATACCAGCGCACAACCCCCACTGGCAGGGTCCAGAAATACCAGCGCACAACCCCCACTGGCAGGGTCCACAAAGTACCAACGTATAATCCCCATTGGCGGGGCCCACTGAAACATAGTTAGGCTGAGAGCATAAATCCGATCTATATCAAAACACTTAGTACCACAATATATATCATAATCTTTCACTAAACATGTGCATAAATCGATATACCATAACATTTCAAAAGCACTTTTCTTTCAAAACATAATTTCATAAATCATACATAATTTCAGAGAATAATTATTTATTTTCAGAATAAATATAGAATATCTCGAGAAGATGATTCATTACTTACCTTTCACGGAGCACTGAACGAATGGATCGACTAACTTCTAGTAGATTCTTCCGCGCCTATTATCCAAAATTATATTTTTATATTAATTTAATTCAAAATTAAATCTAACAAATCCCAAAATTAAAATCTCGCTTAAAATCAGACTCGTCTCTAAACTCGATCAGAATCATCAGATGAAGCTTTACACTTCGCTAATCCTAGAGGAATAACTTTAGAGAGAGAAATCCATCAAGAGAGAGAAACAATCTAGAGAGAGAAAATTTTAGAGAGAGAAAGTAGAGAGAGAAAGTCCAATTCCAGAGAGAGAAAGTCAGGGTTCAGTCTGAAAGAAGAGAGAGAAGAGAGAGAAACTCTCTCTCTCATCAATTTCATTTTTTTATTTATTTATTTATTTATTTACTTACTTATATATATATATACATATATATATATATATATATATATTTATTATTACTATTATTTTTTTTTCTTTTCTTTTTCTTCTTTTTTTTTCTTTCCTTTTCTTTCTTTTTTTTTTCTTTTTCTTTTTCTTCTTTTTCTTCTTTTCTTTTTCTTTTTCTTTTTCTTTTCTTTTTCTTCTTCTTCTTCTTCTTTTTCCTTGGTTCCTTCCAGGCCGAACAGGGGACGGTGGGGGTTCTCCGGCCTTGATCGGCCGTTCGGGCCACGGCCGCCGCGGTGGAGGCCGGCGGCCGACGGAAATCACTCCTCCGGTCACGGAGGAGGGTGGCCGGCGATCAATTCCGATCGCTGGCGCCGGAAAATTCAAGGAAAAGAGCTAAAAAACAGGGTGTCTTTCCCGACCGGAAATCGACGACTTTCGTCGCTGGCAGCCGCGCACAAATGCACGGGAAGGAAGGAGAAGAAAGAGGGGAGGAAGAGGAAAACTTACCTCAGCCTCCGGAGACCTCGTCGGTGGCAATCACGGCGAGAAATCAAAGGGTGTCCGCGGCCTTCGATCGAGAAAAACGGAGAGAAAGAGAGAGGGAGGAGGTCGATCTTCGGTCTCAAGGGGAAGGGGTCTTCTTATAGAGAACTCTAGGACTCCGAGGGGTCCTAGGAGTCCTAATTTCTATGGGTTTCGCCGGAGAAGGGGTCTTCTTCCTGGTTGCTCTGTTTTTTTTTTTTTTGGCTGGGCTGGGCTTGGTTGGGCTGATTTTGGGCTATAACAAAATGCCTATAAGAGCATCAAAATAGCAAGTTGCAAGAAGGAAGGAAAATTTTCCTCCCGCCAATATGAATAAAGATTAAGAAAACTTCCCCAAAGCATTGAAGTATTGTGGCATCACAGAGACGGAGCCAAAATCTAGCAATATAGGGGCATAAGAGAAATAACTGCTTCGTGGTGTCAGGAGAAGCATTATAGAAAACACAATAACCAAAGTTTTTGTGCAGCTTCCTCCATAAGGTATCCTTAGTATTTAGTTTGTTCAAGAGAAGGCTTTAACTTTTGAGGGAGCCCTGATGTTCCAAATGGTGTGGACAAGATGCCATTTGGGGGAAAGATGCTGACAACGTCTAAGGGACCAGCATGAAGAAGAATGAGTAAGGAAAGATGCGACAGACTTGGCACAACAAACTCGATACATTGGCAATGAGGATCTTCAAAGGAGTATGATAAAGCCAACTATCAGACCAAAAGATAGTGGATAGACCATTTTCCACGTTAAAGGTACATGCATTGGCTTCAAGTAGCTTACTGGCATCATCTCTGCTAAGTTTCTTGCAAGCACCACTGCGTCCTCCAGAACGGCACCGCCAACTTTGGCCAAGGAATCACCCCATAACGTGCATGGCATCCCTGGCACTCGTGATCGTGCCTCTCTGCAGAAGTTTCCAAGCACCAAGTGTCATGGAGTTTGGTACCGAACGCGCGTGAAGGTCAGCGAAGCAGGATCACTGTTCTTCACCATGTCGATCATCTCAGCTGGATTGTCCTTGATCTGCCTTCATCCGCTGCCGCAGATCTCAAATTAAAATGGGGATGATCCGATGGTCGATGGGAACGAAGGAAGGTGTATCCTTCTTTCGCCGCGAAGGGTGCAACTGAGCTCCAGTTTTGAGGTGGGTCTGGACTTGTGCTGAAGGCACCAGAGATTGAGTGTACCTTGAGAGTTGAACCCGATAAGATGGCTAATCTGCAACATCCAGGACCAAACCTTATTAATAGCTCCATTCAAGCTTCCCTTTAATTTGCTCTTCGCTATTCTTTTTTATTAGTTTGGTGGGAAGGGAGGGACGCATTGCATGATTACGTTCCATGATTCTTCATAATATTTATTCTTATCATAACCATCCTTTTATTGTGAACCTACCTATTTTTGTGAGCCTATAATAGATGGAAACGAGCTAATTGGGGAATTAAAAGAAGCATAGCTAGCTTCGATGGGAGGAAAAAAAAATGCCCAGTCGAGCCGAGATGTTGGCCGATATATGGTAAGGATAAAATTTAAAGTGAACCAAGATTTTCTAAAATATTGGCTAATATTTAGGATCAAGATACGAAATCTTAACTAATATACCAAATGCTATCTGTTCTTAAATATTAATTTTAGAATTTGTTAGTCACCATGATCTATTTTTCTATACTCCAACAAATTAGTGTATGATATAATTATTTGTAGATATGAGTTAAACGAATGCAAATACGGATACGATATTAGTTAGATGCAAAATTTATATTCATATTTAAATAGATACTCTAGATGCAAATTGGATACTAGGAGTATGGATATAAATACAATATAAGTCAGATAATTAAACTGTATAACTATTGAATCAAAGATATTACTAAATAAATGAAATATGATGTTAATAGCATGTTAATATGGCTATATATTTTTTTTAAAATTTAATAGATGCTGTATAAAATTAAATAGGATTATGGATAGAGTCGAAAAATATGGATACAGATACAGATATTAATCGAATACTCAAATTTTTATCCACATTTGAATAAACTTGGATATAAAAATAGATCTAAATGGATATTATCCGATCCACTTTCACCAATGAAATGAATATATTGTATGGAAATTACACTGGACTTGAATTTTATGATAAGTAAGAACTTAGAATATAACAAGAAAATAGAAGGACTAAATTGTCAATGTTATAACAGTCATCTTATGCTTCTATTTAAAAGCACTTGTTAGAGGATCAAAACTCTTTTGATTGTTTTTCAGATATTTGATAAAAATTCTAAATTTTTGTTCACTAATAATTTGAATTTTTGTTCACATGTCTATCCTTATTTACAAAATATTCAAAATGGGTAGCTTTGAATCCGAATTTTGTATTAGCTTGGGAGATATTGGAAATAAAGGTATATATGATTTTACTTTTTTTTTTTCATTATATGTTTCGAGTTATATGTAACTGTAACATTAGTTACTTTATGCATCTACATTAAGCCTTTCAACTATGTCAACTATTGATATTTGGTTATGCATTATTATGTTCTAAAGTTTCCAAACATTTGATGTAGATGAAAATGACAAAATCGATTTAAGCTTAGTATGGAAACTTTTGCTGTAAGTGGTGAGACTATTTATATGGTCGCGCATTACTATACTTCTTCTTTTGATGAGTGAGTAATATCCCCACTAAGTTAGTCTTGTGATGAAATTAAAATTTTTAGAGAAATCGGCACCTTTACCATAGATCGGTCAAGTAAGTCTTTCTTACTTTTTGATTTGATAGAAATTATTTATAATTTTATATAGTATAGATTAATCGATTGTTTATCTTTTTTCCAGATGCTATTAGTTGGATTCTTGAAAGCGGACACTAGCTTATTATTTGATTGGTATTATGCAGGGCTCTATGGAGGTTTGTCCATAATCATCTACTAGCTTGAAAAAAAAAAAGGACTCTATATTTGTTTTATTTGTTTAATTATTTATGTTGACGTTAGTGCTATGCCAATGATCGCTAAAGTTCTTAGATCATTAGAGTTACTGCACTTACGCATTACAATATCAACCAAATGGATCTTGATATGTTCATTGCAGAACACATGGATGCGCTAGTGCATATTCATATTGAAATGATTCAAGACAACTTTAACAACCTTGGAAACTATTTATGATATGTGGGATCTTATCAATACATTGAAATATCAAAAAAAAACTAGGTGACTTGTATTTTATTTGTCCACTTAATTTAAAAATAAAATAAAAATATTTTTAGATTATCTAGTATAACTTTTTTTTCTTGTGCAGCAGAGGAAGATCATATAATGTCTCATTTTGGACTATAGAAAGGCGGATATTATTTATTGAAGATTTGAACAAAAGAATGAAAATGTAAGAATTTGACTTAAAAATTTATCATAGTATTATTTTTGAGTTGAAATAACATATTATAGAATTTGGCAATACAATCATGTTCCAATAGGCTAGCAATAATACAATGCAATAGAATTTTTCCTACTATGCATTTGTTCACTTTTCTGTCACATTTTTAAGAAATATCTATAAACATTATGATGAATACAAAACACTTCTGGTATATTTCTATTGTATTATTATATTGGTTGGTGTTCTATTATTATATGGATGCTTTTATATTAACATATCATTTTATTTGTGTATAAAATAGAAAATGTGTGGATGACATAGACTCCTTTATTAGGAGCAAGTTTCTTTTTTTTTTTGCTGTTGGACCATATTCGTCCACCTACTGACGTGTTTGGATTTGAAATACGTGATGAATATTTGGCTTCGTGATGCGATAACCTGAGACATAGGATCTATGTGACACCAATATCATCGACTGAAAGCTGACCATAAGAGGTCGGCAGTTTGGCGAACTTGACATCATTGGTCTTCGTTCAATGTCATCTTCTTTCGACCTAGCTCTCGACGAGCATTCCTTTAGATTAGACGGCACCAGGGGCACTTGGTACATAGATCTCACTGGACTGGCACTTTGTTGTGTAAGCCCACCATTCCTCTAGACATGGATAATTGCCTTTGGGACAGCCTGGTGACATCCGCTATCCTGGCTCTGACAATCCTACTCTAACTCCGACAGAATCTACTATTCTAACTCTGATAGCCACTACTCGGTGTCGACGAACACTAACCATCTGATAAACTCCCGCTCCTGTAAAAGAGGAAGCGAGGGGAGAATAGGAGGATTCTTTTCTTCTCTCAAAAAATTCGAGACTTGTGTTCTCACCACCTTCTTCTACTGTTCTCCCTCTTTGACTGCCCTTGACTTAAATATCAGAGGATCCTCTACCAGAGAACTCCCTACCTTCTTCTCCAATATGTAGACTTTCTTTGCAGATGATTAGAGTTTTGACTTGGCACCTGCCGACTCCAGTATGGCACTTGGTCTGAGCTATCTGGTCTAGCTACTCCACTACATTACCCAGCCGGTGAGGAGTAGTAATAGATTGGCACTAGAGCAAAGATCCTATTTTCTCGAAGAAGATGGTGCAGATAAGATCTTATTGACAATCTTCTTTGCACAGTGTATGTGATGTATGAGATGTCGGAGAGCAACCTCCCCAGCTAGATCCCATCGACATGCTGACGAAGTGAGTCCAAGCACTCACAGCCATTGTACAACAATTGCAATAGGACGTAGCAAGTACCCAAGCTCCATCAGTGGCTCTATCTCAACACAACCGTTGGAACTGCATAGACAGGTCAGAACGAGGGTGTTGGCACTCGAATGTGGCTCGAGCTTCCCGTCGACGGTCACGATCGGCAAAACTGACTCCATGCTATTTGTTTGAATGCCCTTGGAGCTCGAGAATAGACGATCGACGGGATTGATCGTCGAAGGCCCCAAGGAGGACTCCACCCCAAGTCTATGCCAGCACCAGCACCACACCTGGCAAGGAGGTGAACTTGAGAGGAAGGTTCGAAAATTGGAATGCCGAATAAGTGGATCCCAGGGCTAGCCATTAACAGAATGATGGCCTTGGCTTAACAACCCAACCTCTACCCTCTCAAAATCTTAAGCGAATCGATCCCAAATCGGTTCAAAATGCCACAAGTCAAGCTGCCTGATAGCACGACCAACCTACTCGACCACATGGAGGGTTACGAGGCCTCTGCGATAATGTGGGGGGCATCTGACGTCCTCCTTCGTAAAACCTTCCTAGTGGTTCTCGAGAAAAGCATGAGAATTTGGTCTTCCAATCTTTATGAGGATCGATCCACTCCTTTGAGCAGTTGGAAAGACAGCCTGCAATGCACTTCGACAATCAAGGGCCATAATAGAAGAATAATGATGGCCTCTTCTCTATTGAGCAAAGAGAAGGTGAGCTGTTAAGAGATTATGTGATGTTTTAATGCGGTCATGCCTGAAGCCCATGGCTTTAACCAGTCCATCGCCATATCGGCGATGAAATGAGAACTCAAGTATGAGTGCTTAATTTTCTCCCTCAATAAAAATTTTCTGAAAGGCTACACTGACCTCTGAGCCTGAGCCCGAAAATGCGCTCGGGTCGAGGAAGGCGAGACCCATCATTAGGAAGAAAAAGAAGAGAAAAATGATGAGAAAAAGAAGTCCCGCAATGACGATTGCAGAGCTCGGAAGTGGGGTGGAGGAAACTGCCCTCAGAAGCAAAAGAAGAGAGGAGTCCCCATGATGCTCCCACAACATACCTCCCTCTGCCCTTTGCACTTAGATCCTGATGGAAACTAAAGGCCAGGATTGCATGCGTCGGCCTAGGAAAATGAGAGCGAGATCGGGCTAGTGAGATTAGAAGGAATATTGTCGCTTCTACTAGGATCACAGCCAAGATGTCGAGGGGCATTGCTAGCCAAAGGATGAAGTCGAGGACCTCGCCCACTTGGGACACCTTGGGAAGTGCACGTGGAATAAGGAAAAGACCCAACAGGAGGGTCACATTGGGCAAACCCCGATGCTGGCAATGACCTCGGCGAAAACTTGAGGGTTAGCCTCATAAACATAATCCCAGGACTTGCTATTGATAGGGGGCGAAAGGCAAGGAGGATTAAGCGGCGAACTTCATGGTCATTGACGTTCGGTGTGAAAGGATGCAGAAAATTTTGCACGAGTGTGGACAGCATTGGTGGCATCTAGATGGAGATAGTTCCTAATCGTGATGACTGACCACATGATCAAATGGGTTGAAGTTGAACACTTATCATGGATCATCGAGGATGGAGCAACTCTGGATCGGGAAGACCGCGTTGGCTAATGAAACTAACTTGACCTAGAGCCTGTGCATCAGAAACTCTCAATGGCATCTGGCTTCTATGGATCTGGGACTTTGAAGGCCTTTGGGCATATCATCGAAAAGCAATATAATACCCTATGCCTTTGTTGCCAATAAAATGGGAAGTACAATCGTAAGATTCGACCAAATTGAGATTAGTCATTGGAAGAACACCGAAGATCACCAAAGACCTTACGTGATCGTACATCGCTCCTTATCCACGGACAGGTCAGGTGAGGGTCGGAGATGAATTCGGACTAGTCCTGTATGACACCTTGGAAGAACCTTTCACAACAACATCAAGACGACCATGCAAGGCACAAACAGGGAATGAAAAAATATTTTATTAAGAAGAAAAGTTTTGTTACAAGATGACCTTAACCGAATGAAGTCCATTACAACGAAAGAAGAAAAAGTACAAACTCAGCCATCAATAGAGCCCTACATCAGGTTGATGCGACGAAAGTAGTGGGGCTCAATGATGCCAGCCTCTCGGCTCCTAAAGACACGTTCGCTTTCACGATAAATCTCCAATGAGGGCGAGAAGGCTATATCCATCAAAAAGGGCCGGGCCATTCTCGAAAAGATCTAAGACTCTCTTATAGAGTGACATATCAGAGCATCCCCGACAAATGTCACCGCCGCTTAGTGAGCAAAGCGATGGAAATTTCTAACACTTTCCATGCCAAATAAAGATTCCACCTGGTGCGCTCCCTCTGGCACACCCTCTTGAGGTGAACTTTAGTCACATGGAGATGTAAGAAGGCTACACCGAGCGAGAGCGAGTGGCAGTGACACTCCGAAATCTAAGGTGGCATCCTAGTGTTAGATGTATACCCTAGAAGTCAATATGATAGATACATTGTAATAATTTTGAAATATATTTTTATACTTAAATAATTGATTTATCAATAAAGTGGATAATTTTTTATCCATTCTTGTATTATGTGTCCAAGAATCATCTAAAAAATTAATAATTTAAATATACATATTTTAAAGAGTTTAGATTTGAGATATGTATAATTAATTCTTAAATTATTTTTGATTGATGAATCATTATGGAGACGATGATTGATTCAATTAGATCGGCACACAGATCGCTTCCTTCAAAATAGACAAGTCTCAAGTCTACAGTATAAAGATACTGAGCGAGAGTGCAGGTGGTTATTGGAGAACATCGGTACTGAGTATGACCATATAAGAGATCACATAGATATCTACTCACTTATCAGTGATCTTCTCAATACTGTAGTGGTGTGAGTGGTTTCTTAACCTGCGATGCCTCGATGCTCACAATGGGGTTGCTATAATTTGATTGCGTATAAACATGATCTCCTAGCTATTTGGATTCTTGTAGTATATGTTGGCTACAGTAGGTTCATTGCAGGAGTAGAGTGCGCACTTATAAGGGATCTATCGATCTTAATAGATAAGGAATAGTCTTATAAGATTTGAGAAATCAAATCCATAAATCTATGGCCACAACAAGATGATTGATGGAAAAGAGTTTCTATGAGTATTACATTTGAATTTGAGCTAATTGAATCTTTCATATGACGGATATTGGGGTTTGACGAGTTTTCATGACCTCCGTCTTGTCGGAACTCACGATAGAGAAACTGAATCACATAATAACTACACCTAGGAGTTTTATTTTTTATCCTCCTGAATTGCCACCACATACTGTTAGGTATCACTAGTGGATTGTGAGAACTCACTAAGATCATTCTGGATTGATAATTCTTTTTGAGTGTGAGTTAGAATTTTTCTAACCCATCAAAATGTATTTCAATGATACTATGATGGAGATCATGGTATGTCTTATTATCAGACAGAACAGAATCTATGGGATCATATACAAAAGAGGTTCTTGACTGATTAGATGGTTGAGTTATGATTATGAATCATAATAGAAATTAATTATCAATATGATTGATAATGTAAAAATTATAATTACTAATTCATTAAGTGTTGTGAATTGTAGGAGGATTAATTAACAATTGAATTCCTGTCTAGCTTAATTTGATTGAGCTATGGGATTTAAGTCAGATCTAATTGAATTAGATTCAATTTGATTTGATTTGGGTTTGATTCGATCAAGCCTAATTAGATTGTGAGATAATCCAATTACATAGGAGATCAATTTCTAGTTTGACTAGAACTTGATTCAATCAATTTTTTAATTAGATTAGGATCTAATCAAGATTTAATTGAGTTTCTAATTGAACTAAGAATTAACTTAATTTGGATGCAACTTAATCCTAATTTGGTTAGGATTAAATCAGATTTAAATCAGCAAATAAAGAATCCCAGTTGGACTGGGATTCTCTCTCCACTGTGCCATCCCATCTCCTTGCGCCACCTAATCTCTATGCCAAATTGGATTTGGTGTGTGGATGGATCAGCCCAAGCCCTTCCATGCCTCCTCTCTTATCCTCTTTTTGGATGAGGATCAAATCATATTTGATCTGGTTTTGATTGGATCAAAATAGAGTCCTACTTTGATTAGGTTTGATTCTGTCAAACCTAGTCTTAATCAAACTATGGATGCCATCTATAAAAGGGACCTAAAGGGTGTGGAGAAGGGGATCACAACTCCTCTTTGGATGTGAAAGCTTGGGCGTGGGATCTCCTTGGGGTGTGAAAAAATTCTAGGGAGAAAGAGAGAAGGGTTCTCACCTCTCCAAAGTCTTCATCTTCCTTCTATTTCTTCTTTTTTCTTGAGAGGGTCTTAGAGATTGAAGGAGATCAGATTTAACCATCAAGAAAGCGATCTCTGCAAGGGAGTTAGCACTCCAAAGATATCAAAGAATCTCTGATCAGATCAGATCTCATATGGATATCCGTAGAGGTTGGGCACGTGCGCGGTTGCACCAGAACCTAAAGACATCTTCATATCTAGATCTGAAGAAGGTGTTCAGCGATTCAGGTATGTGATTTAATCACATGTTTAATTTTTTTTTAAAATTAGATACTTTATGTCTTATTTATTATCATATGAACTAGATCTATAGGTATAAGATTTAGATCTATGCATGCATAAGATTAAATATGATTTAATCTAGTCTTCCGCTGTTTGTTTTTCAAAATTATTTTAAAATTTGCATACAAAATACCTAAAATCCAACACGTGAAAGGATAGCTAGGTGGTTTCGACTCCAAGTAGTAGAGGGCCCCATTTATAAAGGGGTCGTACCTTAGTGCCTCCAACTATCCCACTGGCCATGAGACATGTGTCGTCAGTCGAGAGGCCTCGAAGACCATGCCATCAAAAATCAAGATGCCGATTGTCCTTTCCAATGCATCATCTTTACTTGAAAGGTGCCCAGCATTAAATGCCTAAGGGGTACCACCGACCAATGCACAGTCCCCAGAGGGAGAAGCGAGAAGATGTTCGATGCAGCCCTTAATACGATGGGGAATGTCCAAATACTTTCGTAAACTCTAGTGATCGGATTGACGGACCAATCGCTCGAAAATATTTGAGCTTAGGCACCATGACTTCCAGATATGGATCGACAAAGCATTGAAGATAGGAGGCTATCTTAGCCAAAGATAGGACCTTCCGCAATGGAAGCTTTGAAGATAAATAACCAACGAAAATAGCTCAACGATGATGTAGTTGAAAGGCCAACTCGAGAATCACCTCGAAAATCTTTGTCGAGCGAGTTGTAATCTCTAAGAAAGATCTAACTACCTTGAAGGTCTATCCAATGAAGAGATCGGACATCTCCCAAAGTCCATGACTCGACGATTGTATGATTCTATGGCATCAAAGATTCCAGCAAAGAGCCCTGCTCAAAAAAAGAGAGAAAGGAGAAAAAGGGAAGAGAAATCAGAATACAACCATGGAGGAGGTACATGCACTAAGAGTTTATCTTTTATTTATGGTTTAATTATATAAACGGTGCCAAAAAGGCACAGGATAGATAGCAACAAGAAGTAAAAAGGATGAGGCCTAATCTTCGTCCGAGGAGAACGCCCCCACTTCTTCATCACTGTTCCCTCGATGGAGGTGGTGAAGGTCCAGTCGCAGCATCAGGTATCCCAAGCGGGCCTTGCAGTTCTCAAAGTCCTAGATGAAAATGGTGGTGGAGGTCCAGCTGCAACATCATGTATCCCAAGCAAGTCTTGCAGTTCTCAAAGTTCTGGATGAAAGCAGCGATAGAGGCATCAAGAAGCTATCCTTTGAAGGCCTCAGAAGCCGTGTACTCCATGATGTAGCGAAGCTTCACCTCAGTGAAGGCCTCCATGGAGGTCTCTTAGTAGACCGTCCCTCCAGAGAGGGAAGAACTCTCCTCGACTCGCCTGGACTTGCTTGAGGCTCTTGGGGAGAATGGGGCCCAACCGACATTGGGAGGCTTAGGCAAGGCAGTCTTTGCCCTCTTGGGCAAAGTCTTGGCCCTCAAAAGGGCCATTTTCTTCTTCACCACCTCCTTCATCGACCATGGCAACGGCATCATCATGGCAGTGCGCAGAAGGATGAGAAAGAGTTATGTGGCGAGTGCATTCGCCGCAAAGGGGGATGACCTATTTATACAGGTCCCAAACAATGCATGCCCAACCAACCGGCAATTGGCTCAGGCCATGTGGCCAAGCTCGAAATGTTAAACGCTGCAGTAATTAATTGCATACTTATTCGTTCTAGATCCTGATGAGCAGTCTATGAAATGCTTCGAGACCCACTTCAATCCGCCATGCGGTAGGATGGGGTAAGCCTGGGATGACTCCTTAGTTTATTCCCTCGAAAGATTTTCTTGCATTAATGGCATATGGAGTTACAAAGCATCTTACAGATGAGTGCCTAGGGGGAGTAAGTCGATCCCCTTCAAGATCCTGATCAGGATTACATCGATCACCTGGATCCTCTGGATGCGTTCGAAGAAAACCTCAGGCTTCCTCCAAGGATCAAGATGAGGTCTTTGGATCAACCAAATCCTAATCGATGCTGCAGACCCTAGAAAGCCCATGATAGTGACCCATGTCAGAAGATCCTTTGGAGCCAATGACTTGAGGGGGGACATCAGGATCTCGAAGAAACTCTATGGAACCACACCGACATCCATCCAGTTGCTCCTTTGGGTCATTGATGACCCAGGATTCGGAAGGACATCCACCAACCTCAAAGTCACAACCCAAAGATAAGAAAATCAAAACTCACCGAGCTACGCCCTGACATCGATGAATGCCGGAGCGGTCCAAGCTCCCGCCATTGTCGATTTGACAGCAAGACCACCTACAACGGCTGACTTATTAGATGCTAGCTCGATATTAGAGGAAGACTTAGCTACGATAAGTTTCGTGGTCATCATCAAAACCATTTCGACAACTACCCAATGCAAGTCACCGATGTCTCTAAACTCCACTGTGTTCTTTCCGCACCGGTCCAGATCCGAAGAGGCATTCAACCGCTTCAATCGCATCAATGAAGCCTTACAATGACAGAGAAGTTCATTTTAGCGTGCGACCTCAAAGTATGTTTGATGATTTACTTTTTAGTATGAAATATTTCGAATTGAAAAGTGAGGGGCAAGTGTTGGACCATATTCTATCCACCAACTAACGTGTTCGGATTTCAAATACATGACGGATGTTTGAGTTCATGACACGGCAATCCGAGACATAGGATCCACATGACACCAATGTCATCAGCTGAAAGCCAATCACAAGACGTCGGCAGTTCGACGAACTCAACATCATCGATCCTTGTTCGATGTCATCTCCTTCCAACCTGGCTCTCAACGAGCCTTCCTTCAGATCGGATGATCCTAAGGGCACTTGGTGCGCAGATCTCGTAAGACTAGCACTCTGCTGCACAGGTCCACCACTCTTCCAAATATAGACAACTGCCCTTAGGATAGCCTAGTGATATCCACTGCCTTGGTTCTGACAGCCACTACTCCAACTTCAACGGGATCTACTATCTTAGCTTTGATAGCCACTCCTTCAACTCCGACGGGTGCTAACCGTTTGGTAGACTCCCTCTCCTATAAAAAAGGAAGCAACAGAAAAATAAAGAGATTCTTTTCTTCACTCAAAAAAATAAGACATAAGAATCTCCCATTGACAACATTCGGGTAATTTCTTTTCTTCTCTCAAAAGAATCTCCATTTAAGAGAAGAAAAGAAATTACCAGAATTGACAAACCTTGATAACAACATTGACAATGCATAACCAAATGTTAATTTCCAAAGTTGACATAGTTGAAAGGCTTATATTTGGGATGCATAAAGTAACTAATGGGGTTTTGTTTTGAAGCAACAAAAGGAATTTGGTCTAGCTTGGCCCCCATGCCTCCCTGCCCAACTTCTATTATGTTTGATCTCTATCATCGCATTCGTTATTTTGCCCTTCTAAATCTCATTTTACTTTTTCTTTAAATAAATACCCAGAAAACATGTTCTTATACCTCATCAAAACATCCTGAATAGAAAATTTTGGTCTTTTTAAATTTTATAATTTTTGAAAAAATATTTATTCCTTGTTTTGCCATTCTAAATCTTATTTTATTTTTTTCCTAAATCAATGCAAAATCTACGAAGCTCTTACTTTTTCTTTTGACAAATCTATCCACCTATACCTCATCTAAGTTTTGTAGGAAGATTTTTCAAGACAAGATGTAAATATTATTATTTGAAATAGGGTTTGTATTTGGAAATTCTTTTGTGCCCTAATTTTGTACAACCTCCGTAATGATATTTTTGTTCCATTCAATAAAATTCAACCTCTAAATTGTTTTATATATGAAGGAACATTATGCTATCAGTTTCTTTTGAGGGCATAACCATGTAACAGACTGTTAGTCAAATAGACTTCAAACCTTGAGATATCATAGATAAACCATATAAAAATAAGTCAAGAAGCAAAAGCTAAAAAGAATGCCATCAAGAGTTATGATCCAAGAGCTGTGAAATCATATTCGAACCAGGCAAACCATATATTAGTGAATGATGAATATGATGATGAGTCCGCATGCTTTGAAGGTTCTCAGTAATATTGGTGTTATAAATTTTGTAATGCCCACTATGATACACACATGGATTTATTTTGGTACAGCCATTCAAGGGAGTGATAATTGAACAGAGTTTGTTTCAATATCACAGTTCCATCTTTTCTGAACATTGATCAGATGAGACAAGCAGACAACATTTATCCTAAAGAGATCCACAATCATAATTACTATGGCTAAGCGATCCGCATCTCAGGAAAACAATCAGCATGGCAAGACATATCAGTTTCCTTACCCATGATGATGCCGTGATTACCGATCCTGTAAGATAAGACTGAGTTGATAACCTTATTATCCTCAGCCTCCTTTCCTTCACATATTTACTCAATGCTATCCCTATTCTCTTAACCATCTCTCGATCACTGGTTGCACCCTCTGGACCCATTGGCATCTCTTGAGCTATGCATCTAGCAAGCACAATTGCATCTTCTAAGCCAGCACTACCTCCTTGGCCGAGGAATGGGCCCATAACATGCAATGCATCCCCTGCGACTGTCATGGTACCTTGCCAGAAGTTTGCAAAGAACATGTGCCATGGAGCTCGATACCTGATATGTGTGAGGCTCAATGAACTGCTATCACAATGTTCCACCATTTCAATCACCTCAGGGGGAAATTCTTTTAACATCTCCAATGTGACTTTTTTGATGAGCTCAGGATCCTTCTGGACAATTGAATCTGATTGAAACTTTCAAGAAGTTAGCTCACCTCTAGATTGAGCAATGAAAAGGTTTGCAACGTATGCATATTTAGTGAGACTAGTTTTCTGACATGGTTGCTGTCTTAGATATGGATTACCTTGAGGACACAGCCGACCGACAAACCAATGGACTAACTTTTCATCAATCGGGAGCCTTCCGAAGGCAACACCATCACCTCTCAGCCGGATAAAATGGCTGTCGAAGCTGTGACCATATGAATAGCTAGTAAAACCTCGCACAGCAGATATTGGACAAACCTTTGGGGCCTGTAATTCTAATGATTTTGCAATGACTGAATTTGATCCATCACAACCAATTAGAACCTGAAGCAGCATATTCCAGTAAAATTGAAGGGGATAATTATCAGTTTGCTTTTCTATGAAAATATTACACTTCAATCTGCTGTGAGATCATAGGCTCAAATGGTTACTAACATGACAATTGAATCATGTGCTGGGAGCATTTAGAGCACCTTGCTGGTAAGATGTGAGTTAATATAATGGTTTCATAAACATCGGACCGAAACTTATTCAGATTTGATTTTCATGTATGATAATGCATTATTATCTATAATGATTTTTAATGCCATCTTTGGAATTGGATTATGAAAACTTCTAAAGATAATTTTTTTTTTTTTTTGATGTATATGTTTTGCTAGTTTAAAAATATTTAAGAAAAACTAAAAAGCTAAAAGGTATATATTGGCATCAAAGGTGTTCCTCACTGATCTAAAAGGATCACCAAACTCGTTGCAAACTAGCTCAGCCACTTGGGTAAGTTTGCACAAGGTTTGAAGTAAGATTTGCCCCATCTGAGCTGAATTAGGTATCAAAATATCTAAATGCTATAAGTTCATTGTATGGTTTTTCTTTTTTCTTGAACTGGAAAAACTTATCGATATATATGACCATACAATGACACTCAAGGGCCTTGTTGCACCCTTTTGATGTGCTAGTATGATGATGTTTAGGCCTCGAAAATGGATCAATCAAAGTGAAACATTTCTTTCGAGCAAGAGTTTGACTGGACATATCCTCCAAGCTTGAAGAAATTAGATAGCATGATAATAGACTAAGCTGTCATAGAAGTAGGGGGGTATTCGGTTCGCAATTGGAATCAGAATGAAAATGAAAATCAGAATAGCTTGGAATCGGAATCAGAATAGCGAAATCCCCCGAAGCATTTGGTTCGTAACCGGAATCGGAATCGGAATCAGAATGAAAAATTGAATCCATGGAGGAAAGTAGGGATTGAGTTTTATATAAATTGAACAATTCCCATTCCACTCCGAAATCGAAATCGGAATGGAACTCTTCCCAATCAAATGGTTGGAATAGGAGTCACCCATTCCGATTCCGATTCCAGACCTCTACTTCCTCCAACCAAACACCCCCTAGATATCTAACTCCAGGAAGATATTAGTTTTGATGTGATTTTCTATCAAACACTATATTAGAAAGCTTCTAACCTCATTCAACTAGAAGAGGAATTCAATCAGAATTTCAGAACTCAAATCTCATGAGTATAATAGAAGCATTGTGACTCATCTTTTAATCATATTAATGAAAACAAAAAGGTCTAGAAGCCAACCGTTGCCACTCTATTATTTTATTATTATTTTTGTTGCGAAGTTTGAGTTGAACAGATTGAAGTTGCTTCCTTCTCTCTCCAATCAAATCACCTTCTCTAGCCTAAAGTAGCAATTTGGTGGAGATATTCTTAGAGTTCAATTCTTTGGTATAGGTGCAATGACTAGATAGAGGAAATCAATCCTTTGTAGTTGTTCAAAACAATGGAAATTAGATACTCCGGTAGTAGTAACAATTTGGTAAAAATACATCATTTTCTTTTTTTTTTTTCTGAGAAAAATTTTAAAAAGTAGGAGAGATTCGTTGATTAGTGTTATTGCATAAACCACCTAAGAATGAAACAAAGTGTTGAATAGCAAAATTATAGGAGAGTGCAGAAAAAGGGTATTTAAATTAGAAAGGAATGAAGGAGAAATAATTTCATTTAATAGAATTAAGTAATCATGAAATGAATAAAATAGAAAACAGAAAAAATAGAAAACTTGTTGTGGATGTAAGATTACCTTAGCTTTAATGGTAGCCCCATCATTAGCATATAGAATAGGGAAGGAACTGAGGGGATCTAATTCAACCGCTACAATTTGGCATCCAAAACGAATTGATCCCACAGGCAAATTCTTAGCCAAGGTTTCAATCAGATCACTCCTTTTCAAGCATCTCAGTGCTTCTTTCCTAGTAACAAAAGGAACCAAAATGTGTGATTAGAAGCAGCTTGTGTACTATTCTCACTAGATTATTGGTGTCTGAGAATATGCACAAGAATTTCATCATTCTGTGAGTAACCAGCAAGATAATTAAGAACAATAGTATGATTTGCCACTTCATAATACATCACATCAAAGCTACTGTCACACCTAAAACCTGCCACAAATGCTGGGCATGTGACATGGCAATGGTTCCATGAATGTGCAAGGCCTCAAACCTATTCAACATCTTAATAATAACGGATATAACCTAAAAACTATTTTTAAAAATAAAATTTATTGTGGGTCCAGTAAAAATCACTAAGGTCCGACAAATATCAAGATAACTAATGAAATCTGAAAACTTTACCAATCCATCATGCAAGCAACCTGCAGCCCACAATTTCTCTAATTATCCCGCTCCCCAAAAATACATTAAAAGAAAGGATGAGAGCTTGATAGCTCAGTAAGCATTCCACCACAAGTGTTAGGATTTGACGCCTCGAGATTCAGCCCACATTGAGCCCACAGCGAGGTTCGCGGCGAAAAATGGAGTCCAACGAGACCAA